>NW_027273893.1:1372500-1879109 GCF_046630095.1 Trachinotus anak
CTCATTGTTGTATCCCTCCGCCACTCAGTCATATAAAATATTAACTATTTGTGTGAAATTTTGTCATAGTTGCTGTGTGAAGTATTGAGTAAAAGTGTTTTTTGAAGCCACACTGACCTTTGACCTTTGAGCACCAAACTCTAATTAGTTTGTCCTTGAGTCCTAGTGAACGTTTTGCCAAATTTGAAGAAGTTCTGTCAAGATGTTATTGAGATATTATGTCCATGAGACTGAGATGGACGGAGGAACAAACTACATCATGTCATTGGTGTACAGAGATATGTGATGATCCATTTTCCCAAAGTGTTTATGGATAATCTCCAGGTTATTTCTGATGCTGATGCCGAGGTTTTTTTGTGTGAGGAAACAGCAGGAAACTACAGGAAACAGCAGGAAACAGTAAGAAACAGTAGGAAACAGCAGGAAACTGCAGCAAACTGCAGGAAACAGTAAGAAACAGTAGCAAACTGCAGGAAACAGAAGGAAACTGCAGCAAACTGCAGCAAACCACAGGAAACAGTAGCAAACTGCAGAAAACAGCAAACTGCAGAAAACTGTAGGAAACTACAGGAAACAATAGGAAACCACAGGCTATCTTAATCTGAAACTGCAGGAAAGAGTGGGAAACTGCAGGAAACTGCAGGAAACAGCAAGAAACTGCAGGAAACTGCAGGGGCCCTGTGGGTAGCCCTGCTGAACACCAGGCTGTCAGCTGAAGGTGGAGATCTCTCAGAGTGAGGACTGACACAGAGCATCTCTACCCACAAGATGAAATTTATTCCCCGGCCAAATCTTTCTATGGTGAAGAGCATGGACTTAAACTCTTACTGTGTACAGTGTTCAGTAGTCTACCAAGATTATGAAAAGGAAAACCGAGGAAACCCAGTTCAGATCCTTGTTCAGTCTACTGGCTAATATTTTGGGTAACACCTGTAGGTCGCTACCAGAGACATGGTCAGTCTCTTCTTTATCTTTTTTCAGAACTGAAATAATATTTGTAAAAGTATAATGACTGAGTATAATGACTATAATACTCTTTTTGACAATAGCAGGGCCACGTCATCTGCATGAGCCTTGTAGAGCTCTATACCAAGACCACTTCCTGTAGTGATATTTATGCATCAAGCTCATTTTACATCATTCATGTCAGGTTTAGAATGAGGAGGAGAGTGCAGACGTTCTGTTGTAAGACTTTGGGAGGTGTATAATTCTTCATAATGCTTCCTGAAGCAGTCATTTAATTTAACTGTAGGTTTAATCTTATGAATATTCCCACTGGTTTGTGCTCTTCTGAGCTGTTGTGTAAGCAGGGGACCAGATTTCCCTCCTGATTCAAACTGTTTAGGCCTCACCTTCAGAGCCATAGTGCTAACATGCTTAGAAAGATAGTGCTTCTCTTTTTGTGTGTGTGGCTTCATGATATTACAAATCCTCTTATTACTGCTTTAAAAACTTCCCTAAAAGTTTGTGTCACTAAAAGCCATGTACTCCTTAATAGGAAGAAACATTTCATCATTAAAAGAGCTATTTGTAAGTTTTGCTGTTGCAACATAGCTAACATTAGCATTAACAGCTGTTTACTCACCAGTCTTCAGCCTTCGTTGTTAACAAGACCAGAGGTTATAATACGTCCTGTGAGCAGACTTGAGGGTACAGTGACTCAGTATCATCACTGTATCATCCAGTGACAACAAGGGCCAACCAGCCCTGAGCTAGCTGGTTAGCATACTAACTTAAGTAGAAGAAAAGAAGGGCCTTCTTCCCTCCAGCATTAATGCCTGTAGTTAGGGTGACCATTTCCATAACACCAAAAAGGAGGACATTATGCGGCATATCAATAAATTACTATGGTGGTCACCCTACATGGTCACCCTACCTGTAGTAACATTGTGAGTTGATCACTGGTGTTAATTTAGAGTCAATTAAAAACGAATCATTGACTGTAGAGCTGCATGGCACTGATGAAAGGGGGAATATTCATCATTTCATCAGATTGTTTAGAGCTGTGTGTGAGGATGACCTGGTTGTTGATAAATCAGGAATGAGACTGAAAACCCAACAACATGTTTAACGGGGTGAGGTGTAGAGTCAGAGTGGTGCCAGTCATGATTATAAAGTCACCATTTAGATCAGTTTTGGTGGGAAAACTATGTTGAAAATTAATATTCTTAATTATTAAGGCCACAGGCTTCAGGTGAGAAGGCTCGGAGGTTTGTCCTGTCCTAATGCAGCTCAGTTTCATCTGTGTGTTTAATACATGTCCCCTGAGGGCCATTGTTAGGACTCATGACACCTCTACATCACAGGATAACATCATAAACACATGATTACAACAGAGAGAACCCTGCCTCATAATTATCCCTAACAGGGTAATCATAATGCTCTGTTTTCCACCAATCAGAGGAAGGTATGTTGTCGTGATCCTTATCCTGTCATTAGGTCCATAGATGGTTGAGGTAAACATGAGATTAAAAAAACTGCCCGGTGCAGACAGCCTGGTGTACCCAGGAGTCAGACCCTGTCCTGGCTGCACCTGTGGCTCCAGCTGCAGCCTGCTGCAAGTCAAACCCTTACTTTCCTCTGGCTCTACATCTGCATTCCTACACATAAGCGCTCTTGCACTGTATTACGCCACAGATCAGGTGTTTGAGTCATAAAGGGCTGTTTTACGAAGATGAAGAGGTGAATATATGCAGAGTACAGCCAACGCTTCAACTGATACTGGATAGGTGGGTTTTTTTCTGCTGACCCCGTCCACAACGTTTCACACCTTGATCACCAACCATCTACCTCAACCACCCAGTTATGATTCCGGTGTGTTACATTCACTCAAAAAAACATCACCTCTGACCGTAATCCAGACATTATGTTCACCATCACAATGTAACTGGGAAAATTGGATGTTTAAATAAATGGCAGCAGAGGTTTATCTGGATCTGGATCTTTTCAAGATGAAAGTATTAAATGTGTATAAGCACAGGTGTTAACACACCTCAGAAGTCATCTGAACAACACCTGGGGGTGGTTTGACCTGCACAGGGATTGGATGTTAGCCATGCATAAATGCAAAATAACAGTGTGAGCAAATCTGAAAAATACCCAGCTGCAGAGGAATGACACATTAATGACAGATGGATATGAGCAGTGTTAGCAGGACGACCTGGTTCAGCAGCCAGCAGATATATGTTGGCGTGTACTGAGATCAGCAAAATCGAAATGGTGTGAAATTAAAGGTTATGATGTCAATAATGTTTCCTAACACAGATCACATGTTCAGGGGAAGTGGAAAAGGACATGATAAAAACATGTCTAACATCACATCTTTTACACAGGATGAGAACATTGTGTTGCAGCTACAAATGCTGGGAAACAGAAAAAAAAAACAGTGTTTATTTCTCATGAAGTCCCCCCCCCGAAGAAGCCTCACCCCCCCACTGAGCATTCTCATGGGAAAACTAACACCTCACCTCTTCTTTCCGCCCTCTCTCCCCTCTTCTCCCCCTCTTCCTCCCCCTCCAATAAAGAGGAGAGAGCTGAGGGGCCATGACGCTGCTAAGGCAGGTCTGTTTGATCCCCACACCGTGCTATCTTCAGTTTTCTCCATTCAGCCCCATGTGGACGGGGATCAGTGGAGTGGACCGCCTGTCTGCCCAAAGGGACAAAAGTCCCCCTGCTAATTGCTGCCACATCAAATGAAGAAGGACATCCCAAAGAGGAGTCCTCAGATTGATGGAGAGGGGGAGGGGGAGGGGAGGAGGAGGACAGGCAGTTATTCATGAAGCTGGTCTCATTCTGCTTACTCCTGGGGTCTTTGTTAACATCAGCTGATGAAGTCTGGTCATTTGTGAAGGTCCTGCTCATTACACAGATATTTAATACCAAACATTTTGAACTCAGACTGATTCTAGAAAAGTCAAAGTGAAGGCCAACAGAGTTTGTTTTTCATCCTCAACTGATTCACAGTCTTTAGAGTTAAATATGATTGGCTCCTCGTCAGTCTGGTATCAGCTCTGATTTATTAAAGAAGACAGTGGAGCCAGTTCAGCCCAGTGGATCTGTAAAAGAGGCCGTCTGTAGAGACCACACCGAACCAACTCCCAGTCATCTCAGAGCTTTCTTTATATTACAATGTCTGTAACTGCAACTTTGTATTAAAGAGTTATCTCCAACTCTTTAGCTCACTGTTTTGGTTTCACGGCTCTCATCAAACTGCACACTGTACCTGCCCAGCACCAAAGACACTAAACACACTAACTGCTGAAGATACTCCAGAGGTAACAGGAACATAGAAGTGTTTTTTTTACACAGTTGTGGATGTTCTGTGTTGTGTTGTGAATAAAGCTGTGTTTTCTCCTCTTGTGATGTCGTTCTGATTAAATGTGAAGACTGATTTCCATCAGTCTGTCTCCCTGACAGGGAGCCATGACAACTACAGTCTCTGGTTTCTATGTAGATGAAGATTTAACTTCAGTTTAACAGTGTAATTAAAGAGACACCAGGTTTAGCAGTGGGAACAATGGCACCTGTAAAATACCATCTGCACATTAGATCCTTGCTGCTGACACTTTTGAACAGTGATGCAGTGGTGTTGTAGATCCCAGTAAAAACACTGACGTCCTGAGGTGAGGAGGATTTCAGTGCAGCTCCACATTTGTTTTTTGTTTTGTTCTTCATCAGAGATGAGTTTTCTGGAGACATTCCCAGATTAGTTCTGCCTGTGCGACTGCCTGCTATGCTAGTGGGGAGCAGGCAGTAGCTGACTGACTGACTGTTTGACTGGCTGCCCCCTCATTGTCCTCCAGCAACGAAGAAGATCAGTGGACCAGGACCCAGCAACAAAAGGCTTGGAGCCACCACTCTGTGTATGTTTGTGTGTCCATGTATGTGTGTAGCTGTCACGGACCAGTGATATAAGTGTCTTGGGGCCCTGGCTGGATCCGTGCACCACACAGGGGCAGAGAAAGAGAAAAAGCTGTCACTTCAGAGGTCCCTTTCAAAACCTGGATCACTTCAGAGCAAACAGGCCCTGAAAGTCACAGTCCATATAGTCCTGTGAGCTGCTGCTCAGCTCCTGCATCAGAAACTCTCTCCTTCCACCTCAACATCACCCCTCACTCCCACCCACGCCCTTCCTTTTCTCAGCTCATGCATTCCTGTTTCCCAATTGTGTTGTCTTTGTGTGACAGCAGGGCTTTGTTGGGGCCATGGATGGCTGTCGAGGCCGGCGGTGCGGTTTCAAAGTGTTTACTGATGTGCAGTCTCCACATGATGTTGTATCTTGTTGTCAGAGGTCACAACCTGTTGGTGTTCCGGTGTGGCCTGGAGAGAGGCTCACATCTTGATCCATGCCGACGGGTCACGCCAGGCCTTTCAAAGCAGCAAGGCAAACAGATCCTCTGGATGTTAGCTCATCCATCAAGCACACCTTAAGATCGCAGCAGTGAAGCATGCAGCGCTGTCACTCACAGGTAAGAAAGCTGTTGGCGGCAGGAAGCTGGGTCACAGGAGGACCTGCTGTAAATCAGTGGTTCCCAGCCTGGGGGGTAAAGGGGGGTGGGGACTGTTGTATTAATCTCTCAGGTTAAACATGAACTCAGCAGCTGCTGCAGAGACAGATATGTTAGCATCCACGCAGCTATCTTTTTTTAAGGAACGGCCTCTGGGACCATCATCATCATCATCACCATGGAGGACCCACTGTGCTGTTAGGTTTGTTCCACTCTGTGAAGGGGAAAGAAATGATTCATGTTAAAATCATGTGGATTAGAAAAAGCTGCAGCCTGGATCTCTGCAGAAGGAACGTTAGCACCTGAAACAAACCAGAGTTCTTCTGTAGACCCGGTGGTGCTGGATTTTCCACACGTGAACCTGAACCCGTGGAGCTGTTTGACTCTCAGAGGAATGTGCCTGCAGCTCTCAGGTCTCAGTTTATGCAACTGTATAAATGCAAAAAAAACAATGTTTCCTCAAAGAGAAAAAGTTTTGTCTGTCATGAAGGTTTAAAACCATGACTGTTGCTGGTGTCTGAACCATCTGAATCTTCATGTTCGCACTGAAATGATGGATCAGCCGGTGGGGTTTTGACTGAGATCTGAGGGTCTGAGGGTCTGATACACTCCCTCTGAGCTCACCAGGTGATGCACAGGGTTCTGGTTCGAAACCCAGATCCAAATTATAACTGGTTTTCTAAAAGCCAAGAAAAGAAAAGAATTTCAGTCCTGCTTATCGACAATGTGATGACCTGTTCCTTTTCTTTCTTTCAATCTGCTTCTTGACTCAAGTGAAAAAGTCAAAATCTCAACACTTCAGTCACTGATTGTGTTTCCTTCATTTTACTTCAAACAAAATAACAAGACCTCTGACATGAGGTCTAAGACTGAACTGAATCCCCCCCCCCCCCCCCCCCCCCCACCCCCATCCCTCTGTCACAGCTAATCATCACGATGATCACACATAATGGATCCAAAGATAAATCAAAAACATTACTTAAAATTTCAATTGAACTCGTAAATTGGAAGGATTTAAATCAGCTCTATGAATGATCAAATTTATGAAATTAAAATTTGCGTCAGGTTAAGGTGAGGGAGAGCAGCGTCAGATGAAGGTGAGGGAGAGCAGCGTCAGGTGAGGGAGAGCAGCGTCAGATGAAGGTGAGGGGGAGCAGCGTCAGGTGAGGGGGAGCAGCGTCAGGTGAAGGTGAGGGGGAGCAGCGTCAGGTTAAGGTGAGGGGGAGCAGTGTCAAGTGGAGGTGAGGGGGAGCAGCATCAGGTGAAGGTGAGGGGGACAGCTTCAAGTGAAGGTGAGGGGGAGCAGCGTCAGGTGAAGGTGAGGGGGAGCAGCATCAGGTGAGGGAGAGCAGCGTCAGGTTAAGGGGACGGGGAGCCCAACAGTTCGAAATTTACATGATGTGTGATTATACAATTAACTTAACAATTAATTAAAAACAGCTAGCATGCACGGCTAACACCACAACAGCGTGAAAGATGGGTCGTAATAAATGAACAAAGATGACTCCAAAATTTTGGAACTGAAATAGGGAATCGATAAGAACCGGAATCAATAAGCAGAATCTGAATCTGAATCGATAGATTTCAAATGAACCCAACCCTACTGAAATCTAAGGTTTTTTGGTTTTGTTTAGAGCAACTTTTACATTTAAAACACTTCCTACAAACAAAACCCACAACCCTGAGCCCTTCATCCCAACACTTCAATCCACAGTTAATAAAATCTAAAAACTTTATCTTGCAACATTGTTCGAAGATACAGAGTCCATCAAGTCCAATTAAACAAAAGATAAATGAAGTACTACGATCATTATCACCACCAGAGTCACCAGGAGTTGATTGGTGTGGATGGTGGGTGTTTGAAGTCCACAAGAGGCCAACAGGACTGCTGGAACAAATCCTGGTGGGATGCCACGTCAGTGGTTCCAGTGGCCTGTAAAAGAAATTTCTGCTTGACATGTGGCTGTTCATTTCAACAAGGCCACAGTCTTCCTTCTTCGCGGTATTTAAAAATGGTGCGTTGTTGCACGGAAGTGACAATTCTCTGTTGTCATAGCTCATTGCCATAAAGTTGCCTGGACTTCACCTTTTTCTGATACCCACACCGCCACCGGGCACTCTGCTGCTTGCTGCCAAAGAGACGCTGGCCCATGTAGTAAATGAATGACTTCCTGTCACTCTGATGTACAAAGGAAGAAGAAGCATCTGTGACGCAGGAGGACGGCTGGAAAGTCTCCACCTGACACCAGGTGCTGCACCTCTGTCATCACCTGAAGTTGTCACACCAGGACACCACAGAAGGTAGACCCTGTTCTTCATCTGACACTGACAGTCAGCTGATCACAGTGGCAGTCTGGTTTACCGTTACTGAACTGGCTATTTATTTTCATTGTTACCTGATTTATTCAGTTTTATCTTGTGGAGATACAAACAACGCAGACAAGATTTCCCATCTTCCCGAGCAGAGGTGGTGGCTCACACCCTGAACCAGACTCCAGACTCTGTTCCTCCTTGAATCTGTAATCTGCTCCTCTCTGACTCCCTCTTCACTGCACTCCACCTAAAACAGTCTCATTCACCTCCTGTGACTCACTTTGATCAGCCTCCTCTTGTTTTTTCCATGAGCCCTCTCTGCACACCCTTACACCAGGTCCTCTGTCAGACTACAACCATCATGTTGTTGGTCAAACTGCAAAATGGAAAACCCCAGAGTTCAGTTGAATGACAACATGTAGTGAGGCCTCATTTTTACCTGGGAAGATAAGCCTCAGTGCGGCTCATAACATCATCTAAACACTGTATCTTGTCTGTTTTTATCAGAGTAGGAGGAGGTGATGGGACCAATCATTGTTCTTCTTGTTTGTCAGTTGTCAGTCATACTGTACATCAGAAGGTTTGGGCCCCTGTAAGTCAGTGCTCAGTGAACACCCCCTCTCAGGTATCACAGCCTGCAGACCCTTTGTGTAGCTGTCTCTCTGTTAGAAAAGTCTCCACACTGTAGTCAAGGGTTAAGGTTAGGATTTCCCCCACCCCAGACCACAATCATCCTCGAGATGAGTCTGTAGCTGTGTCTCACTTCAGGGGCAACATCCTGCAGAGGACGTGGTCTATGAAGGTGTGGCCAGAGGAGGATTTTCACTTTGCGTCCCCAGCTATTTCCTGTCCTTAGTGTTGCGTTGCAAAGTGTGGCTCCTGTCGCCTAGCAACCTTGACAAACTATTTTCACAGAAACTTGAGGTTTTAAGGCCCTGGATCATGGTTCTGGAAACCTGCCTCTAACTGACTGCAGGGCGTCTGCCTCCAGGGTCTACTGATGTTCAGTGAACTCACTGGCTGATGCCCCCCCACAGCAGAAAAAATATCCCCCCAATGCTGACCAGTTGGAAAGGTGTTCTTGTCATCTGCTCCTCTGAATGTGACCTTCAGACCTTTGATGAAGCTGCTGGTAAAGTTTCCAGATCTCTCTCTCTCTCTCTCTCTCTCTCTCTTTCTCTCTCTCCCTCTCTCTCTCTCTCTCTCTCTATGCGCCCCCCCCCCCCCTTCCCTCTCTGTCACTCTCTCCCTCTCTCTCTCCCTTTCTCTCTGTCTCTTTCTCCCTCACAAACTACAGGAGAGAGAAAAAGTTAATGGCATAAAGTAGTGGAGAGAGAGAGAGAGAGAGAGCCCAATGCATCATTGGAGTCCCTTAGCAGTCTAGCTCTATAGCAGCATAACTCAGGGATGGGTCAGGACATACCTGAGCCAGCCCTAACTATAAGCTTTACTAAACAGGACAGTTTTAAGCCTGATCTTAAAGGTAGAGAGGGGGTCTGCCTCCCGAACCCACACTGGGAGCTGGTTCCACAGGAGAGGAGCCTGATAGCTGAAGGCTCTGCCCCCCATTCTACTCTTACAAACTCTGGGAACCACAAGTTGACCTGCATTTAGAGAGCGAAGTGTCCTATTGGAAAAATAGGGAACTATAAGCTCTTTAAGGTACGATGGTGCCCGACCATTAATGTCTTTGTAGGTGAGGAGGAGGATTTTAAATTCTATCCTGGATTTTACAGGGAGCCAATGCAGAGATGATAACACAAGAGAGATGTGATCTTGTTTCCTAGTTCCTGTCAGTACTCGTGCTGCAGCATTTTGGAGCAATTGGAGGCTTTTTACTGAATTTTTGGGACATCCTGACAATAAAGAGTTACAGTAGTCCAGTCTTGAGGTAACAAATGCATAAACTAGTTTTCAGTATCCTTTAGACACAGAATGGGTCTGATTTTTGCAACATTGCGTTGGTGGAAGAAGGCTGTCCTAGAGAACTGTCTGAACTGTCTGTGTGTGTGTGTGTGTGTGTGTGTGTGTGTGTGTGTGTGTGTGTGTGTGTGTGTGTGTATGAGTCTGTTGTGCTGCTCGTTACACCTGACTGTCCTCATCAGCTCTCATCAGGAGTTGGATCTAATGAGGGTCGGTCTCTCATTACTGCCCAACCCAGTCTGACCTCTGACCTCTGCCCCCCAGGCCCCTCTTTTAAAAGATGTTGTCAGAATGTGAGAATAAAGAAGGAAGCTGATGTGAAATCAGTACATTGATCTTTCACATGTTCTGAGCCTTCACTGTGTGGACCAGGTCAGTCAGTGTCCTCCCAGTCCTCAACCCAAAAACTGATCTTAATAAGGATCTTCTTCACATCCTTTATCAGTCACTGATCAATTAATTAATCTTTCATTAATGTGTCGGGGGGGGGGGGGGGGCATTCTTTATGTTTAAAAAACATTCACAATCACTGTCTGGTAGCGGGTCACAGGAAGGGTGGAGGTGAGGATTAGAGGGCAACAATGAGTTAAATGTCGTCCCCCCTCACCCCCACCCCAGACCACATGGAGGCTGAAGCAACCCCCCCCCCCCCCCCGTGTCCATAATTTCTCTGGAATAATTGAGTGTGTATGTCTGTGTGTGTGTATGTGTGGTAGTTGGAGGTGAAGGGGCTCTCCAGAGAGAGTGGAGGACCCTCGCTGTCAGACAGGAATCTGAAGAGACCTCCCAGTAACCGTCAGCAGTGAGACCCTGCAGCTTCACTCATTCACAGCCCCCCCCCCGAGGCTGAGAGAGGGAGTGTGTCCACTGAGGGACGCAGACAAAGAGGTGGATGACACCCTGACAACACTACTGCAGGTCAACAACCTTTAACTGTGATGCCACTGAAGTCAGAACAGTAAAAACATGTAAATGAGAGAAGAACATTGTTCCTGCGTAGGTTGTCCTGGAGGAGATGGAGGTGGAGGAGGTGGAGGTGACAGGTGTAGATGGCATTAACTGGTCTCTAGTATCTGCCCACAGATCGTCCTAGTCAGAGATCAGACCTGAAGCTGCTGCTGCTCAGTGTTGATTGAAATCCTTCGCTGCCCCCTGGTGGTCAGACTGCAGATTACAGGGAGGATCATCACTGTCACAGGGACCACAGCAGGTAACAGGTAAAGGTGTGCAGTGTGCAGAGGACACGCACAGTGATGTGATGAAAGTACGGATCTATGTTTACTGTAGTTTAGAGAATTATGAATATGATGATCACAACCAGAACCTGTTCATCTCATATCTGCTCTACAGGTTATTAAACTGGGTCGCATCAGACAAACTTTATCAAATCAACTCAGTGAAGATGAGAGATGAGAGTAATATTAAAGTAACACGAACAATGCATCTAATGGCCAGGTGTAATGTGAGAATCATCACCTGTCTGCTCCCTCAGCCCAAAGACTTGAAGTGAAGCATTCAGGTGTCAGGTTTTCACCATTAAAAGTCTCCAAACAATGAATAATAAATAAAATACAGCCGAGATGAACATCAGCTCTATGATGAATAGACTTTGTCCACACTGATAGCATTTCATTTTAAAACTAAAACGACCTCTCTGCTTTTTAGGAAGCACTACTACACCTGACAGACAGGTGTGAGGCAGGTTAAAGTCAGAGTATAAGAATGAGCTTTAAGTTCATTGAAATTTTGGAAAGAGACAATACAAAAAACTAAACCCACTTTTAAATCCTTCAGCCACATCTGATGGAGACACACTGCTGTTCCCACATGACCTCTGACACCTGATGACAGCTGACCCATCTCTGTGACAACATTGGGTGAACTCTGTCTGCTGATGAAGGCCATGAGAGCTGGCTGAGAGCTCTGAAAGTAAATGCTATTTGTGATAAGAATTTTTCTGCAGATCACGTTTGATAGCTGGATGCATTTTGCAACACTTTCCTGATTTACAAACACAGCTGCTCACATATACACACGTGTCCCTGCAGCTGTGTGCTGCAAGTCCTGACTGACACGTGTGGGTGTGTGAAGACTGTGTGTGTCCATGTTTATTAGGAGGTCCCTGTGTGTTTGTGTAACTGCAGTGAGTCTGTGTTTGTATCAGAGGAACTCAGTAACCTCTGAAGACGTTTATGTCACTGTTTCATCTGAAATAAGGGGCAAATAGAATCAACCTGTTTATATTTGCTCAGGCTGTCATGGCCCTGCCCTTCACCTGGAGCTGGGAGGAGGGGGAAGGGTGTGTGTGCTTGATATGATATGTCGTTGTACATCCTATTTTTGTTGAACATAACAGCATGAAACACACGCACACACCCCCTGATGGAACAGGAGGAGCTCTCTTTTGAAGTTCTCCATTTGCTTTGTCTATCACCTCTCAGATAACCTCTGACCTCTGTGACAGAGGCAGAGGTTACTATGGTTCATCTCCAGTGTGGCTCCATGTACGGATGTATGGAAGAGCAACATAAATGACCTACATCCCAGAAGCAATAAGCCTTTTCTACTGGTTCAGACCTGTCAGAACCTGGACTAGAGGTTTTCTACTAACACATGGAATAAATGATGTTTGGTTAACAAGCTGCAAACACAACACTAATATAATGTGATCACATTTTAAAGGAGCCCAGTGGCGTTACTCACCTGTCTGTATCCCTGTGTCACCGCACTTTTCCCTTTGCTCCTGTCATCATTACTACAACCACTAGATGTTGCCTAGCAACAAAACCTAACTATGGGTCATAATAACATGCTGACAGATGACCTATGACCCTATTTGTTACTGGACAGTTTCCTTTATTGCCACCTGTAGACCAGAGCAGTAAACAAAAGGGAGACCTACCCAACCACTCAACAGTGCTACTGGAGGCTTTAGGTTTAAATGGTGAAATGTGGAAAATAGTTTCTCTAACAACAGCTGAAGATCTGGGATATCTGGGATACCTAATTGAAAACATGTAGCATTTACTGTGACATGACTGAATTAACTATAAATATTTATTCTTTTGTCTTTAATGACTGAATGAATTTGTGAGGAGTACTACACTTCACTAGCCGAGTCTTAATGCGTCCATGCTGAGCTGTTGGCAGCCATGATAGTCAGCCTCCTGACTCCTGGATAGATGAAGGCTAAGAACAAATTATTATTTATTTATTACTTGGTTTAAACTGTCAGCGGTCCAGGCCCCAGCCTCCAGGTGATAGACTGGTCTGCTCTGGTTCCAGGTAGTACATATCTGTTTTTTTTTTTTTTGGTTTTGTTTTTGTTTTTTTTGGGTTCAGGCATGAAGACCTCTAATATACAGATTGCCTCTGAAGTCTGTATTGATATTTTGATCTTTCAGCTGTCATAACTGGTCTCTATTGGTACATTATATCAACAGAGGAAGGCTGTGTGATGGTGACAGGACAGAGAGTAGCTGTATCAAATTACCACAACCCATCCATTTAAAAAAAAGTTTTAGAACTTCTGGGTTTGCGTCCATGTTGTGCATCCTACTGCAACATGTGCATTAATGTTTTGCCTACTGGCCCCGCCCCCTGGCTGGGCTCTGGGAAGGTTTTACAAACACAGAACGTCCATGTAGATTAAAAATGGACAATAGAAAGAGAGGAAATATCCTTGTTTGTCATAAGAGGCCAGACATCTCTTTCATAAAGGTGGCCTAAGGAAAACTTGTTTTTCGTTGCAATACCGTGAGGTAGCCACTGGGACAAATTTGCAAGGCAACACCATGTCCACCTGTCTTCATACATCAAGAAGCCCCTCTCACCTCCTCATGGAAACTGATGCTTTTAGTATTTATTTGAGGGAGGTCTGTCTCTGCTCTCTGCTGGACAGCACTCAAATGTAACACACCTCCCCACTGTTGTCATTTTTGATGTAACATGGAAAATTCATGTCACAGTGCTAAAACAACCCATCCAGTTATTAAAGACAAGAGTGTAAATAATTGACATTGAACATGTTTCCACGAAAAGCAAATACAAACAACAGTCTGTGTTGTACTTCACTTTATCTCTGTGTTTGATTTTTTTATTGAGGCATTTCAAATCTTCCATACACTAGTGTCAGTTTGCAGAAAAATAAAGCAACCCTTATCATCGCTGCACTGACAGACACAGCTGAACCTCTCCTTGAATTGGTCCGGGACAGAGGACTCAGCAGGTCTCTTACATCTGTTTACAGCTCTTGAAAGCAACACAACATGCGTTTAAAGACCTTTGAATGATGCTGTACATTCACAGTCTGATACAAACTCAGTAAGGTCAGTGGGTCCCTGGAGCTGGAGCTCAGTCCAATCTGGGTAGTGGACCCTTGTGAGAGAATCTGTGGTGAGATAAATAAATCTCTGACTGACAGGTGAGGGTTTTTTTTTTTTTTTTTTTCCTCTAGCCTTTGTTTATGGACATCTAATGGGGCCTTTAATTTTTTTTTCACCAACCTCTCAGAGCAAACAAACACTGCAGCTGCCATTTACACAGCTGTGCTGCTCTGGAGTCCTGCCAGTGTTTTGAGTCTGCATGTGCTCAGTAGTAAAACATCACACACACACACACACACACACACACACACACACACACACACACACACAAGAGTGATGAGTAAAGGAAAATACAACTGTCAGTCTGTATTTGAGGTGCAGGTGTTCTCCACTTTCTTCAACAGTAGATTCCTGTTGTTAAATTCTATGCACCAGACCTGACACAGTTAATATGATCTGTAGGAAACTTGATGATTGGATGGTTCATTTTCATGCTGTTTTACAGGTTTTTCTGTGATTGTGTGGCACACTTATTGCAGTGTTTTTTACTCTTTCACAGTAGCAACACACTGATGAACAAACTTCACACAACGCACAGAAAACTGCTGATTTTACAGAGCAGACAGCAGCTGGTGCAGGTCACATCCTGCTCTGTCTGACTGTACAGCACCTGCTCCTGTCACCACTGTTACTCTGAAGGTCTGCTCCTCTCTGATGAACCAGATCAGCTGGAGACTGCTCTCAGTCTCTAAGGTTATGATGATACTGTGTAGTGACCAAGGCTGGGCCAGACTCTACCCGGACTCCCTTACTGTCAGACCATGATCTGTGACATGATGGCAACAGTGGCTCTAATGTAATCTGAAACAGCTGTCTGTGTGTTCACAGGTCTTCTCTGTTCTGGACCTCATCCTCATCCTCCTCTCTGTCTTCCTCCTCCTCCTCTTCCTCCTCCTCTTCCTTTTCCTCACACCAGAGACCAGGTTCACATCCAGAAACCAGATTCACATCAGAGACCAGGTTCACATCAGAGACCAGTTTCATAAACCTGGAGTCTCTGCAGATGGAGGTTGTTCTGTGAGATCAGATATTTAGAGGAAAACAAACACGTTGTCTCAGAACATTTTAAGTTCACAGATGATTTTAAGAGACAGAGTTGCAGACTGGATCTGAAAAGGTGTGGTGTTATACAGTTACATTATGGGAATTGTTGGTTCCAACATATCTGGAGCTTGACCCATGAAAGTCAGGATTTCTGTGATGTGATGGTGATGAAAGTGTGACCCAGGAGAATGTCTGAGGTTTCTTCATCAGATCCCATTGAACCCTGAACCTGGGGGAACAAGAACTTTGCAGAATAAACTCCAGTCACCCGCTGGTCACAGACAGGTGTCATTCATATGATTAATAAAAGGTATAATGACATTATTAACGTACACTAACTTTAAAAACAGGCAGACCAGACGACTGCTATGTGGCCCCAGGAGCCTCTGGTTCACTGTGTGTCAGGTTTTGGTCATGTGATTAATTACAGATGTATCATCACTCACTCAAATCTAGTTTTAAGACTGTAGTTCAAGGTGGGAATGTTGCATCTTTATTTGTGTGTGTGTGGCCCTGTACAGCTCATCCTGTCCCTGTCTGTTTGTGATGATTTGATTACAGTCAGATTTATTTGGGAATATTATCATTATATCAACTGAAACATGAAAGTTATAACTAGGTTCTGATGAGGGGCCCCTCTGAAAGAAAGGGCCTCAAGATCAGGTAAAACTACAAGAGCCATCTAAAGGCCCTCACATGTTCAGCAGATATTAATCAGACTACTACAAACTAACTGCAGCACAGTCACCCTGGGACCCCTGGGGACCTCCGGGGGCCTCTATGACTTTTCCCAGTAGGTAATCCAGCCTTGGCTGCCACATGTGGGACCACCTGTGCACCCCTGGACAGGGGTCAACAAGGGCTGAACAGTACCTTGTTGCTCCAGGATCCGTTGATAGGTGAATATCACCATGGAAACATGGTGCTACTAAATAAACCTAATGATTTTTGTCCTCCATGAGAGTTAGTGGAGGGCATGTATCTGCTCACTGTGTTTACATGAGTCCACCCACTGAATTAAATCATTAATCTGTGTTTATGATCCTGTTTCCAAAACCTCCAGCTGTGTTTCCACAGCTGTCACAGAGAAAACATGACACACGGTGGTTCAGTGACATCACACCTCCTCTTTTCCTAGCAGCACTGACGTGAGCCACCACTGGACTTAGAACTGGCGAGGACAGTTTGCACCACGGTTACTCATGTTGATCTTTAGTATCTTGTTGGAGGACCCCTGAGGACATCCAAGACACACATCCCCACCTCATCTCTCCACCTGTCCGACAGCATCCTCTGCTGGTTTAAAGACAGTTTTACACAGGGTAAGGACAGTTCTAAGGGCCTGTGACTGACAGGATGGAAAATGCACTGGTGTCCTATGATAATATATTCCTTCAATCCTTATTCTCATTTAATTAAATTATATTTAATAAAATAATAATAATATTGATGCATCAATGACCCACCCCTTCTTTGAAATAGGTCACAATTATTATGTGCAATCATGGACAATGTTTGAGTCTTTTAAATACTGTTTATACTCATGTATATTTATAATGTCTATTTATCATGATATAATTAACCTCTAATTTGATGCCACTGTAAGGAGCAGACTGCTGCCAAAGTCTCGTTGTGTCCTGATTGTCAGTGACAATAAAGTTTCTATCTCTATCTTGAGATGGACACTGTTCACACACACACACACACACACACACACACACACACACATATATATATATTGGGGGTTTTTTCAATATTTTATTTATTTATTTATTTTTATCACATTGTTTTGTTTCCATCTAAATATAAGATGAAAAGCTGTGAGGGCAGCTGGAGAGACCCGTTCACCTCCGCGGCACCAGGGGGCAGCACCGCTCTGGTGATGCAGGAAGTGCAGCCGCTGGATGGAAGCTGCTGGAAGCCGGACTGTGCTGAGAACAGCGAGTCGCAGGTGTGGAGGGCTAACATACGGACTGTGAGGCTGTAGCTGACGGTTCAGACAGAGGAAGAAAACGAAGTCGGTGGAGATGGACGGAGGCCGTGGGGCTGATGATCTCTTCGACAGTATCCTGCTGGCGGACGAAAGGTGAGTTTACTCGGGCACGTGCCCACCTGCCAGGACACGTGGTAAAGCTTCCGCTGAGTCAGCGGGAGGATGTACTCTCACACACACACACACACACACACACACACACACACACACACACCTGACACACGTCACAGCGGCTGTTCCCGCCAAGCAACGTCGCACATCTTCACTTAAAGACAGTTGAGAAGTGAAACCAGCGTCCTGACGGTGTGACCGCTCTCAGGTTCCGGGGGGAGGGCTACCAGGAGGGTTTCGAGAGAGGGACCCGCCGAGGACTGCAGGACGGCCGCAGACACGGGGCCTCTCATGGGGCCAAGCTGTCCACAGAGGTGAGAGAGCTGTGAGGATGAGTGTGGAGTGTGATGAAGAACGCCCCTCTGTGTGATCTGATCTCTCAGTCTGTCCACTGTCTCCCCAACAGATTTCCTTCTATCATGGATTTGCCATCACGTGGAAATGTCTCCTCCAAAATAACACAGATGTCAAATCCAGGTATTGTCTCCTCTAACGAGAGCATCGCTGTCCTTCAGCTTTAACCTCTACACTCTAGTTTTCATTTTGTTGTACATCTCATAACCTGCACATGATGGTTCCTGTGGCTGAAGGTCATCGGCAGTGAGGAGACCTGAATGATGGACCACAGAAGATGAGTTGATAGTGGCTGTGAAGCAGGTTACAAACAGACCTTACTGATATAAATCAACCAAACGTTGGAAATCTTCATGGTAACATTCATGAAAACATATTCAAACTTAATCAAGTGATGTATTCACAGTGTTATTAGTGATTTTTATAACAGCTTTCAGCCTTCTTTAAAATCCTGTCATTGTTGCTGCTGGTTCATCCCCCGTTCAAGACCTTTGTTTATGTCCATCCATAGAGTCAGGGCAGGCAGTAGCTTCACTATCATGCATTTTCACAAGGTAAAACAATTTTAAAAAAAGAAAAAAAAAAACAAAGCAGCAATTACTTTCTAACCAAATATATATCAAGTGGCAAGTTCAAGACCTTTGTTTATGTCCCTCCATAGAATCAGGGCTGTGTGGGAACACCAGGTTTCCTCTCAGCACACACACAGAGTTAGACAAAAAGTGTGTCAGAGTAGAATCACCTGAAACATCTGAAAGACCCAGGTTTGACTCATTAGATGACTGAATGTTGAGACGCTGTAGTCTGGATATTGTTGTGAATGTCAGGAAGTGGGTTTTACAACACATCATCTGATACAGTGACACTGACACTGTTTCAAAGAACCTTCACTGATCATGGACGTGACTCATCTCTGAAGAGTCCTGAGATGCCCATCAGAGTCATGTGTGATTGTTCTGTGTGTGTGTGTGCGTGCGCGCGCATGCGTGCGTCTGTTTATGTGTGTGTGTGTGTGTGTCTCTCTCTCTCTTCAGGAAGCGTCTGAAAGCTCTGGAGGCTCTCCTGGGTTTGATCCAGAATTCTCCTCATGATGATCCTCAGTCTGCACAGCTAGAGGAGGACATGGACAAGCTTCGAGCCAAGTTCAGACAGGTACTCCACACATGACAGTTTATATCAGTTTATGACATTTTATGAAAGTTTATATCAGTTTATAACAGTTTATATCAGTTTATGACAGTTTATATCAATTTATGACAGTTTATGAAAGTTTATATCAGTTTGTATCGGTGTATATCAGTTTATAACAGTTAATGACAGTTTAGGCTGTTTTACCTAAAGCTAACTAGTGTCACTAATGTAACACAGGTGGAACAGAAGGTAACAGGTGTGTACTGTGTACAGGTAAGCCCTAGAGGTGGCCCCTGTCTACAGATATGAGGTATTAGATTTAGCGTTACCTGCAGACACCATGGTCAGATTTAAGTTGTCTGATGAACATTGATCAGCTTATGAGTGAAGTGGATGACCTCTAGCTGACCTCTGTCTGACCTTGGTCTGGTCCTGTCTAGGTCTGCTCAATGCTGAATATCCCCACTGACTTCAAGGACTACATCAAAACCTCTGAAGGGATGTCTTTCTGAACCTGTCCTGACGGCGAGGAGGAGGAGCTGCAGTCAGCCTGCAGGTCTTAGATCCATGTCAGACCAGCTGACTGGTCTGTGGTGGACAAACGGTTTGGAGTGTGAAGCAGAGACTGCATCAGACCGATGGCCTCTGCTCTCGTGTTGCGGTGGGAAGGTGTGATGCCTGGACTCCACAGTCCTCGTGAATTGGGTCAGGCTGCAGACTCCGGACCAGGAGACATTGGATTTAATGCAGTGATGCAGAGTTTGAGAAAGTGAAGAAACAGACTGTATAAGACAACAAGTTTTTCTTTCAAACTGTATTTAACAGAACAAAATAAAATATCTGAACAACCTGTGTCTGAAACGTCTCTGAGATGAGAAGCAGCTTGTTCTGCTTTTCAGGCGTGTAGAAAGTTACTCTTCTATTATTGAAGTACTTCAGAGGAACTTGTACTTCTCAGTATTTGTTTTCTGCTCTCTGCTCCACTGACATGAAGCTGTTTGTGTTTGCAGATTAAGAGTTAAGAAAATATAATGAGTCCACAATAATAAAACATTTTTCACATGATAATCAGTAAATTTGATGTCTGGAGGAAGTGATCCCAGAAAAGGACAAAGGTCGAGAGAGTGTTGGTGGATCAGTCAGTCTGATCTACAGACTGATCCTGTAGACCTGTGTGCTCATCCTGTCAGCTGTGACATCAGGAGCCAGAACCAGAACCATGTCTGACAGAGGAGGTGGGGCCTGTAGACCTGCTCCTGTTTGCCTCTTTACTTTATTCTTTCCATCATTTTAACAGAGGTTGACTTTGTTTCATCAGATCATGGACCTTCAGGTTCCAGGACCTGAATCCTCTGAGGTTCTGGTCTCAGAGGCTCTATGAGGAAACTGGACCTGATCTTCACCTGCTATAGAGTCACAGAGCTCCTCCTGCTCTTCCTCGATCTCTGCTCCTCAGCTGATTAGACTGTTTGGTTTTTACTAACCAACGATCTTTGATGTCGCTCTGATAAATAAATGCTCTGAATCTCTCTTCTGATTGGCTGACTGTTTTCTCAGTGATCTAATAAAAATATAGCAGATTGCAGGTAAACACTCAGAAACCAAAACCTGCAAGGTTCAGGTGGGCGTGGCTGAGGGTGGTGACTGCTTTGTTGTGACATCACAAAGTTCCAGAAGTCCTGACGGCTGGTTTTAAGGCTCAGTTTCTGAATACAGGCTGTGTGCATTTCTCTGTGGACTGAGGCTTTGATACTTACACAGTATTATTATAGAGCCTAGACCTGCTTTATAATCACAAACACATGGACATCTACCTTTAGACTGGATGGAGCTTTAAAACCGTGAGACACAGGGAACGTGTTCATTTAATGCACTCAGTGCATGAAAAAATTTATGTTCACAGCTCTGTCAGATGTGATAAAATACAACAGGATGTCAGTTATGTGTCAGGCTGCGGGAGTTAGTGAAAAACTTCTATGATCAGAAGGAAGTAGATTCCTTGGCTGGAGGAGGAGGAGGAGGAGGAGGAGGGAACCTTTGTTTTACCAGAGATCTTCAACAAACTGTTCCAGAAACTGGCCACTAGAGGGTACTGCTGTATGTGATTTCACTGATGCTGACTGAAAATATTAGATTTGAAATAATGACTTCAAACAGCTGTAGTGAATTAACCTCATGCAGTTACCTCATCTCTGTCACAGACTGTGACAGTGACACACTGATTAATCACTGTTTAAGTGATTGTTGTGGACTGAAGAGCTGCAATGATGATACTTATTAGAACAATAATAATGATAACTTGTATCACATGATTTTTAACCCAGCTGCTTTAACAAAGACATGACAGCAATAAGGCTATTCAAAAATATAAACCACTTAAAATAATAAATTCATCATCGGGAGAAATAAAATCACAGCTCAGTTAAAACCAGTTTTAAAAGGTTCATGTTTGTCTGACATTTCAAATAAGATAATGCAGTAGCGGTGGATCGTGAACAGTAGTTCAGCTGCTGGATGGTGAACACACACTCACACTTCTGGTTGTGATCAATCATTAGGCAGAAAATTAATCAGCAACTGTTTTGATAAATGATGAATCGTTTAAAAGACAAAATGTTATTATAACACGTCCTCAGAATCCAGAGGAGAGAGGAGAACTGACGATACAAATTACAAATACAAATTCACCAGTAAAGACACAGTATGTGATTTCTGATGAATGGTGGCATGATGCTGCAATTAGAGCAGAATCTGGAGGTAGTGTGGGTCATAAACATCACCTGCAGGAAGGGCACAGTTTTTTTTTTGTCCTGTCCCAATATCATTGGCAAGCAGTATGAGTGGTCTGGATGCCTTGTGTTGTTGGGGCAGATTTACTCTGCGAAGGAGGAGTGTGGGATACTCCTCCTATCGCATATTTTAACTTTATTAAGACAACCGGACCGCAACAGGAATGAGAGTGGACAGGAAGAGGAAAACAGAGGGAATATGGGGAAAAGGAAGATGGGAGTGGGGAGACGGAGAAAAACAACAACAACACAACAACAGAAAAACAACCACAGTAACAATAACAATAACTAATAATATCCACATTTATGGTCACTCTATAGTGACCATAAATAGTATTAACCATTAGATGCTCCGTATGTGTATATGTGTATATGTGTGTGTGTGTGTGTGTGTGTGTGTGAATGTGGAAGGGCACAGTTTAATCAAACCTTTTAGTGTCATTTACCTGTGAACTGTCAGACATACAACTTCCTGTCTCAGCTGCTTTGTCTTCAGTGATGAAACACAAAAACACAAAACCACAAGAACTCTCAGATGGACATTGGAGCAAAACTTCACAGGTCAAAGGTTAAATGGATTGAACTCATTATTAGACAGTATTACTATAATACTATAATGCATCTTTTTACAGGACTTTTTTTGACTTCATGTGCACCCCACCCCACCTCTGAAACCAGACCTAGACTCTTGATAAACTGTTTGAATACTAAATATCCAATAAAAACCTCAGACATAACTGTAGATCTGATTGTAGAACTACTCAGGATATAAAACATCAGGAACATGCAGCCGTCAGAATCACGGCCCTGCCTCCCTGGAGAAGAGGGTGAAGATGTCAAATGTGTTACTGCCCCTGTAATCATCCCTGGTACTGTGGCCAGACAAAATTTTCATCTTGTGCATTATAAAGTTCAAGTGAAGCTCATGAGGGGCTTCACCACTTCCAGAGGAATCACATGTTCTTTGTGTTTTTTGTGGAAGGTTCCCTTGTGTTTCCAAAATGGACACACAACTGCCTCAAACACAGTTCTGGACAGGTATATTTGTATATTAGTATTTTCGTATATTTGTATACTTGTTTTTTGTATAATTGTATATTTTGTTTTTGTATATTTGGGTATTTCATATATGTTGTTTATTTTGTATTTTTGTCATGTGTAGTTGTCAGATGATTTCAGAAATGTGCTCACAACATCATGTCCTTTTAAACTGCCTAAGCAGCAGTTATTGTTTCTGGTGTCCAGGTTTTCACTGTTGTTGAACGTCTACATTGACTGGAAATAAGACACAGGTTGTGATCATTAATTTGGGAGAACAGCAAGTGTGTTATCTGTGATTACAACAATGATGTGCTACACAACATTGACTACACTGCTCACAGGCTCTGACATTCAGTCTCTGCTGATGGAACCACTGGTTAATGGGTTAAAGGGAGTTTTTCCTCCCCCCTGTCGCCAAGTGCTTGCTCTTTGTGGGAACTGTTGGGTTTTTCTCTATAACAAAGTAAGGTCTTGACCTTACCCTGTAAAGTCCCACGAGATAATGTATATTATGATTTGGTGCTATACAAATCATATTGAATTGAACTGAATTGAATTAATGTTAAACTCCTGCTCTCCCTGTGGATAAAACCAGGTCACCGACCTGTGCTGTGAGTGCTGTATGTACAGAGTGTGTACATGCTACTGCTTGGTGCACACACACACACACACACACACACACACACACACACACACACACACACACACACATACTTGTACTTCTATCTTTGTGAGGACACTCATTGACATAATGCATTCCCAACCCTAACCTTAACCTTAACCATCACACCTGAGAGCCTAACCCTAACCCTGACCCGAACCTTAACCTAAACCTAATTCTAACCATAACTCTAAAACCAAGTCTTAACCCTCTACATGTGATTTGAAGGTGTCTCAAAAAGTGAGGACCAACCAAAATGTCCTCACTTTCCCAAAATGTCCTCACTCTGTTAGTAAAATACTTTTTTTGGTCCTTACTATGTAGCAAGTACAAGTACACACATACACACACACACACACTCAACAACGACAACAACAGCAGCATCAGGAGGCACCACAGACGACCACAGGGACTTTTTCAGTCATTGTCAGACGGCCTGCTTTCAATGTCCACACTCCCTGACAATAACCCAACAGGGCTGTGTGTGTGTGTGTGTGTGTGTGTGTGTGTGTGGTGGGGTACAGTAGCAGCTGGTTTATGCAGTGTCAGGCAGCAGGTGAACGCTGTCTTCTGGTCGGCAGCTTCTGAAGGCAAACAGAAAAGAGAAAGAGGGAGGCAGGGGGGAGGTGGGAGGAGGACAGGGTGGAGGGGGGGACAGGGGCCAAATGAGAGAGGCTTCATTCAGATGAGTGTTTTAGTAGAGCTGGATCCTCTTAAAGTCAAAAAAAAAAATCAAAGGCAGAGACCGAATGAATGATTATCAAATGAAGACTACAGAAAAGGAAGGAGTGAACTGTAAGCAGAAGCAGAAGGAGGAGAGAGGGTGAGGAGGAATAATAATGACAAGAGGAAGGAAAGGGGGAGAGAGGGAGGTAGAAGGGGAGTGGAGAAAGATGAGGAGGAAGAGCAGGAGGGAGAGGAGGGGGGGCTGGGGTCTTTCAGAGAATGTAGAGGAATGTGGGAGCAGGTGGTGAGTGGTGACATGAAAAGCAGCGGTGACAAATGCAGCCGTCCGGCCGTCCGGCAGCAGAAAAGCCCTCTGAATGAAACGGTGGCTTCAGATTTCACCACATGCACACCAACAGCTCCATTGGGGGGGGGGGGGGGGGGGGGGTTTGTCCAGTGTAAAGGGAGCTTTACTAGCTTTTTCTGGCACTTTCAACCTCATCTAATGGACTTCCTCAGCAGTTTGCTCACTTCCAAAGTTCCATGGACAGGTCATGTGAAGCAGATGAAAACATCACATGACAGCAAACTGATGATGAACCCTGTGAGATGTACTTGAAAGCACTGTGAAAAGCTGTAAGCTGGACTCAAGTTGTTTGTGGTTGATTTGTTCTATATCGTGTAGCTTCATGTAATAATGTAGTTATGACTACTGAGTAGTACTGTAATAACGCAGTAATATCTGATGTAATAATGTAGTAATATCTGATATAATAATGTAATGTAATAATGTAGTAATATCTGATGTAATAATGTTGTAATATCTGATGTAATAATGGATGTAATGAATGTAATGGATGTAATGACCACTCAGTACCTAAAGGTCTGAATGTTAACATGTGTCTCAGATGTGATTTATAATGAAATTGCCTCTGTAGTTTTTTTTGTTTTTTTTTTTTTTGTTACTGAAACAGGAGAAATAGAGCTTTGTTGGGAACTTTTTTAAGCGGCGGATGAATCCAGGTTTTGTGCTGTAGTGAGTGTTTGTGACAATGTTTGAACAGTGTAACTGTTTGTGGTTATTTTATTTTTGAAGGTTACTGAAGCAGGTAGCTGCTGCCACCATGAGGAGCAGAACTGAACTACTGAATATGAGGTCTTTGTCTTTCACTAACCTAATTTGTTTAACATGTTATTTGGTGTATTTGTATGTTGCACAGTTGTGGGGATCATTAAAGTGGTCATTGTGGATTTTTGTCTGTTTACTCTTTTTTTTCTACCTTGTGTAACAGTGAATTAAAGTTTACTTTTACAGGTTAAATTTGTTGTGTATACTGTAGACCACTGTGTGATGTACACTCTGTTCTTTAATTAATCTTCAGTTATTTCTACACTTCATTCATGTATTTGTATTGTTTGGTAGAGGTGGTGTCCTGGTGCCAATGTTAATTTCGTTGATGAAAAGTTTTTTTACAACTAGCCCCCATGCATTGTGTTTCTCATAAAACACAACAAAATGACAACGCCTGGGAGAAAGAGAAGAGCAAACATATGGACAAATTTCACATTTGATGTTAAGGAAAACAAGACACTTTGTAAACGTGTGGAGCGACTATCACCGGTAAAAACACAACAAACTTGATGCGACATTTGCATTTGTGTTATCCTGAAATCCACGCAAAGGTAAGCATGCTAACGTTATTTCTTGAGCTACTGTTGGGTTTCTGCTAAGCTACAAATGTAAGAAACCACTGCTGTCCTGTAAAGCTAACATTACTGATTAAAAAAGCAAATGACCCATTTTAAGAAACCTAATAGGCGTAACGAGAAAAACTGAACTTAATTTTCTTTTTTCTTTTATTCTCGTCATAGCTACAGAAGACCTCAGATGACACCAGTGGGCCACAGAGTGCAAAGAAAGTGAGAGCATCCTCGCAGAACATTTCAGCAGTTCTTCTAAGTGCTTCAAAGTACAGAAGTGACTCTAAATAACAACAGACCAAGGAGGAGGCTATTGCAATGGATTAGGTGCACAGGATTACCAATCACTACTCCTGAAGATGAGGACTTTGTTCTTATGGTGGAGACAGTAGATAGGAAACTGACTGTTCCAAAGAAAACTAAAATAAGAACTAAAAGGTTCACGGTTTCTGAGATAAGTCCCAATACAATATAATTACTTTACTTTTATTTTGTACTTATCTTGCACTCTAGGATGCATGTATGTATGTGTATTGTTTTTATAATCTATGTATGTATTTATTTAATGCATCATGTGGGAGTAGCACTCCTAATTGCACTGTACTAAGTACAATGACAATAAAGGCATTCAGATACCATTCCATAACATGTTAATAGGAGTTTCATTTCATCTAGGTGAAAATAATGACTTTCAGAAATGGAAGGGACCTTTAAACATTACCCTTTACACTTTTAGTCAACTAAATCCACTGTACTTTTAGTCGACTATAATCATATGATATTTAGTCGACTAAAACCAGACTAAAACTAAAACAATTTAGATGACTGAATTATGACTGAAACTAAATGACATTTTAGTCAAAAGACTATGACAAAAACTAAATCAAAATTTGCTGTCAAAATTAACACCGCCTGGTGCAGAGAGGAGTGAGGAGTGACTGTGGGAGCAGACATAGAGACGTCCCTCCCTCCCTTACTCTGTATGATGTGCTCTGCCCAGTGAAGTCTCTCCCTGCTCTCGGGCTACGTCCACCCTACTACGTTTTCATTTTAAAACACATCACTTCTGCTCTATTTCACCTCCCATTTCGCCTCCCATCCACACTACTACTTTCAAGGCTCCTACTATGAGCCTTGAAAATGGAGCGTTTTGAAAACACTGCTGGACCCATTTTAGTTTGAAAACTCTGGGGTTGTGTATGGATGAAGACTCGCCTCAGTGTGGAACAGTGAGGATGTTAACACACAAACTTATGATTACTCCTCCAAACACAGTTTTCACCCTCCATGACTGAATTCAGCCTGACTGTCGTCACCTCAGTAACACAACAACACAAACACAGTCTGTTATAAACATTGATCAGAATTAGTGGTATTTCAGGTGTATCTACTGTCAGTGTCACCCGCAGATGAATGCTGAGGTCGACATTGAGGTCGACGAGAGGAAGAAACCAGTTAAAACTCGTACAAACAGTGGTGTTTGTTGTTGTGTTTGTAAGGTGGATTTCCAGTTGCTGGTGTCCTCGTCAGATGTGCTGAGACCAAATGTTTAGACTGACTCCATACTGACCACATCATAGTGATGTCACCAGATCTCCATGACAATGTTATCTCAACCAATAAAAACAAAAGGAAGAACTACCTAAATAAATGAAGTAAAGTAAAAGTATGATTAGAAAATACAATAATGTGGTTTATCTAAATGAGTTGAAGTGTGTGTGTGTGTGTGTGTGTGTGTTGCGGGTATCAAGTGAAAATATCAGCAGACAAAGATAGACACATGCGAAAAAGCATGGTAACACAACAGCGGCTGTTGTATGTGTGTGTGTGTGTGATTTTGTGTGTGTTGAGGGTCTTTGTCTGCTGCTGGTCGAGCTGGCACTGGCAGGCCTGTGGGAAAGGATTAGACTTTCACGCCTTTTCCTCCACACTGAAGCCCCATCAAAGACATTCCTTGCATAACAAATCAATGAGTACTGTCTCACACACACACACACACACACACACACACACACACCACAGACACCACACACACAAATACTCCTGTTAATCATTAGGCAAAAAATAACTTTCAGACAGGCATCTTTCTTTTGGTCACTAACCCAAAGCTCATGACCATAGGTGAAGGTTGGAACGAAGATTGACTTGAAAATCAAGAGCTTTGCCTTTTGGCTCAGCTCCCTCTTCACCACAACAGCCCATTAAAAGGTTCACATTACTGCTGATGCTGCACCGATCCGCCTGTCAATCTCCCGCTCCATCTTACCCTCACTCGTGAACAAGACCCTGAGGTCATTGAACCCAGAATGAAGAGGCAGAGAAAAAGCCACCCTGGAGCCATACCTGGGAGAGGAGCTCGTCGGTGGGCGTCTGGTGGCCGGGCCTTGGCCCATGGAGCCCAGTTGGGCTCAGCCCGAAGAAAAGACATGGAGCCACTGCCCTGTGGACCCACCACCCGCAGGGATAGAATTCGGGGTCAGGTGCAGTGCAAACTGGGCAAACTGGTACCACTCTGAGACTAGAAAAGTGTCCTAGAAATACTGTTTGTTTACCATTTAATATTCAATGAATTAGCTTCATAAATGAATCAAATGATTAACAGATGAGTTGTCAATGAATTAAGTGTTAAATCATCAGTGATTTCAGCTGTACTTTGCTCTGAGGTGTATCATTGTATTCAGTGTCGTTATGATGTTATGATGCGTGTGTGTAAATGAACTGGATAAATGATGAGTTATTGATCTCAAGTCTGGTGATGTTGTAGATTTCTTTCATTATGAACTGAGCCCATGAACATTTTCATTGAAGACCAAAGAAAATAGTCCCCAACGAATGCACTTCATTCGTCTGTGTGTTGAAAACAAAACTCAATAAAGTGTCACTAAAATCTTCAATGGTTCAAAACCGCATCTTCTGATGGTAAATGTGCTATTCTAAGTTGAGGTGGAGGATAATTAATCTAATGTTTAATTAAAAACAAACAGATTAAATTAGACTACACTGAAAACATGAGCCCAAAGTTCAACCTCAAAGCAACTTTTTAAAGGTTCTGTAAAGGATGGTCCACACTAAACATTAAACAGTAAACGACTGGGGTCTCAATATGAAGGGTGTACTCACTTTTGGTGAGTACACCAGTTGGTTCTTTAAACTTTTCATTATAGTTCCATTAAATACTTCTGTTTTTCCAATTCACTGTTCACACTTCATGTGTCTCAGGCTTTGGCTAAAAAAATTCAACTTGTATTAAGTTTGAATGAAGTGGACAGAATATGTGATTATAAATTCAATTGTTTAACCTTGTTAACATGTCCATATGGTGTTATCATATTATTTTTAAAAAAGCAGTCAAAGCCATTGCTGAGTTTTCCATCTTAGTCCTGCAGCAAACCAATGACAGTGTCACAAAAAAAGCCACTATATAGTCCTGCAGTGATGACGTATGTTTGTAGTCCAACCCTGACATCATCATCACATGGTTCCCTCCATAATTCAATTCAATTCAATTTTATTTGTATAGCGCCAAATCATAATATACATTATCTCAAGGCTCTTTACAGGGTAAGGTCAAGACCTTACTTTGTTACAGAGAAAAACCCAACAGTTCCCACAAAGAGCAAGCGCTTGGCGACAGGGGGGAGGAAAAACTCCCTTTTAACAAGAAGAAACCTCCAACAGAACCGGGCTCAGGGTGGGCGGCCGTCTGCCTCGACCGGTTGGGTTTAGGAGGAGATAAAAAAGGGGGGGTGGGGGGAGGAGAGAGGAGAAAAGAGAGAGAGAGAGAGACCAGGAACAGCTGTGTAGGTAATGGTGTTATCAATAATAATGACAGATAACAGTGGTTAATAGTAAAGATGAGTAGTGGTGGATCTGGATCCTGCTGCTCCAGAGGCAGAGAGACCTGCAGAATGAGGACAGAGAGAGGGAGAGAGAGGAGAAGCACAAACTACGGGAGAGAAAAAAAATAAGTTAATGGCATAAAGTAATCGAGAGAGAAAGAGAGAGAGAGACAGAGAGAGAGAGAGCCTAGTGAATCATGGGAATCCCCCAGCAGTCTAGCTCTATAGCATCATAACTCAGGGATGGGTCAGGACATACCCGAGCCAGCCCTAACTATAAGCTTTACTAAACAGGACAGTTTTAAGCCTGATCTTAAAGGTAGAGAGGGTGTCTGCCTCCCGAACCCACACTGGGAGCTGGTTCCACAGGAGAGGAGCCTGATAGCTGAAGGCTCTGCCCCCAATTCTACTCTTACAAACTCTGGGAACCACAAGTAGACCTGCATTTAGAGAGCGAAGTGTCCTATTGGGAAAATAGGGAACTATAAGCTCTCCAAGGTACGATGGTGCCTGACCATTAATGGCTTTGTAGGTGAGGAGGAGGATTTTAAATTCTATCCTGGATTTTACAGGGAGCCAATGCAGAGAAGCTAACACAGGAGAGATGTGATCTTGTTTCCTAGTTCCTGTCAGTACTCGTGCTGCAGCATTTTGGAGCAATTGGAGGCTTTTTACTGAATTTTTGGGACATCCTGACAATAAAGAGTTACAGTAGTCCAGTCTTGAGGTAACAAATGCATGAACTAGTTTTTCAGCATCCTTTAGACACAGAATGGGTCTGATTTTTGCAATATTGCGCAGGTGGAAGAAGGCTGTCCTAGAGACTTGGTTTATATGTGAAGTAAAGGACAAGTCCTGGTCAAAAATGACACCAAGGTTTCTGACTGTAGCACTGGAGGCCAAAGTGATGTCATCCAGAGTCAGTATATTATCACATAGTGTATCTCTGAGGTGTTTTGGGCCAATTACAATAACTTCAGTTTTGTCTGAATTTAAGAGTAAGAAATAACTGGTCATCCAGGTTTTTATGTCCTTAAGACAGACCTGAAGCTTGGCTACCTGGTTAGTCTCACCTGGCTTCATGGATAAGTACAGCTGGGTGTCATCTGCGTAACAATGGAAATTCATCTGGTGCCTCCTAATAATGTTTCCTAGAGGACTGAAAAGTATTGGTCCTAGCACAGAACCTTGTGGAACTCCATGACTGACTTTAGTGTTGATAGAGGAGTCATTATTAACATGAACAAACTGGAGTCTATCTGACAAATATGACTTAAACCAGCTTAGTGTGGTTCCTTTAATGCCAACCATATGCTCTAGTCTCTGTAATAGAATCTTATGATTGATGGTGTCAAATGCGGCACTAAGATCTAGTAGGACAAGTACAGAGACAAGTCCATTGTCTGAGGCTATGAGGAGATCATTGGTAACCTTAACCAGAGCTGTTTCTGTGCTATGATGGACTCTAAAACCTGACTGAAAATCTTCAAACAAACCATTCCTGTGCAAATAATCACATAACTGGTTTGCAACAACCTTCTCAGGCATTTTGGAAATAAAGGGGAGGTTGGATATAGGTCTATAATTGGCTAAAACTATCCATAAACAGCCAATAGGATTTTTCTGCTGTGTTTTGGATAATTAGAGAAAATCAGCAATAGTTTCTGATCCTGACAGGTTTTGTTCAGCAGGATAATCTTCAGTAATGACACCACTTTATGATGTTTGAAGCCTAAATACAATCAGCAGCAGTAAAAAGCTCATGTTAGGCAATAAACCAACTTCACCACTGTCACATGACTTCACTATCACCACCGCTAAACTTCAGCTTGTAGTTTGATTTAGCTCTGAGCTCTTCTACAAAAGCCTTTCCTCTGACAAAGTTAGAGAGCGAGCAGAAAAACAACGAGGCTGTAAAGGTGGACTTGTGAGGAGATTGGTTTTCATGCTGGATTGATGACGTTTAACGTCCCCAACAACCTCTGTCGTCTCATTTTGACACTCGTTAGCAACAGGCCTTATTTAACAGACAGAGAAGATTCAAGAAATCAGGACTGGGGGATTTACTGATGGATTTGATGTCAGAGAATCAAACCTTGAGCTGGTGTTAAACAGACCTGATTTCAGTCATCAAGCAGAAACACATTCAAACAACCAGAGACTCAGGACCAGGGAACAGGAAATGATGACATGAGACTGATTTAGTTTTAGGACTCGTTCCTGCAGAACTGACAGACCTGATGCCAATCTTTTTTAGCGTGGCATTATGCTTTAGCAAAACAAAGGGTATCAGAAGTGAAGCCAGGTGTAGCTGTTTATTGGTATTTTACAATGTAAGTTAGCTAAGGCAACTGGGTCAGTTTATCTGACATTAGCAGCACATTATTAGATGTTTAATGATGTAGACATGACAATGTATCATAAAACACATCCGCACTCTCATACATTGATTTGTAGACGACTCAGTTCACTCATCTTCTTCTTCTCCAGTTGGTTTCTGGAAAACAAGCTGGTCTGGCTGCAGGTGAGTGGCTGAGGGTGGGCGGAGACAGAGACAGGGCTCATTTGTATAGATCCTCAAATACTAACTTAGGCGAAGGTGTCAAGTTACATCAAAACCATTTTAAGGCCATGAAGGGATTTTGTTCATGGAAATATGTCATCCCATACACATGGAATATATGTACATATATTGAATTTCCATGTATGAAATATATGAACATATAAAATTAAAAAATGTTTTTTTATATTACAGACATCATCCCACAGCCTGTCATTATATGTTGATACAGACCACTGTCCCAGAATGAGAAGATAGATATGTTTAACATTAATGAGAAATTCATAAGAAAAACATATAGAATTTTGTAATGTATTTTGGTTTAATAAGCGTAGTATATGTAGCTTAAATATATATTGTCAACATATATGATTGCAACATGTTATACCATATAAAAATTCATCATAGATATTTTTAATATGTGTGCATATACAAATTACATTTATAAACTTCTATCTTCGTATATACAGAGGATAATATATCCTCTTGTAGGTGATATAGGGACATATATGCCATATATTACATTTCTGTATGTACAGCACAGGTATAGGTGTGTGATTTTTCACCGTCATACTGAAATGTTACTCCAACTAGAAATAAGTCAAACTATAGAGAATCTCAAAGTCAAAATCTGAGACAATAGAGCTTTCGAACTTATTGATTTTTAGTGTTTAGTGAAGAGTTTGTGATCAGGTTCTGAGGGTTCACGAATCATTTTAAGACTTTAAGTTCTGAATATACCTGATATGTTGGTTGTTCGTGATCATTGATTCAGATTTATACAGAGCTGACTCTGTAACCATCCAGCTGTGTTGAGTCGTTTGATCCTATAACATGAAAACTGCATTAGACAGGCTTGTCTTCAGTGTTGGTGTCACACAGCAACTTCTCTTCATTCAGGAAAGAACAGACTGCCACTCACTGAACTCCATCTAAAACATGTTTTATTGTGTAGTTGACACAAATAATACAATGTTTGTTCCAGCTGCAGGAACTGGAACTTGAAGTAGACACAACTGTGTGGAATGATTTGTAAAAACAAAAACAGTCTATGGCTTACCGAGCATGACACTGAATCTATTTACAACTCAATCGACTCAATGACAGTTTGAAACTTGGAGCAAAAAGCTTTTTTTCTTTTATAAATATAAAAAGGGGGGAGGGAGGGAGGGAGGAAGGAAGGAAGGAAGGAAGGAAGGCCGCTATGGGCCTAAAGGGGGGATAAAGTCTCTTTCACCGAGACAGCTTAACACTCAACAGAGTTATACATATCCCATTTTCTGTTATGGCACCAGTATGGAAGCATGCCCTGGACTCATGGGTGCTTCACCTCAGGCAGGTTGAACAGAGCTGGTAGGCACTGAAACAACGAGTAGAATAGAATAAAAACTACACAAATAAAAAGACTACAAATCAGAGATAGATCGTGACTGTCACATGAGGTATTATGGATCAAAGCATTTCTGTACATTGTCTCATTTTTCCTTGTTTTTTTGGAATAGTACGGAGAATCATATTAATGTAATTACAAACCAAAAAACAAACAAAAAAAAAAAAAACTGATCACAAAATCTACATACAAGCAACAAATGAGGATGTCAATAACACAATTTTCTATGAGAAAATTCAAACCTAGAATAGCATTATATTGACATTTATATGTATAAAAACATCAAAAAAATATAGCAGCAAACAGGAGAAAAGCATTGATTTTAATCTGTCATCTTTAATTTTTTTTTATTATTATTATTATTTTTTTTTTAAACACGTAGCTGGGATTTACTTTCTATAGCAGCGGAATACAAGGAGTGTTTCTCTCCTACTCTCTATCCTTAATGTACAATCAGAGACCTAACGAGCAGGGCCCCCACACAGGGCGACCTCGTCTTCATGTTTCCCTGCTCCTGGCATCCACCCGCTCTGTGCAGGATCCCTGACTTGAGCTCTACGGGGTTAAGATCTCTTGCTGTTGAGCATTCACCCTTTCTGCCACTTCTCTCTCTCTACTCTGGCTCTCTCACCAGCTTTGCTCTCTTTTTTTTTTGTTTTTTTTTTGTTGTTTTTTTTTTGTTTTTAGGCAAGTCCCCAAGAAACGCAGCTCACGTCTTTTAGGTTTGTGCAAAATCATGTCAAGAGCCTCTACACTCCTCTGTTTTTTTAAGCTTCATCCCAGAATCCAGGAGCAGTGTGTGAACTGACCCCGTCCTGGTGGCTGACAGGCAGACCAGAGTTTCAGCTTCACTAATACATCTGAAGGCAGGTCAGAAGTAACCTCGCTGCTCTGGATCAGCGTCAGTGGGCGGAGCCTCGGCATGTTAGCAAACTACAAAATGCAAGCTAAAAAAAATAAATAATACTATATAAAAATAAAGTATTATTTTCAGTATAAAAATAATACTTCTTTCTATTTTCCCCTGGACCTTCACCTGGTGGCTCCGCCCTCTGAGACTGAACTGAAGAAGAGGGAGGGGCTTCGCCTGTGAAACATCTGTTGAACTAAAACTCGAGCAGCGTTCAGTCATACCGGTCACTTCCTCAGGTGCTGCTCTGATACTCTGTGACCCCCTGACCCCCTCACGCTCCACGTTGTTTTACAAACTTGATTTTTCAGATGAGCCAGCAGTGCTGACCAAAAAGTGCTTCTTTTAACAAAGTTGGAATGGTTTCAGGTTTAGAAAACGCTGCAGACTGTGGACCGGCAGACCGAGTGTCCACACCTGGATGTCAGCGGCCCACAGTCACACTACACTTGGTTAAAAAGAACAGAGGTATAACACTAACTGATAAAGAAGTCTAACATGATGTATAATAAAGTGACTAACATAAGCAAGCGAGAAGATATGAGGGGACAAAAATGGCAGCTCTGACAGAAAGTCTAACAATCTACATACAACACTAAAGAGACAAAACACAAAGCCTGTTCTCATTAGTACAAATCAGAACTACAGACCTACTGCACACAAAATTCTGGGATGTTTAGTAGGCGAGTCGACTCTGTGCTAATTCAAAGACTCCTAGTTTAATATTTGAGGGAAAATATCGGGTGAAATGTCTGTTTGTGGCTCCGGCTCTGGCCTTGCTGTGTGTGTCTGTCTGTCTGTCTCTGTCTCTGTCTCTCTCTCTCTCTCTCTCTCTCTCTCTCTGCTGCACTCATGTAGTGTTCATCTCACTTCCCAGGATGGGAGGGAGCAAATGAGACTTGGGGTTTGTTGTGGGGCGGGCAGGGGAGTCTCTGCAGTCGTAGCAGACATGCATGTGAGTGACGTGTTAACCACGGTAGCAGCCCACTGGGAGGAAGGAGGAGGAGGAGGAGGCATACCCCTTCAGCCCTCCTGTCACCACCCCCTATCCACAACTGTCCCTCATTCGTCGGGTCTCAGTGCGATGCAGCTCTGTGGCCTCAGATGTTGATATCTCGGACGTCTGTTGGGGTGCAGGACAGGTCTACATCCTCGTCCACGCGTTTGGTTTCTGTGGCACCGCTGTGCTGCTGAGCCTGCCGCAGACTGGACTCCAGCAGAGACTCGATCTGCTCCTGACACGACCGCAGGCAGTCCTGCAAGTCCAGAATCAGAGTCAAGACCGCCGCACCGCCAAATGTCAAGAACCAATGCCGTTCACTTTACACAATGAGTGGTGTTCTTACCGGGTCGCTGCGGATAACCTGCGACAGAAAGTTGGTGAGGTTCTGGGAGGACAAGGAGGCGTCTTGGCTCTTCAGGTAGAGACCCTGAACAGCTGCAACCACACTGCCCGCTGCCACCATGGACGGAGGACTGGCGATGAAGTTAACATCTGCAGAACAGACACAGAACAATCATCAGACACTCTGCTTCACTTTAATTATACCATACGAGTTCCTCATCATCTTCATCACCATTCCTCATCAACCTGAACCTGACTCAAAACCTCTGACTCCTCTCATTGATCAACAGAACCCTAACAAGGTCTGCTGCTCTGAGCCCATGTTCACCGATAAAAACAACATGGCCACCAGCAGCAGCAGCAGTTTAGCAGGTAGCCGTCACTCAGGTGAGGTCAGGTGGTCAACCTCACAGATTATCAGCTCCATATCTTCAAGACTGAACCATTGTGTAAATTTGAATCAGATATCTGAGGCTCATCATAGCTGATCAGTCTGTAATTAAAATAAACAGGAGTCACTAAGTTCTAAAAAGAACCACAGAGTGTGGAGGAACCAGCGGATATTAAAGTACAAATATCCAGGTTCCCACAGCAGAACACCCTTAAATATAAATAAAGTGATCAGCAGATCAGTGCTCACCTCAGCAGGTATATTTACCGTGCACGTACAGCACGTGACCTCAGTGTGAACATGTGTGCAAGTTGGCGTCTCACCTGTAGCACAGAGCGCTACGAAGGTCTGGGCGTGCTTCCTGAGGATCTGCTTGGTGGATGGGTAGATCTTCAGCTTGGACAGGAAGTGTTCGATGAAGTCATGAGGCGTGACTGAAGCCAGGTCCCACTTCAGCTTGTTCAGAACCAGCAGCTCCATTTGCTGTGGATGGACCAGACCAGAGGCAGTCACTCACACTGACCCACTTGCTGCCGGAGGGAAAAATGCTCCTCCTCACCCCTGCTCTGTCAGTTAGTCCCTGCAGGACTCTTCTCCTGTCTCTGACTGCTGTCTCTACAGCTTATTTTATTAGGCTCCTAATTAACTGATTAACACATCTGTAATTACTATATGTATAATACACAGTGTGTGTCTCCTCCATGTGTAAACTAACAGGATCAGTAAATGTGAGTGTGATTGTGGTGAAGTTTCCTTGACTCCACCTGCCTCCACTCTGCAAAGACAAGTGTGTGTGTGTGTGTGTGTGAGAGACTGCCTCACAGCCACTAGGTGTCGCGGTGAGTCAGTGTTTTCTTGGCAGTCATTGAGACCATTCATGAAATCAGAGAGGCCTTCCAGTCGCCATGGGAAAGTCACAGGCGGCCATTCAGAGCCGCTGCGCCGCAGCTATGCTTCTCCCTTTTTATTTCAACCTAAGAACTGATAACACGTCGATTCAACACCATCAACACTCTCCCGCCACAGTGACGCTGACAAACCAGGTGAAGCGAAAACACTGTGTGCTCTGCAGTGCTGCTCTACTGTGTGTGTGTGTGTGTTATGCAACATCCATGTCTGCAGAACTCAATTACCAGGAGTTCTCCGGGCTGGACCGAGTTGTCTGTGTAGATGCAGAGTTTCTCCGCCGTCAGAGGAACAGTCTCCTTCATCTTGGATGCTAGAAACATGCACGTAGCCCCCAGCAGCTGTAGCCGTGTTTTCCTGGTGGCCTCCACTGATAAAAATCTGTCCAAATAGTTCATAGCCAGGGGAAAAACCTCCTCCTCACATTTCTGTTCCTCGCAGACCTGGGAGGTGAGAGGAGCGGTTAGAGGTTGCTGTTGCTTGTTGGAAGAACCCCCCCCCCCCCCAACACACTAGTGTGTGTGTGTGTGTGTGTGTGTGTTGGGGGGGGGGGGGGGGGGGCTCTTCCAACAAGCATATATACATATATATATATATATATATATATATACATATATATATATATATATATATATATACATACATACATATATATATATATATATATATATACATACATATATATATATATATATATATATATATATATATATATATATATATATATATATAGTGAGTGTGTGTGTGTGTGTGTGTGTGTGTCTAAATATGCATTATTAAGTCTTTACCTCACAGTGTGATGTCTGCATTCAAAAGCAGCGCCGTTCACAATCATCCGAAACGAATTTAAACATAAATTAAACATTTTGCTCCTTTAATTCGTTTGAGTTCAGAGTTTAAATATCCGAGATGATTTCACGCCAACTCAAATTCACGTACAACTTAAAAGATCTCAAGTGAGAACGAGACGAGTTTATTGGAGAAAGTGAGTCAGTCACGAAAACAGTCGGGAATTAGTTTGCAGTCAGTTCTGACTGAGACACAAAGGTGGCGTCGATGCAAGTTTCACTCTCTAATTTCAACTTCGTCATCTTTTCAAAAAATATTTAGAAATATTTAAAAATTATCAGGCCGCGCACAATTAGCATGTAAATGATCCTCATCGAACGCCTGATCGGATCAGAGTCAAATGTGTCGAATTGGAGTTTGGATGAATTTATAAAAAAATCATTTCTCCGACTTAGGCTTTTTTCACGTGCTGCGGGCGACGCTTCCTCCGGCGCCGCGATGCACGATTTCAGAAATTAATTAAAAATATTTAACGACGGAAAAATCGAATCAAAAGTGGATGTAAATGTGAAAAAACATTCGCTCCATCAAAGCCGACTCTTTAAATGACTCTAACACCTTTACACTTTAAATAAATGTTCCTTTTTTCGTGACCGACCTTCACGGACCACGGCGGCTCCTGTTGGAGCAAAGACAAACTTCACCAGTTGATCCCAGTGGAACCAGTGGCAGCAGACAGTCTGGACCGGGCCCGAGACACGCGTTCATTTCTGCCCAATTTAACCGTGTTACTGTCATCGATCCTGGCGTTATAGATTTTTGATGATATTAAAATCCTTCTCATATAGCCTACGACAACAAAGATGGCGCGTAATAGGCTACTGGCACGGGCCGGACTGCATACGTGTACATTGGTGTTATTTAGGAATATTTTCCCCGTGTAGTTATATTTCATAACCTTCTGGGAAATATAGGCAGAGGAATAGGCTAATCAATAACAAATGTAGGCCTACTGACGGCGGAGCTGAAGACGGTCTGGATCCGCTCTTAGAGCCAGGCCGACGGACCACCCAGCACTTCTGAGGACATAGTTTTCAACGCGTTTATGTAACGAGCAGAGTGAAAATAACAAGAGGCTCTCACAGCTCACAACTTTAACATGAGCGCTGCTTTATCTCGGTTTAAGGTGGAAACACATAGAGCAGCAGGCAGCGGCTAACAGCGCCGCTCGGCCGCCGAGGCAAAGTTGAAGTAAAGTAGCTTAGACCAACCTCCAACATCCAGGTGGCAACTATTTTCCTCATTTTAGGCACAATTTCCTTCTGCACACACTTGAAGTAGTTGGGCGACGGGAGGTAGCTCTCCTCTGCCTTCAGCATGGTGTGCAGGACCCGGTCGTTGAGCAGGTTGACGTCCTGGTAGGCTCTCCTGATGGAGTCCCCCTCGCAGCACAGCAGCTGCTCCTCCATGGTGCTTCGTTTCTGCGCGGGTGTCGAGCGTGACGCTGCCCGTGTCGCGGTGCGGCGGAGGGAACGGGCGCCACGAGACCGTCGGTGCTTTTTAAATCACTTCTCGTCTCGCGGCTGCTGCGTGCTGCTCCTCCGGTGTGCGCGAGCCCTCTGAAGAACAGAGCGTTTCCCCCCGCGAAACAAAACCCCCTGCCTCGCGCCCAAGAAGCACGGACACGTACAGGCGCGCGCGCACACACACGCGCGCACACACACACACACACACACACACAAAGTTTATCGGCGAGCGCGCGCTCAAGAGGAGGAGAAGAAGGAGGAGGTGGCGGGGGGGGGGGGGGGTTACGCGGTGACGTCAGCTGTTGTTAAGAGGTGGGGATCAAAGAGACAATCAGTCTGCTGGGGTGCGGGCGAGGAAGGGATTCTATTATATACATATAGGCTATATAAGGAACGGGGGGGGGGGGGGGGGTCCTCCCCCTCCCAGAGCATGGTGGCTTCTGAGGAGGTGGGAGGTCCGGGGCAGAGTCTGGGGAACGTCTGTCCCCCGGTGGAAAGCTGGCGGCTGGGCGTCGGTAGGGGGCGGTGACGGCTCACACCCCCTTTTCCTCCCTCATGTGTATGTGAAAGAGTGAATGAAAGCTCTCCAACACACCATGCAGCTTTATTTATAACGTCTAATCCTGATCCACAGGCATGGGGACAGGAGGGGGAGGTTATCTCAGGCTGCACCACCTGTTCATGAGCACCTTCACCATCATCTGTACCTGGTGGATCTCCTCACACTGTTAGTCCAGTCTGAAGACAAGACAGTGCTTGCCCCTCAGCTGGTGACCACTGAACAACATGAGCCTCAGTCTGCACCAAACAGCAGAGTCAACATCTGTCAGCTGGAGCAACATTTGAACTTCATGTCATTGATTATTTCATCAGTTACTGAACAGAAAATAAAATATTGATTGTTCGATTCAAGGAAATCAGCAGTTTATCCTCTTGAGTTTGATCATCAGCATAAATCATGAGGTCACATGACTCAAAAACACAAGAAACACCGTTCATAAAGTTAAACTAGAATGCAAATAAAGTTTGAAGACTTTCTCTAACATACTCACACACACCCTCACCCTCTCTCTCTCTCTCTCTCTCTCTCTCTCTTTCACACACACACACACACACACACACTCACACACACACACACACAAACGGGAGGAGACTGAAGTTGCACCAATGGGAGGAATAGCTGTTACTAGGCAGATGTCGGCATAACTTTTCATGTGGGGAAAAGTTCAGTTCAATGTAAAAGTTGACACTGTTATTGATAGCCCTATCAAAGTCCTCTGACATCTTTCTAATAATCAATATAGACATTTTTTTATTGATGTGTGAGCTGCTTCAGTCAGCCTGGGTCTGACCCATCTCCTTCACCCTGCAGACAGGATGGTGAGCCCAGCTCTCCGTGCTCATGTACAAACTCTGTTAGCAGCACTGACCTGCTTCCTCCAGTTCAAACCAGCATTTGGTGTGAAGTTGTGCACATTTTAATCTAGTTTCAATATGAATTGGAGCTTTTCACATTCCTGGAATTCCTCTTTGGGCTGTTGGGTGGACTACCGTAATGTCTGAAGAGGTTCACATGGCAGGGAGTCACATCAGACCACATCAAGACTCTGCTGTGCAAAATACACATTCACCATGTATTAACACATGGATCTGAACTATAACCTACTGATCTTTACTTTCTATTAATCTTCACCTTCACTTCATGTTATAGTTCATAAATGTTTTCCATGCATATATATTTAAGCATCTTATTTTAATTTCCTGTCCGCAGCTGAACCTCGCTGCACTGAAACACAGACAAAATCAAAGAGATCAAACTTATGTCTGTCCTATAATAACCCTCATGTCACATGAGCATTTATTTATAGCACAGTCATGTCATAACAGGGCATTGGGGAACCTTTTTTAAAAAATTTTAACATAATGTCATTATTGTCATTTTTAACGTGTTTGAAAATGTGTTGGAAAAAAAAAAAAAAACCTGCAGAGAGTCAGACAAAGTGATTCTGACCCACCAGCTGGGTCTCAGTCCCTCTCAGATAGAGGCTCTCTGTGGCAGACAAAGGAGCCCGAGCATGTGACTTTTGCAGTGAGGCTCTTCTAGCAGCTTTATGGTAACAGGGGAAGGAAGTGTTTAAAGGGACAGCAGAGAGCTGAAGTGAAACCAGCAGGGCACAGACTGCTGCAGACTACTGATCACACCACCACAGAGCCCATGGCTGGAACACAGGCTGAGATTTACCACATCAAGGCCGCTGCCGCTGCCTCTGCCTCGCGTCTTCACTCGCACAGTCGGGATGTTTTCTTATTTCACTGCTTCCTCAAAACACTTGTTGAATCTGCTCCACTACTACTTAAAACCACACACTTCACAATAACGTTAATCTTAATATTTGTCATGTGTCCAGCTCATGATGAGAGCGATAAATGTCAGTGCATGTGGCTGAAGAAATATAGAAAGGAAAAGAACAGTAAGAGTTTACAGCCCTGCTGTAGCAACATGAGGCTGTGACCTGACATATGACAGGAGGCTGATGTTTACTATCTTAAACCCCATTTTCCATTGGTCATAAAACCCACTAAGAACCTAACATCTGGCTTTTGTCGGCAATGCAGGGGATCAACAGGTGTCAACAGTGATGAAACACCCAGCTCCACTGACACTGACAGGCGATCCAACCGGGATGAGACGCCACTGAGACGCCATTTTACCAGTTTGCACAGTGGCTAATTGCTCACTGTTTCTGCTCTGCCTCCATGTGTGTTTCTTTGTGTGCGTGCTTGTAACTGTATGTGATTGCTCCCTGCAGTTGTGTGTCTGTGTCGTTATACCTGTGTTTGAAAAAACCTGCTCATACCCATTAATTTTGGTGTCAGTTGTGTTTCGTTATAAATCAGCTTGTTGACCCTTTCATTTAAAGGGTAGCACAGATCATCCTCTGGGGAACACATCTGTATAAACATCTGTATAAAATAATCCATCCACTATTTGTGGAAACGGTTCAGTCTGGACCTGACTTGAATGAAAACGACATTAATTTTCTCAGGCCTAACCATTCATCCACTCTGGTTCCCAGTGCTGCCTTTCATTCATTCACTGGGTCAACTGGTTTGTGTGTGTTTGTGTGTGTGTGCTTCCCCTCTTCGGACCCTCCCCCGCACTGTTTTACTTCATTTTGTTCCACCTTCTACACCATGTTTGCTTAATGGTTTTGTCTGTGTATGAGCCTTTGGTAACACACACACACCTAAACACTGTCTTACTTACTTATGTAAATGTGACTGTGGACTGCGTGCCTGACATACCTGCATGTGGCATGAGCAAGGTGACCATGTTTGTGTGTGGTGTGTATGTATGTGTGTGTATGCACACAATATTGACTCTGGATGTTTCCTCTACAAGAAATCGATTTAGAACATTTTAGGCTTTTGTTCTGTTTTCAACAAACCCCAAGATTAAATAATTAAAGGAAAAGCTTTGTGTGTGTGTGTGTGTGAGAGTTTGCAGGAGTGTTGAAGTAGTGACATTTGTCTTCACCCTCTTCTCTGTGTAGCTTTGAAGTCCTGATGCCTCTTCATATTCTAAATATGACCTCCAACAGCACACACACACACACAGAGCCAGTGAAAGACAGAGGGCTTCTCTCTGTGAATGAAGCTCCTTTCTCAGCTGAGGCCAGCTCCACAATGACCCTGCAAAGATGGATAGGGAGATTGTCCTGTGAAGTGATCCGCGAACACAGATAGACGGGGGTCAATCTGGGCGTGTGTGTGTGTGTGTGTCTGCATGTGTGTGTCCTGCACCACAACTGACCTAACAACACCTCTGTTCTGGCTAGATGGGTGGGTGCTCAGGGGCCATGTAGGGCCAAGGGCAAGGATAAGAGGAAAAAACCCCAGCACAATGGGAGTTTGGGGGGGGGGGGGGGGGGGGGTGTGGACTGTTTGACTCCCATATCACTCACACACACACACACACACACACACACACATTTGTGTCTACAGGGTGCTGCTCTTGCAAGTATGTGTGAATGGAGCTTGTGCTTACTAGTAGCTTAGCTGTGAGCATAAGGTAGGTTTTCTCAGCTTTTACAGACAGGAAGTGGCACGTTTTTGACATTTGTGGTTACGGACATACTCACAGTAATTTGCTCATTTGAATGTGAACATAGCAGCTAGTGTGTCTGTTCACTGTCAAGCCATAGTAGAGCTTTGACGTTTTCTTGACCTTTGAAGGGGAGTTTGTCCTGGAGATGGAGGAAGATATCTTTTCACCTCACTGTGTTTTAGACAGGTCATGTGACTGAAGCCCCTTTTCCACTGGTAAAAAAAACACCCACTATCAGTGGGTTCTAGTGGGTGTGGGTGTGTGTGTGTGAAAAATAAATGTGAGCATGCGTGTCTTCATGGTGTGTGTCTGCACATTATCGCTGTGTCCTCATCCTTTTCAGATGGAAAGAGGAAAAGTGTGTTTCACTTCACCTGTTCAGGTGCTTGGATGACCTGCTCCATTCGCCCTGAACCTCTGTGGTCTGAGTGGGAATGTTGTGTAACTCTCAGACAAGACACAATTGTTTTACTCAGAGCTTCACACCTGCCCAGTCAGGTGAGCAAGTGAGTTTCTTCACCTGGGAAATCAGTGTCAGACCCCACCCATTTTATTTGCATATCTTTGCATATAGTTTGCATCACACCTTGAAAGTATGTCAAGTGTTCTTAAAACCCTGTGGATAAACCTTCATGGAGTCAATAAACATGGAAAAACCCTGAACTCTGAGTGAAACAGAGTTTACCTGTTTAGTGACAACCAGGTGTCACATCCTGTTCTCACTGCACATGAGGAATTTGATGTCTCCAATAATAATAATAAAAAACACCAGCAGTGAAGGGACAGATGTTCGTACATTCAGGTACAGTTTGTTTGTGAACAGTCATGTGACACCAGTCACCTCCTGACTGAGCTGAGGTGAGACCAGGTCTGGGGGTTTGAAGCTGATTAGGTCTGGATTAGAAAAATGAGAAGCACACATGAAGGCGTTGGGAGGTGTGGCTTCCTGTTTTCAGTCTGTTACAGAGCAGGAGCTGCTCTTCTCTCCTCTCACATGTGATTTTGACTGACTCTACAATCCCTGTCTTTTATAATCAGTCTGTGACTCCTCCATGTTCACAGCTTCAGCTGCTCTGTCAGAATCAGTGTTTGTTGTCTCTGAGAAACTTCCTGCTTTGAACAAAAGGCCTGAAACACAGAAGTCTGAGTTCACACCTGACAGACCAGACTCATTATTTCACAGTTTCATGACGTCTCCTGCTTTCATTCACCAGATGACACATGTATTTCTGTAGTGAGAGGATTTTTTTCATTTCATTTTTATCTTGTTTCTTAGCCAGTGTAGCCAATGATACGACTCTGCAGAGGGCTTTTAATTTGAAAAGACAAGTTAATGGTATGGTATGTTATGGTACCCACCCAAGACGAGAGGGAGAGAGAGGAAGAAGAGGAAAAGACAGAAGGAACAAAACCCCTCCCACTCAGAATGACCATCAGACACACCGGGACAAATCCCAGAGGGCCACCACATCAGTGGACCATCAACACAGCACAGTTTCTGTGCCTGTGATTCAGAGTGTGCAGGAGAGTGTGCAGGACTGGGCTCACTTCACCACCACAGGTAGTGCTGCTGGTGACAACACAGAATATTCATATAGATCCAATCAGCACTAAAGCTTACGTCGTGAAGGAGCCAATAAAACAAATGCAGTGGTCAAAGGTGTCTTATTGACCTTTAAGGTGTAACTCATGCATACGTCCACACTGATATGTTTTCATTTTAAAACTAAAAACATCTCCGTCCACACTAACACACCTGAAAACACAGATCACATGACCATTCACCTACACTTAGCATGTGAGAGTCGTTGTAAACAGGAAGCAGATTGTCTCCTCTCAGTTGGTTAGTTCCAGAAATCCTCTGAAGCAGGAACACCAAAGACAGTTGTAGAGTTAAAATACATAACTGAGTTGAACAACAGCTGCTGCAAAGACAACAAGGTCAGTAACACTTTCATTCATTATCCATGTTGTTTCACCACTGGTAGTCGAGCCAATCAGGAGCCACCATGGGTGTCTACGTCATCGTTTCCCCAAAGTCTCTGTTTCTGTCCGTCCAGACTACAACACAACCCTGGAGTTTTAGACTAAAACGGGTCCAGCAGCGTTTCTGAAAGTCTCTGTTTTAGAGGCTGAAGAGTCTGGAGGAGAGTGGATGGAGGAGGAAACAGAGGAGAGATGAGTTTAAAACTAAAACGTAGAAGAGATGAATTTAAAAAGCAAATGTAGAAAAGATGACTTTAAAACTAAAACAGTAGAAGAAGAGATGAGTTTGAAACTAAAACAGTTCTATGCGATGATTATAGGAACAGTGGTGTGTGTGCATGCTGGGATACCTGTTGGTCAGAGAGCAGTTAGCATCACAACCTTATAAATATTAATGGTGGTGTGGGCCAGGAGTCAGGGAATGTGACCTTTTAACCAGGACCTAAAGGCAGAACACACACACATACACACATACACACACACAGACAATGCAGTGCAATTCAAAGTAAAGGGCCCTATCTGGTCCTCAATCACCAGTCAGTGTGTGGAGGGTGAACAAAGGCAGAGGTGTGGTGAGATATTGTGTATTGAAGTGGAAATAACAGGTTTACATCCGAATCTCTAACCTCTGAGGATTCAATTCCACTGCTTCTTTAGTTCCTGGAGTAATTATTTCATCAAACGATCACAGTTGGGACCATACACAGTATTTGTGTTTCAGATGTTAAACAGGAACTAACTGTTCCTTTACTTTATGTCACAAATAAATGAGTACCATAACCTGACAACACTGTGGTTGAGGTTTATTATACCCACAAAGATGACTTTATTATACACTGGGTTAATGTGACAACTTTGTTAAGGTTAGAGGAGCTTCATTGTCATGGTTACAATTAGGGTTAGGGTTAGGGTTAGCCTCTGTGACCCACAGGTTTCTAAAGCTCAGAGTGAGCTGATCCACTGTTGCCATCTTGGCAGTGCCTGGCTAATGCAAATATGGTCTAAGAGGTGGAGCCTGTGGGAGCTGAGACTTTCATACTGGTTTGTGTCAAGCATACACTCATCCACCTGTCACTCACAGAGGCCACGCCCTCAATTCTCCATAACTTTAGTCCTTAATAAAATGTAAACAGGTCAGTCATATAAAATTCAGCCCACGCAGTTGCCATGAAGGAGGAAATTAGCTCTAGAGACCAAAACAGTTTTTGTACCAGGCTATAAACATGTTTATTTCTGCTGTAAAGTTGGACATTTTAACATGGGAGTCTATGTGGACTGACTCACTGTTGGAGCCAGACTCTAGTGGTCATTACAGGAACTGCAGCTTTTAGCTCTTCACTGTTGATGCTTCATGTTGCACACCTGGAGATTGATGTTTGAGTCTAATGTCATCCATGCACCCTGCCCTCCTCCCTCTGAGGACTTTATTGCTTTGCAATAACGTCAACTGGCTTCCTGTTTTAGTCTTGTCGTGATGACATCAGCCATGAGAGGGCGCTGCCACCTGAACATAAACGTGGTTCTGTTCTTGCTGTTGTTCTTCTCAGGACGACATTCTCAATGTAGCAGAGGGGCTTTTCACACCTTCTCTTCTCACTGTGGGATACAATAAACCAACTACCTGTAAGAACCTGTCCACACCTGTGTAAAACAACAACTGCTTAGTTTCAGCTCTTTCATCTGTTAATCATGACTTCAGCACAACATCCAGTCATGAGGTCATTCCTGTAACTTCCTGCAGTTGTTCAGGCAGTTTAAGTGTGTTTGTGATGACTCCAGTGAGTTCGTATGTTCATGTCAATTTTGTGTACATGCTACACTGGGCTGTAGACAGTCCTGCTCATTCACATCAAAGTTGCACAGCTCCTGTTTACAGAGTAGGTGTGAAGCATGTGTGAATACCTGGTTCCTCTGTGGATGCTGTCTGTGGTGCAGATATCAGCACAGCAGTTAATGAGCCATTTCAGTAGGAGTGAATGGCAGTTTAGCATTTCACACAGTCACATTAGCCTACCATTTGTTCTGCATACAATAAACTATTGACATGCATGTCATACCTGCAGAGCAGAGAGCTGGTGAGTGCTGTGTTCACATGAGTACCCTGGTTAATGCTGGCTCTCTGCAGTGACCTGAGCTCAGAGGACCAGAGACAAAACCCTTATAAAGTGCCTTTAGTGGAGTTTGTACAACTGAATGAACTTGTGAATGAACATTAGACTTAGTAGTTGGTCAGATAGTCATGCACACATTAACAGAACAAACATAAAGAACAATTTAAAAAACGGTCTCTTCAGTCAACGTACAAAAGCATGAATTCATCCATCAGTGTGTTTCAGATTTTAGGTGCCACTTCTCTGTCACTCTTCCTCATGAATACACCCAGGTAGTTGGTAGCTGTGTGTGAAGATGGCAGCCCTTTGACCTCTCCAACAGGACAAACATGTGTCAGAGCACTCATCTTTTCAAACCTTATCAGTCTGCCTTCAGGGCAGACATTGATCTAGCTCTGTGCCGGCTCTGTTTTTCTCTCTATAGCTACTTCTCCACTGTCAAAAACCAGCTAAGACCCGCTAACATCAGGCATCTGTTGGGATTGGAAAAGGCTACAGTCAGCATTCACACCTGAGTCACATGACTCTGCAGTAGATGTGGGCATTTCTCAGCTCCAGCTCCAATTGGCTCAGATTGGCTCCAATCATCAGTGATGTAAACACCCAGGTGAACCTGCTAATTTTTTTTTACCCCTTTTCCTGCTGTAATGTCACAGACACTGTAAACACAACTGTCACCTGTCCAGCAAGGTGCTGTTACACCAGATACACTGGAAGCTGCAGCCCTGAAATAAGTTTCAAAAACACACAATCACTGATTGAAGCCATGGAGGCTCCAACACTGACAGGAGAAACAACCTGAGGATGAGATGAGACAGATCAGTTTTACCTGTCTGTATGGCGGCTAGCAGCCCACTCTCTTTCCACTGTGTCAATGTGTGTGTTCTTTAAGTACATGTGATGACATCACTCCTTGCAGTTGTGTGTCCTCAGTCCAAACAGAAAGACACACTTGACTGGCAGTGTAAAATGGGTCAATCAGTGTTTATTAGCAGGGTTTAATAAAATAAATAAATTAGGTTGAATTTGCTAGACAATGTAGACAATCCACTTCCTGTTTACAACTCTAGCATGCCCAGTGTATGGTGTATGGTGGTCATGTGTTTTCAGATGTGTTAATCTGGTCAGGGCTAAAACACTCATCTAGACAGAGATTTAGCTTTAAAATGAAAATGTAGCGTGGACGTAGACTAACTGCATTTGTTTACTGTATGTGTTACTCTATCTCTCTCTTTCTTCATCCTGTCCCCTCTTCTTCTCTCCATCCTCCTGTCGCTCTCTGCTGGTGTTTCTGCCTCTGGTACAGTCTGTAATTGTGTTGTGAGTAATTGCAGTGTGTATCTGAATTAGCTTGTGTTTTGTCTATTTTACATGTTGCATTGTGGTGAAGATGTTTGATGTAACACAACAAACACTCAGATCAAACAAGGTGAAACCACCGCGGCTGATTGGCTGAATCCCCTGTCAGACCAACCAATCAGTGTTTAGCCCCTTCCTCCACCACACACAGTTACTCCTCATCACTCGGAGTGTTGTGCAGTGTTGTGTGTTGTTGTGCAGAGCTCACCACAGACCCGTAGGTAGACGGACTGTGGGAGTGTTTTGGTGAGAGAGAAAAGGTGTGCTTGTTTATTGTTTAAACATGGAGCAGTTGTGTGGGCGGGGACACTGGTGTTTTAGTGGAAGATTTACTGACTTCTAATTTGATGACGTGCCCTGAATCACTCATATTCCCATCAGAGTTTCTGCTTGTTTGTGAATGTTTAGGTTACAATAAGAATTTTGGGTGTGTTGTGTGCAGTGTGTTGTGTGTAGTGTATAGTGTGCGGGTCATGTGGGTGGTAGTTAACATTCCTCTGCTAACAGGAATGCAGTGTATGTGCAGAGGTGAAGCTGTGATGCCCTCCTCACTGTGGGTGGCATTTGCTCCCATCCAGATGTTGTTTTGGTGCCACCAGGCAATGCTCCTCAGCCACATCCTGAAGTTACACAACAAATACACAACACACAGGTTGTCCTTACCTGCAGGTGCACAGCCAGCTGCAGAGGTGCATGAACACACACCTCTGTTGCCTGTTGATACAGATTGATATCAGGTGTGTTTGATGAGTGTTGGGTTGTTTCCATGACGATGATGAACACCTGTATTCAATGGTGGTCTGCTTACTCAGACTGTTGGCTACAAGATGTTCCCTCATCATCAGGGGAGGTTCGTAGTTGTCATTATTAGGGGCCCCTTTTCCCCTTGAATGCTCCAAGCATTTGCCTGGTTAGTGTAATCAGTTAGTGTCTACTGTGTGTTTTGTGTTTTGATGAAGAGACAAGACCAGGGTATCCTCTGATAGCCTCTACACAAATTAAATGAGACAACATGTTAGTGTAAACCAAGTGTCAACAGTTATAGGATTAGGGTTACCCTATGACCAGTGGTGTAGCCCAGTGGTTCCCAACCTTTTTCTTAAGGGACCCATATTTTTACCATTGTTAACTTTGTAAACCCCCCCCCCCCCCCCCCCCCCCCGATGAAAAATAAAATAAAATAAGGAACATCATAACTTCTTTTACATGAAATACTTTATTATATTTCAGTAATTTCATAACAGCATGGAACAATGAGGAGAACCTGTGTATGATTAGAACATATTTCTTCAGAACTTGTACACAATTTTCTTTATTATATTTCAATACATTACTAATGTATTAATATTAATATTAATTATTATTATTATTATATTATTAATATTCATAATAATAATATTTTTAATATATTATTATATTATTAAGAAACTCTCATTTATGTTTTGGGGCCTGCTAGTGACAACACGCTCTCTTTTTCTGATGAAAAACTCTTTGGGCTTACCCACTGTCTTGGGATGTTTAGTTGTCTGGTGTCGCTTCAGCTTGCAGGGCTTCAAACTTTCATTTGCTAGTTTCTCACGGCAAAATATACATTCAGCTCTAACCTCTTTTTCTTTTTGACATTTTCCGCAGTCTCCTCTACCTGACGCTTCACCATTTCTCCCTTGGCTCCGTTTACGTTGCTAGGCAACGGCTGCAGCACGAGAGGCGTTCACGTCACACACGCTCTGTTCCTTGTGATATATATAACTTATTTGTTTATCTATTTAAATACACGAATAAATGTTTAATGTGGCCCTTGAATTTAGTTGATTTTGTCACATATATGAATTAAATGCTTACTTATTTATTTAACATTTTAATTACATAAAAATTATGAAACCCCTTAAAATCAAGAGAGCTTCGCGACCCTCCCTGGATCTTTGGCAGCCCCCTTGGGGGGTCGGGCCCCCCAGGTTGGGAACCACTGGTGTAGCCCACCTGACTCACAGGTATATGCCATATACCCACTGACAAAGCTCCAGAATTTGTAGATAACGAAAATGCCAAAGGATCCGTAACAGAACTTGCACTTCAACAATGTGTTCATGTAAAAAAAAAAAAACAGCTGCTGTGAATCATGTGATGTCGAGTGAAAAGTTCAAGTAGCAGAGGAAATACATGTCAGTGTCAGTGGTTGCCTTCACCACATGGATTACAGTACGATGTCACGGTGGCTCACCAGGTAGAGCGGCTATCATTAAACCTCTGTTCAAACCTCATCGGTTGAGTCCTTCCCGTGGTTTAGCTGCAGGTCATCCTCTCTCTTCCTCTCTCTCCCTGACTGTTCTTTCTCTCTCTCACTGTCAGAATAAAGGAACAGGCTGTCAGATACAGAGCTGAATGGGAGACAGAAGGTGACTCAGCTCTGTCCCTCGTGACACATACAGCTGCTTCAGTCTCCATGGAGGATGTCTGATGTTAAACAGCAGCTGCAGGTGTTACCTACAGTTTGTACCCATAGCAGCTACAGAGTAGACTGCACAGTGTGAGTGGAATCGTTCCATGTATCCTCAGACTTCTGCCAACATGGTCAATTGTTTAATTAATTATATATTGCCAACTGTAGCACTTTATTATAGTCTATGTGAGCCTGTATTATACAATAACCAATATAGATCACAAGGCAATCATCAGTGAATTGATCAAGCAGTTTGTAGTTTGGCCACTGCTATCTTGGTTTTTTTAAAACCAGAAAAAAAAACATATTTGGAGGAGAAGGGGGAGTTGAGGAGGAGCTCTGTACTCTATCCTGTTTCAGAGTGAGAGCATGCTGCCTCACACAGACCCCAGACCAACAGATACAGATGTAGATACGATGAGGGAATATGAGACAAAGTGAGAGACATAAACAACTAGTTTGTTAAGGGTGTTTACTAACTAACTAACTGACTGACTGACTGACTGACTGACTGACTAACGAACTGTAGATCACTGATGAATGATCACGTTATGCCCAGTAGGGGTCGCACCGCCTCTGTGTATTTGTGGGTGTTCGGGTTATCGTGGTTCGCGGGGTTCTGCCTGCTATGCTGAGAAGTAATGCTCCCACTCTCTTGCTGAGTTTAATAAACACACTCATTCGAGACCTGTGTGATCCTTGACTCACACATACACTTGGACAGAAGCATCTACACGAACTAACTAACTAACTAACTAACAAAAGTGTAAAGTGGCAGTCAGACTCCAGGACGACCTTGTGTTAATGACACAGGTTATTGATCCCAGCAGCTGCTCTTCATCGACTCAACACGCTCCTCTGAATCCTGGTGTTATGGATTATTGGAGCGTCTGGCTAAAACAAAGGAGGGTGGATTGATTTGTCCTGTATTCTCAGCCGTATGTTACACGCTGGAACATAATCCCACTAATATTGTGGCAAGGTGACCCATGATTCGTTATCCTAATCAACAGCACAAGTCTGGAACAGACCATAGGCAGGGTGACTGATAGGTGGCTCTTGGATAAATTAAAATAATTTAAAATCAACTCATCCTAAATATCACGCTGTATTTAGAGTGTTATTTTTCCTCAGTGGTTTGAACTACAGACATGATGTTATTTCCTGTTAAACTAGACGATCAGAGCTTTCAGACCAGCCTCTGTTTGTGTGTGAGTCATTTACTTCTGTCGGTAAACTAATGTGTAAAGTTGGAAAAGATTTGGATGGTGTCATGTTTGAACTGCTGCACTGCTTCATGTCCAGGCCTGTTGAAAACAGAGCTGTGGACATAGAGTTTGTTAAATAAACCAAATACTACTGTAAACTTTTTCACTCATTTTTGTCCACAACTAATGTGCACTCACTTCCTCATCAGCTTGGAGGTACAGAGGTTTCATTTATGTGAATTCTGACGCAGATTCCAGCTTTGTGTGTAAAGGTTTGAACATGAGGCCTCCGAGTTTGTTTTTATCACATGACCACATACGGTTGATGATATCACCGTCACAGGTGTGTCACTTTTGATTGGTTGTCAGTGTCCAGATGTTCTTGTGTCTTGTGTCTTATTGATTATTGATCAATCATGATGAGTGATGTTTCTCATTAGATCATTCAGTAGATCACTGAAGAAGTTTGATTTCACCTGTTTCTACTGCACTTGTCCCTCCTCCCTCTTTCCTCCTCCCTCCTTCCGTCTCCATCTTTCCTCCTCCCTTCTTCCTCCTCCCTCCTTCCTCCTCCATCTTTCCTCCTCCGTCCGTCCTCCTCCATCCTTCCCTCTCCCTCGTCCTCCTCCCTCCTTCCTCCTCCATCTTCCTCCCTCCTTCCTTCCTCCTCCATCTTTCCTCCTCCCTCCTTCCTCCTTCCTCTTCCATCCTTCCTCCTCCATCTTTCCTCCTCCCTCCTTCCTCCTCCTTCCTTCCTCCTCCATCTTTCCTCCTCCCTCCTTCCTCCTCCTTCCTTCCTCCTCCATCTTCGCTCCTCCATCGCTCCACCTCCATCTTTCCTCCTCTTTCCTTCCTCCTTCCTTCTCCATCTTTTCTCCTCCCTCTTTCCTCCTCCCTCCTCCCTCTTTCTTCCTCCCTCCTTCCTTCTCCATCTTTCCTCCTCCCTCCTTTGATCTCCATCTTTCCTCCTTCTTCCGTCCTCCTCCATTGCTCCTCCTCCATCTTTCCTCCTTCCTCCTCCATCTTTATGGTTTGTTTCAGTTCCTGGTGTTTTCACAGCAGACGGCCCAGAATGCCTCTGGTGCACCCACTTCCTCCCCTGGTGTAACGTAGTTACACTAACTCTTAGTTTGTTTTTATTTTTATTTTGGTTTCATGTCACTTCACTAACTCTCCTGTCATTTCAGATCCTGCCTTCCTTCCCTGCCATGCAATCAACTCATTTCCCTCACCTGGGTTTCCCCGCCCATCTCCTCCTCACCTGCAGTCCATTTGCTCATTAGTTCCTCAGTATATATACTAGTCCATTTCCACTTATTCCCTGCCAGATTGTCTTGTGTTATACATTGCCAAGCTCTCCAGCATTTCCAGTTCTGCCTTCCTGTTCTGACCCTGTTTTGCCTTTCTTGGACTACAGATACCTGCCTGCTCCTTGTCGGATTTGTTTGCCTGATTCTGATCTCCTGGTTTTGACTCTGCCTGTTTTTCTTGCTACTCATCTGCCTCATTGTCATGCTTCTGGGTTCTCCTTTGTCTGCACCAGTGATCATGACACCTGGTGCCTCTAACTCATGTATGATTGGTCCTGCTGTCTTTCATCTCAGCCCAGGGCTTAATCACCGTGTGTGTGTGTTGTCAGGAGGTGAAAACATAAGGAAGAGTGCTGCACTGACACTCGTACATTTCTTCTTCAGATCAGAGACTTTGATTAGTGATGAGAAGATGATTACTGTGTGTGTGAATTTAGTGTGTTATCACACACACACAATAAAACGTTTATATGTCTCAGGTACAACAGGGGCCGCAGGACCACAGAGACCTGGACTCACTAATCTCTAACACTTCCTGTCCCATGAGGTGGTAACATCCTGTTGTTGGACTCGTCAATAAACAGAGAGCCCTGTAAATAGATCTGGACTGAGCCGGAGTCTGAGACCTGCTTCAGTACAGAGGGTCCGACAGTCTGAGATCAAACACACACAGAGGTGACAGTAACAGCTATGAACTGATCAGTTATATTGATGACTGACAGGAAGTTGGTTCAGTTTAAATGTAGTGAAGTCTCTGAGATGAGACACATGTTAGTGAACGTCTCCCTGTTACCACGACGATGATGGGCTTAATCTCCAATGGTCCAACACGTCATTGATTCTCTCTCTCTCTCTCTCTCTCTCTCTCTCTCTCTCTCTCTCTCTCTCTCTCTCTCTCTCTCTCTCTCTCTCTCTCTCTCTCTCTCTCTCGACATTAACAGTTGGAGTCAGCTGAAGCCTCAATCCCATGTTTGGAGCGGCATATGTGTGGCCTAATGAGTGTCCGGGTCAGGTGGCCAAACGGAGGCCCGCCCTGGAGTGTCAGTCCGATGTCCATCTCCTCATTCACCTGCTAATAGGATCAAAAGCAGAAGGGTCAGGCCAGGCAGCCAGCAGGGCGTAGGCTAATGCTGGACGCGCGCCACCCTCGCCCATCTGCCCCAGATAGACTGTCGAACCCGTCCTTGGGGATTAGGTGTATGACTCATCACTTTGTGTGTGTGTGTAGATTGTGGTTAATTACCTGATGCACCATCCACAGTAAGTTTTCCATTGTTTGCTCTGGACTCAAGATGACACATCCTCATGGATTATCCCCCTCATACGTGGTAATCCTGTGGTCAGGGAGGTGGACAATCGCTGGACTAGAGACCACCGTGGAGCTGGACCCTGAGCTCTGAGGAGACCTGGTATCATCACATTTGTGACCCAGTTTACTGATCTTTATAGTTTTAACATCAGACTGAGGTGAACCTCAGTAGTTTCTGCAGTGACTTCCTGATTCATGTTTGACATGATATCACATGTCATGATCAGAAGCAGATTCTGAGTTTCTGGTGAAGCAGGTTGAAAACAGACTCAGTTATGTGGTTCAGGAATCTGAGTGGGCCGTCCACTCCTCTGAAGGTTGGTGGTTTGATTCCCACCCCCTCCAGTCTGTGTTTCTTAGGCCTTGTTCAGACTGCCAGCCAAAATCAGATTTTTAGCCCATCCAGATTGGAATTGGATGGCTCTTTTGAAGTCTGAACAGTCACAAATCACATGAAATCCGATTTTTGGAAACCAGATCGAAACCACCTTCGGGAGGTAGTTTCAGATCGCATTTGGACAGATGCGTCTCAGTCTGAACAGCTCCAAACACTCAGATCGGTTTTGACTGTCCGTGACGTCACTCTACGCGACGCCAGACCCAGCTCTTCGGGTGGCACCACACTCGTCGCTGCACAGAAACTCCGGCAGTGAGTGCAGCATGAAGCATTGTTGTGTATAATCCTACCAGCCTCATGTGGTGTTGCAAATGTCTAGTGTGTCTGAGACGTTCTGCACCTCTACTGGACAGTGATAAGGCCAATATACTGAGGTGACCTGCCTCCATCATGGTTGTTGTTGTTGTCGCAATTATATGACGTCAGACGCTCCGTTACTACAGCAACCTGTCAGATCAGTCAATAATGTGGCACAGTGTGAACAGAGCCGTATCCGATTTGGACACTTGCTAAAATCAGTGTGGACAGTCAGCCCTAAAAATCGGATTTGAGTAGGAATCTGATTTGAATCAGATTCGCCTGCAGTCTGAACGCACCCTTTGTGTTATTCAGGCACATACTGAACCCCAGCTGTGTGAACGTGTGAATGTTTGTATGCATGAATGTTTATGTGTGAATGTGTCTTCCATTGTAAAGTGTTGTATAAGTGCAGAACATCCACCATCTTGTTCTTCCTGTGACTCAATCAGTGTTCAGTTCAGACCCTTGACTCAGTGAAGTAAAAGTACTTATTCAACACTGTCAAAATACTACATTACAAGTAAGGAGTATCATGAAGAGATAACAATAATGAATGCAGAAAAATGTCCTCTGATATAGATAATCATTGGATTATTTCTGATACATTGATGAGTAATCAGCAGTTTACTGTTGGATCAATTCTGTAGATTACTGATTTAACAGTTCAAACCACAGATTCAAATAAATATAGTCCAGTAGAATCTGAGGTGTGGAAGCTGAAATTCAAAGTGGTGTGACATGTAAATAATTAGCATAAGTACCTCAAATGTCAGTAGAGTACTTGAGTAAACGTACTCAGTAACAGTCCAGCACTAACGAAGCTGCCTGACCCTGATAAATCTAAACCCTTATACAGTTTCATTATCCATAATCCATCTGTACATATCTGAAGCTCTGGTGCAGGGACCATCTCCCTGACCCAGGTGCTTATCACCTGGTCCTTCAGTTTGTCTGGACACCAAGTCGAGAAGAGTCCTGGTTCCAGACTTCTTCACCTTTCCTGTTCCCACTGTTCTCCTGGGAACACTCAGGTCTTTTATGAATATTCATCAGGTTTTGAATGCATCCTGGTTCAAACTTAACTGTATTCAAAACCTGCCTGGATGGACTCCATTACCCAGCAGTCTCTGAGCATTAGAGCTGCAACATAATGGAGACATTTCTGTTTGTCAGGAGATGGTGGGACTGATGTGATCCAGTAATGAGGACTCTTGCTGGTCTCATAACGAGCATCACAAAAATCAGTGTTGTTCCACTGGGTCTGAATAAAACTTTCTCTGCAGCAGAGAAAACATGAGCTGAGTCATTTGATTCTCATTGTTCAGATATTTTTGTCTCTACACTGATGTGTGTGGGGTGTGCATGTTACAAATCTCATATCACTGTCAGTCAGACAATGGCCACAGGAAACTCAGTGTGTGTTATTTACAGGACACTGTTTCATTACATATTGTAATGAAAAAATATACAGCTGAATGAGCTATTTTCTCTGTCTGATTCACACACACATTGTCCCTGCAGCTTGTGACAGGTCAGAAAGTTTCAGTATCTTTTTCACTTCTATTTATTTATGATATTTAGCAGTTTGATATGTTGTTAATATTTAATATTACTCTAAATCATGAGTGCAGAATAAATGATTGAGTTTTTACAGCACCACCTCTCCTGTATCTCTGCTGTTCTGCTGCTGTTCCTTCACCATATGGAACTGAGAAACACGACTGACAGATCAGACACGCATGAGCCTGTTAGAGAGTCAGCTATAAAACAACTGCTCCTATAGAATTAGAGATACACACACACACACACACACACACACACACACACACACACACACACAGTGCGCTCACACACTTTAATCACCACAAACACAAGCAGGGATCCATCAGACTGCAATAATGCCACGCACAGATTAAAGCTGTTGATCTGAGCAACTAATCAAAAGACACAGATTTTTAATTAGTTATTAAAGCTTGGTGCACAGATGTTGGAGGTATTGATTATCACACATCTATCAACCCAACTGTGCACACAAACATGCACACACGCACATTTCTATAACCAGATCAAAAACTAATATTAAAAAAGAATATGAAGAGAATCATCAAACAGATAAAATCAGATAAACTGAACCAGATCAGTCAGTACTCTGTACTGTCTCATGGAATGTAGATACTGTGTGTGATAGACTCAGATTTAATACATGTTCACAACCATCAGTTATTACCCTCCTACATTATCACATGAGTACTCAGCGGTAATGGGTCAGACCACACCCACCTTCAAACCATAAATAAAGATGGACAGAGCCTCTGTGACATCACCGCAGGTTTCTGGAGCTGCTCCACTGTCACCATTTTGGCAGTGCCTGACTCTGCCCCTAACTCCCAGCTAATACAAAAATAGTCAAAGAGGTGGGGCGTGGGTGGAGCTGAGAATTTGGCAAGCATTCACTCACCCACTGTCACTCACAGAGGCCATGCCCTCAATTCTCCGTAACCTTAATAAAATGTAAACAGGTGAGTTCTATAAAATTCAGCCCGTACAGTTGTCGTGAAGGAGGAAATTAGCTCTAGAGACCAAAACAGTTTCTGTACCAGGCTGTAAACATGTTTATTTCTGCTGTAAAGTTGGACATTTTAACATGAGAGTCTATGGGGACAGACCATAGACTCTATAGGGACAGACTCACTGACTCTAGTGGTCATTAGAGGAAATGCAGCTTTTAGCTCTTCACTGTTGATGCTTCATGTGTCACACCTGGAGGTTGATGTATCATGACTGTATATTACAGGTTGTGACGCGTCATAATGCAGAAGAGTCAAACCTCCGATGTGATACAGTCAGTTCAATTAAAACCTGGCTTATACTTTGCAGTTCAAACAATGGCGGCTGAAACTGAGCCAGAGACAGTGGAGAAAGGACATGGTGTATTTACACTCATTTCCTGTATCTGTGTCCCCCCCCCCCCCCCCCCCCCCCCCCCACACACACACACACACACACACACACACACACACACACTTTAGGAGACCAGGTCTGAGTCTGTTCATTCCAACATGAACGACATGAACGTGGTCACAGATTCTGATTCTCTGGCCTCATCACTGAAATAAAAGTTGGAGAAGTAAGCTATCCCTACTTTATTATAAAACTGGTTAATTACTTAATTTTTTGAATGTATTATACTGAAATACAACCTTTAAGAGATGTCCACAGTATTACCACAGAGATCACTGTTTGTTATTAGCATAACAGAATGAGATCATCCTGTTTGTAGAGATAGTAGTGATCTGAGCTGCTCTCAGTCTCTGAACCATTGGCATCAAAGATGGAGACAAAACAAACACTCTCAGATTACAGTTTAACCAGCAGGCATAAGAACATTACATAATACCTGAGCCCGTTGTACTGAATCTGGTCATGGGGTGGACCACTGTGCTGATGTAGTCCAATCCATATGGTGACAGGCTCATAGGATTAACCCTTCGACTAACACACAGTTAATGACCCCACAGTCTGTGATTATGGTTTTAACTGAGTGAGGGACAAAGAGGTGAGAAAGCTAATTCAAGTTGGGCTGGTCCTCCCACTGTTCCTGTGGCCCTGGGAGTGTCAGGCCCCGGATGAGCACACAATGAGCTCAGCTGTGTGTCTGCACAACACACAACAGACAATGCACTGTGTGTACTACAACATACATGATAAAAACACATGTTTCAGAGCCAGATCTCAGAAGACATGTATAGTTTTTAATTCGTTTTTAATGTGACAAAAAAAAATAAATCACTCTTCCTCACTCATCACTCTTCATCACTCTTCATCACTCCCTGCAACATTTCGAACTGATCTGTTTTTGATGAACGACAATGGTGAGTTCTGAGCTCACTGACAAACACTTTTCCTGTGACTTCTTCATAATAAAAGTCAACTCATGTTTCGCCAGTTAAATACTTTTAATGTGAAGCTGCAGCAGCAGGAAATGTTCAGTTTGCAGATTAATACATCATTTTTCCCAGGACTATTTCCAAACAGAACTTAAACCAAATTAAAGTGTGATTCTGAAATCAGGGCCTTCACTTGCAGTTATGTTCTATTGTTTTTCTCTTTTACTTAATTAATCCGATTTACTTTGTGTTTGCAAATAGTTTTTGAGACTTATTATCTCTGTCTGCACCTAATTAGACTGTGAGCAGCAGTAGTCAATGAATACAGTGACAATTTGATTGTTGGACTGATGAAAAGATGTCACTGTTCCACAGAGACACAGAGTACAGAGGGTTAACGTGACACTGCTGAATGTCTCAGATATGCTGCTGAAGAAACATGGCCCCTGATTTGCATTATCCTGGATCCAGGCTGCGTGCAGCTGCTTCTGGGTTATGTAATATGATGCTCCATATGTTCCACATGACTAATAACTCCGTACAAAGGAGATGGGAGGAGGGAGTGTTAGGGTGAGGAGAAAGGGAGGAGGAAGAACTATGAGGAGATGGATGAGGAACCTGGATGGGTTTTAGGGTGAGGATGAGGATGAGGATGATGAAATAGACAGAATCATTATTTCCTGTTCCTTCAGTTTCTATCAACAGGTGTGATCATCGGGCAACCGGTGTCTCCCTGTCTCCATCTCACTGTCCTCCCATCAGTCCAGATCGATGGTGATGGCTGCGGACTGTGACCTACTTTGAGGAACAATAGCCCCCATGGCTGCTTGAGATGTTCTGATGGATTGGTTTTGAGGTCATCCAGGCTTGAACAGCACCGAGTGGGTGAGGAGGAGGGTGGGCTGCTGCCTTACCCCCCATCCTTTCATAAGCACACTAACCATCCTCCTTGATCCCCAGTGACAAAGACTCTATGGGGTCAAAGCAAACAGATCCCAATCAAGCTCCACCAGCTGCCTCTCAGACCCAGTACAGTGACCAGACGTCTTCAGCAGCACTGTGTGTCTGTACGTCCAGAGGTGGACACTGCTCTGTGCTCCGTGTGTCTGTGTGTCTAATCATTGTTTAACAAACTGGAAACTAGTCAGTGGTTGTGTTTTCACCAAAGTGAGGGGGCAGGCAGCAGAGGGCCCAGGACAGATTGACCCTCAGCCTCTGCAGCGGATGCGCTCAACCAGATGATCCTCTGGAGGGCCCCCTGTCTATGTATTTCTGATCATCTTATTGGCCAGGTCGGCCGGAGACGAGGCTCAGCACTCTGAATGTCGTGGTGGAAGAAGGAATGACAGGTCTACAGTCAGAGCTGGTGGGGATGTTGTCTATTACTGCTGATTAAAAGATAAAAGGAGGACTATTAACCATAACTGAATAGACCTGCACACAGGACTGAGACCCTCTAGACCTTTAGACAGTTTAACCAATCAGTGATCAGCCCTCTTTGCTAATAATAAGCCGAAAGATCAAAATGTGCCTCAATGAGAAACACAGACATTCATGAGAGGTGACACGATGGCTTTTACAGTACAGTGTAAATCATGGTGTGCCTGTCCTAAACCAGTTCTACGGCAGGTTTGACGCTGCAGATTCCAAAGACATGACATGATGCTCAGGTCAATGACCTCTGTGCTGAAGGTGGTCAGCAAACAGTTTACCTGAGCCGAGGCAGAACAGATTCTACAAGACAAGTCACACAGGGGCCTGAGGATGCCACACACACTCACTTCAGTCAATATGGCTGCAAGTCACTAACCAAAGCTAATGCTCACTTCATTGTCCTCTAATGGCTGTGGAACTGGTTCACTGGACTGGAGACTTTAACTGGTCAGGGGTATCAGGGGTATCAGGAATATGCTTTATTACAATTACACCAATGACCTGCAGCTGCAGCACAGCCATGTCAAACTGTTGCTGACACTGTAGCTGTGGCTGTACCTGTGGTTGTAGCTGTAGCTGTGGTTGTAGGTGAGCGTGAAAGGGAGCGGCCTGGTGTATAACACCTCAGTCTGGTACAGTGGCCTGACTGGGACAAAAACAAACTGAGGTTGTGAAATTGTCATCTCTGTCCACTGTTTCTGAACAGGTTCAGTCTGAGTTAATGTTCATTGTACCACATACACTCAGTGTAACAGCACTTCAGTGTCCATACACCTGTGTGTTGTTGTTCTACAGATGTTCTATTCTATTCTATTCTATTCTTTAGAAAGGCTGAAGAAATCTTGAATGGTGCTCATTTGTGTTTGGACAGTCTAGTCATATAAGGGAGCCTCACTGCACTGATTCTGGTGGTTTCTGTTATAGTTTCAGAGTCCTGGTCTGACTTTGGCCTGGGAGTCTCTCTCTCTCTCTCTCTCTTCACCAATAACCCTTCATGTTGTTGTGGTTCTGCCTGGTCGAGTCAAGAATGATGCACCTTTATTCCTCCGGGCTACTGTGTATAAAAAGCACTGTGACAGAATCTCCTGTGTTTAGTGCTAAGTGATGTGATGTTGAATCTATCTTCTGGTCGCACATGGAGGAGTGAGGCTGCTGTGCATTGTATTTGTCTCAATGTCTCATTTATTCAAACCTCCACCTCTGATACTTGAAACAAGATTATACTGAAGGAGCCAAGCTAAGAAAACAACAGCACAACGACACCATAAAATGAAACACTACAGAGGTTTATAGAGGTAAAACATTGCTGCCACCAATGTGACCCAGTGTCTCTGTGCATCTAAGATTACAATAATAAATGGGACATTGAGGCAGATTATGATGGACAGCAGCAGCAACAACTTTGCAGCAGCCTTAAGGAAACTCCCAGGGGACACACTACCTCAAACAACAAAAGGAGAGCCTGTTACAGCATAAAGATTAAATGGGAGGGTTGCTGTTCAAGCAATGTGCTGGAATCACAGAGTGGGTGCCAGCATGGCATGGCAGGACACATCACACCTCTGACTCCTGAATGCTGGGTGTCATCTAAAATCACACTCTGAGCTGGTTTTGTTTGATTCAGTGTGAACAAGGTGGAATAACCATTCCTACCTGAAACAACACACCCCCCACTCCTGAAGCACTGTTCTAATGCAGGACTGGTTTTGAGGGTAGATTCTTCTGATAGGTTGAGTCAGTATCTAACTATAGTGGGTCAGAGGTCCAGATACAGAGAGGGTGTCCTGTCCCATTATCTGGTTAACCTACAGATCCCACATCCTCAGCTGTATATCAGCAGGAAACCACCTCCAAACAGGCCCTGCTCTCTGCCTCTATGAGACTGAGACAATGAGCCACATTCTGGCCCACAACCAGCCGCACACTGCTGAGACCAAAGCATCCTGAAGTGGTCGGAACTGACACACAAACACACACACAGGATGGCTAGGGGGGGACACTCTGGACCGGATGGTAAGAAGAGACGCCCTGCATAAGAATGGAAATAGCAGAGAAGAAAAAAAAGGAAAACAACCATAGAAAAGCGCCTGAAACAGTGTAGAAGAGAATAAACAGACAAAACAGCCATGGCCAATAATAAACACGCAATCAGTGAAAAAGGATTGTGCTGCAGAGATAAGGTTGTTACTGATCATTTATTTTTGGGCAGTTGACGAATGTGGAAAAAGACACCCAAGACTCAAGGATAATGGAGCTCATTCCACCACACAGACTGAGATAACATGATAAACTTTTCCAAAGAATTCTGAAAGAATTCCTACAAAAACAGGCCAAAAATAAAAGCTCACAGTTGCTACTTAACATTGGTAGATATTTTAAACTGTGTGCAATTCATAGTTTTTAGACTAAAAACCATCAAACCATTTTTGTGCACATACATGATAACCGAGTTGTCCTCCTGACTTCCTCTGTCTCTAACTTCAAGAGCTTCAGCCTTGACCAGCTTTGGAAATTGTTTTTGGCAGGACTGTAACAGTGGGGCCAGAGAGATAAACATGACTCTTTGTTGCTGACTGACTGATTGATGACTGACTGAAGTTACACCACTGCTCTGCTGGTATATCAGTATATAAAAGAATCCACAGATGCAGCACTGTTGGTAAACTGTCCAATAAATCAGATTTAACATTTACATTTATATTTAATATTTCACAATTATATTTAATATTTAACATTTAGATTTAAATTTAACCTATAGATTCAATATTTAAAAATTTAATATATAACATTGACACGTGAATTTAACATTAAGATTTAGATTTAAAATTTAGATTTAAAATTTGTCATTTAGATTTAAGATTTAAATTTGATATTTAACATTGATTTAGATTTACATTTAGATTTAAAATTTAGATTCAGGTTTCACATATGGAAGCCACTGCTTTTACCCACAACTTTTCAACAATCTTAACCATGTGCTCATCATTATGATGACTGAAGTGCCCTGACCTTCAGGAGGTACTTATTTTAACCTAAACCACAATCTTTTTCTGAACTTAATCAAACTGTGACCATTCCACAAGCTTATCTGTGTATTTATCACAGTTACAATGACGTTGAAGGTCTGGTACACCTGATGCTGGTACACTCCTATGAGTATACCTGCCATTAATATGCTCCTATGGGCTGTAGAGACAATCGGCCTATATTGGTGTTTAAACTGGAGGACTTGTTGGTATGAAACAACATCTATAAAACTGATGGTGTTACCATCAGTCTCAGTTGTATTTCATGTTATTAGCAAATGTTAGCATGCACGCTAAAGAGAGATGATGAACATGATAAGATTTCTACCCTTTAAACATCACCAAATCAGCACTTCCATTACGAGCATGATGGCAGGGGGAAGGGTGTGCTTAAAAGATCTGGTGATGTCTGACCACCTCTGAGGAAAAGAGGGCGGAGTATCTGTATTTCCTTTATTAGCAGAAGGAAAAACACACAATTCCTTCAGACTTCAGACTTTCTCCTTCCTCAGAAACAATGAGATGTCATTGCTTTATATGTGCCCCTTCTCTTGCTCCCCCAGTTTCCTAGAGACTGACAACAAAACCTGGAATTTATCACTGCTTCTTTAAAAATCTATACTATATTAATCTGTTTATACTACATATGTATTTTGTAGTTTCCCCTTTTAAAAGAACAAGACACTTTTAGCTTCAGACCTTCCACTAAATAAATAAAAAAAATCTTTTCTCATTGAAGAGCAACCAGCTGTTGTACACTCCACAGAGCTGATACAATGAAAACTGATGATTCTGTGAGCTTAAGACAAACAGAAAAATCACCACACACACACACACACACACACACACACACACACACACACACACACACACACACACACACACACTGCATTGCACATGTCTCCTTCCACACTGCCTTTTCATGAATGGAGCCGCAGAGTGGAAGCCTCTCATTGGCTGAGTGGTGGACCAATCAGAGCAAAGCCTGGGTTGGGTCTACAGGCCATTCACAAAAGTTCCTCACTCGCCCTCTCTCACCACCTCTCTCCTTTCTCTCACACACAGGGCTGGCTCGAGGTGTAGGCAACACAGGCGGCAGAATGTTGGGGGGAGGGGCTGCAAGAGTGGAATAATATAACTTTATAAATTATGGTTACAGTAACACTCATCTGCCCTGCGATGATAAAATCTAATATCGCTTCCCTTGAAAACGACACAGTGGAAACAACAACAGTACAGAAACAACAGTAGAAACAAGGAATAACATTAGCAACGTTTGCTAATAAGTCAACCTTTACATGTTAAGTTAAACTGCCTTGTTTTTTCAGTTCTTCACAAAGGTCACAAGAGTTCATGACTAAAATTTAACCAATCATGACTTGTTCTAAACTTAAGGTTTAAATATGAATATGTGAGAACATTGTTACCTTTTCAAGCATTTTGTCCCTGACGTGGGAGCACACTGGTTTCTTTAGCCTAGCTTGTAGCGGGTAATTAGCCTTAGCGGTTTGGACCACTCTTGGCTCTTTGGTCTGTCCTGTGTGTCTGCAGAGTTAGATCAGATTCAACTCACCAGGTCAGGGTAAGTTTCCTCCAGGGGCTTTGTACTAGAAAAGTTACTACGTACTGTGATTGAAGGAGCTATTTGTAAGTTCTGCTATAGCTACATAGTTAATGTTAGCATTAGCAGCTGTTTACTTACCAGTCTAGAAGAAATATTGTGGGCTCAGCATCAAATTTTATTCTTTACTTACCAGAGATGGAAACAAATGACTATGTTAACTTGTTTTGCTTCTATCACATCTTTTCCTGTACTGAAGTTAGCATGCTAACAGCAACCCCTCACCTGGTCAGACCATCTCATCACTTTCCGATACTGAGCCACTGTTGTGTCCACTCTGCTCTGAAGATGTATCTGCTCAGGGGACATGTTATCACTTTTTCTCTTGTAAACACAAAGGTGGCTGAAGCTCTTGGTAAGACAGGTAAGTAAACAGCTGTGCTGTTAGCTAACATTAGCTATGTAGCAATAGCAAAACTTACAAATAGCTCCTATAATTTGTAAATAAACGTGCCACCAAAACCTCACATTCCTTAAAACCTATAGTAGCAAAATGAGAGAGAATGCACACTAACATTAGCTGTGATAGATAACTAGTCACTTAGCATAAATACTCTGATTAAATATTCAGATGCAGTCACAATTTCAAAGATTTCAAATGGGGCCTCAAAGTCCAAACTAAGTGGTTTTCTAGCTGACGTTAATAATTAATGATTAGTGTATAAAACTTATCTTCAGTTACCATACAAGTCAGGTCCTCTCTCATGTTGTTGCTACACTGAACAAATGTTCCCTGTTAACACATTTGATTTGTCTTCCTACAGTATTTGTTATGTTGAGGTACTCAAAGCAAAGGTTAAGCCTCTCAGTCCCAGCAGAACAGCAGGGGTCTTACTCACTGATTAAGTGAGGTTTGCATATGAACCATTTGGTCTATCTCATTGACCAGCAACATATCAACAGCCCTCCTGCTTTGGAGCAAAATGTTTCTTCTGCTGTTGATTGGTTATGATACTTTTCACCTGTGAAGTCAAAAAACAGTCACATGGTTTATTTGAGGGAAACTTGAGGAACAGTTACATTTAATAAATATTTTTTGTTTTATTCTGTTTTATTTATTAGGCTGCGTCCACAGTGATAAGCTCTCATTTTAAAATGAAAACCATCTCCATGCAGACAAGTGTTTTTAGTGTTTTTTATACACAGTCTATGGCTTTAACTCAAAAACACACATCACATGACCATTCACCTACACTGAGCATCACAACCCTGGAGTTTTAGACTAAAACGGGTCCAGCAGCGTTTCTGAAAGTCTTGAACTCCAGAGTTGTGGACAGAGGGAGTTAACGTATTTTAGTTTTCAAACCAAAACATAGTAGTGTGGCATGTAGTCATTTACACCCTTACACCCTTTCACCCTTACGTCCAAAGCTGATGATTTGAGAGCCTGATTGATGGAGGTCTGGGACTGAAAGATCATAGTTCTAGTTTCAAAGTCAACAAACATCTAAAGCTTGTTTACTTTTTAAAAATATTTTACCACACCCAATAACTTTCCCTGATATTAACCAAGTCTTTTGTAGGTTATGTATAGATTAAATATATTTGGTGGTACACTGCTGGAGTCACATGACTCTCACCTGTCAGGTCATGGCTGTCTTACTGTACTGTAATGTACTTCCTCTGAACCTCATGGCTGTGATAGACCAGCAGGCTTCATACTTTGAATCGACCAATAGAAAACTGTAAAATGAGCATTTTTTTAATCAAACCCTGAAAAAGCAGCAGGTCAGTCCCTGTGAGTTGCCCTCGTCACACGTCTCAGTGTTATCATGTGTTAGTTGGTGTCCCACCTCAGTTAAGCAGAAATTCTTTATCTACAGAGAGCTTATCCAGCTGTGCAGGGACAGTGTGTGGGAGCCACCACAGATAACACAACTACAGTTGGACAAGAGGCTGATAGTTAATGGAGACACATTCTGTACAGTCATCACACTTCTGGTCAGACAGAGGAGGAGCAGAGAACAGACAGAGGCGAATTTCAGAGCGTAATGACAGACGGATCAGAGTCTGAGTCAGAAAACATCCAGTTCCTCTCGGTGAGACAAATCCACTGCTCTGCAGGACACAGCAGGAATTAGTCTTATCTCTGTAATTTGACTGTCAGTTAAAAGTCTAATCATCTGGTTATTTTGTTCAAGTCTGCACTTTATCCTTCATTTCTTGTTCAAGTACTGATGAATGGGAAAGATCAGGACATCAGTCTCACACTCAGACATCCTGACCTCTAGTCACTGGTGAACGTAATTCAGATTTCATATTTGCATCTTTTTCTATTGCCAACACCTTTCAATCTCTCTCTTATCACTGGTTTACAGGCCTCTCAGCAGAAAGACTCTGCTCATCTTACAGTGTAATGAATGAAGACCAAGGACGTGGTTGACCCCACCCCCCACCCCCAGCAGACCACAGATAGATCACGGCCTGGTTCTGACCAGACAACGTGACTTGATGACCTCTACTGTTGCCCCACTGAAACCGGAACTGGCCTGAAAAAAGTGTCACCACAAGATGGATGTGTCGGAGGTTATCTGTGTGTGTTTGTGTGTGTCAGAGGTCAGGAGAGCAGAGACTGAGGTAACACACAGGCCTGACTTTATCACACACCAGCAGCTGGAGTGTTAATTGAAGTTCCTCTGCAGTGCAGACTGGTCAGACTGGTGACGTGGATCTGTCTCCTCCTGTGTGCTGCTGCTCTGTCAGTGTCTGAGTCTTTAAACTTATTTCAGGGCTACAGCTCACTCTCAGTTGGCATGGTTAGCATAATCATGCCGTGTTGTGTGTGTAGCCCATAGAATGTATAAGGTGGGATAACACCTGGACAGGTGACAGGTGTGTTTACAATGTTTGTGCTCTGTACCTGAGACTACCGCAGAGTCATGTGACCCAGGAGTGAATGCTGATTGGGCCCTTTCACACTGGCCAGATGTTAGCGTGTTGTATGAGGGTCTTGACGGAGCTGATGCTGGTTGTTCATGTGTAACAGCAACTAGTTCCTGAAACCATCAACATCAACTAACAGGAGCAACCAGCAGGAAGCCTTCACTGTGATGGTGACATAAGGGGGCGTGGCCAGTGTCGAGAGGCCATCAGACAACTGCAGGAAACTTCTCTCTCTTCCTCTGACTTGCTGAATGTCTGGTAGGTTTCTTTTGTGTGTGTGTGTAATCACAGTGATGGTGTGTGCTAATGTGTTAGCATGTAGCTGCAGACCCTGCAGTGTGTGAGGAGGAAGTGGGTGTTGTGAGGGTGTGTGTCCTCAGTTTTCTCAGGTGATCTGTGTGTGAATGTGTTTCTGCTTTCAGCCCTAACTTACTGAGGTTAATGTGGTTGTGTTTTATTTGTCCACCATTTAGACAATTTATATCGTTGTGTTACTGAACTGTTTGTTCTTATTTAGTTGAATTTAATTAACACTTTGTAACTTTGTTAAGAAAAGTGCTGTTTAAATAAAGTTTATTATAAAGTTTATTATTTTTAGTTAGTGCTGCTGCTGTTAGTATCAGGAGAATCACTGACAGGTCACAACTGTCACTCACACACTCATGCACACACACACACACACACACACACACACACACACCCGCCCAGTCTGGTCACTTTGCATTTGGGGAAGTGTGGTTTTAGCTGGAAAGTGTAATGCTCTGCGGCTCTAACTGACATGTGGGATAAAGTAAACAGTTCACATCCACACCCAGCAAACAGCTGCTCCCAGTGAGACCATCAGAGCCGCTGGTCTGTCAAGATCCTCAACATGGATCAGATAAACCGGTATTTCCATATCATCAGGGCTGAGGATTAGAGCAGTGATGTTCTCCAGTAAACACACTGTGGAGGTGTCGTCACTGGTGTGACTTCTGAACACCATCACCTCTCAACTCTGATGAAACAAATGTTTGATATTGAGGTGCAGAAAACCATTAGTTTCATAGACCCACAGACCCCAATCCACCTTAAATAAAAGCTCCAGACAACCCACCACGCTGTAAGAGCACAAAAATCCACATTCCTGGATGAGCTGCTCAGTGCTGAGAACCAGGTGGGCCTGGTCTCTTTGTCCCTGCTGCAGTCACTTCTAGGAAGAGCTGATCCCCCTGCCAAAGACTTTATAGAGACCACTGACCTTTAAGAGCTCGTCTGGGCCTTTGTGTCCATGGTTCTCACACATCAGTTCACTTTGTTAATGAAACAACACCACTTCATCCACTGAAGAAGACACCATGACATATGACTGAAAGCTAGTAAGTGGACCTTGATTGAAGTTTTCTTTCCTGAAGAATTTCACCTTTACTTAATATTGATTTCCTTAATATGAAACTAAATTTCACCTTAAATGTATTTTAGCTCATATAGACCACCTCCATGATTTATTCTCTATTTTTACATAATTTCCTCCCGACGTCAGAGGAAGTGGTAGCCTAATTAATGACAACATGGAACAACAGCTGATGACTTCCTGTACAGACAGCAGGTCACATGTAAGTCGTTCTTTTCTGTGTCTGATAACTTGTGGCTCAGACAGTGTTGTCGTCTGCAGACTGATGATGTAGGAGTGTCTTCATCCTTTATGGATAACTGTGGGAGTGGAAATGAAGCTCAGTGTCTCAATGAGTGAGATGAACAAAGAGAATCACGTGAACAACTTTGTGTGTGAAAGTTTCTGGTTTTGTTTTAGTCATGAATCACAGAGGTTTATACATCGGGACCTTGAGGAATGTTTTCACATGTGCTGTGATGCCAGACTAAGACCTACAGAGGACCTGGACCAGGATTTCACTTACTTTCACAGGCCACAGCTGAGAGTTCTTCCTTCCTTATATTTAATACACACACTCTGTCGCATTCATTCATTCATTCATATTCAGAGCTGTGACTCTCCTGTGTGGAGCATAGACTCCCAGGATTTAAAAACCTCCAGGACATTCAAGGAGCCTGTTTAATGATACGGGGGGTTGAGAGGACAGAAGAAACAGAGAAGCTGAAAAAGACAAGGAGGAGGAGGGGGATTAGGACTTGCCCCACAGGGGTCACTCTGCCTGCTATGGTCACATTAAAGACCACAGGACCCCCTAACCCCAGAGAATGGACCCAGTTCAAGTGCAGGCACCCTTCCCAATAAGGACACACATACACATACACACACACACACACACACACACACACACACATTTTTTGTCCAGTCATTATTTTCATGTGCTCACATGGTTGCTAGGCGGCCTCTCACAGACTTCTGGGTAACAAGCTCCCTCACTGAATAACCTTGTTCCATTCACAGTGATACGGCTCCAGAGGATGGTGGGAGAGAGGAGGGGGAGGAGAGGGAGTGGGGGAGATCATGATCACATGATCACATCTGCATTAAACTGTGGCTGTCTTCAGGACATAGTGTAGACTGTAAGGAAGTGAAGAGCCAAGTCTTTACACCCCAGTACCTGTTGACTGATGAGAGGAGGGAGCAACATTCACACTTTATATGATATCATTATTAATGATGTTCTCTGTGCATCTTGTAAGATGAATGTGTTGCTGCTGCTGATATGATTGAATGTCTGCGACAGAGACTGAAAATGACCTGTGAGCAGAGTTTTCATTCTGAAGATGTTTGGACTGATGATAAAAATGTTCTATAGCAACATACCTGTCTGATGTCAACACTGATCCTCCTAATTGGTCCAGTAAAGACATCACTGATGAGTAAAAGTGATCATCAGAGCTGACCTGCAGGTCTCAGTGGTGGTTAGTGGAGGTGAGTGAGAACAGAAACTGTGAAGAGGACAGAGAGCTGCAGCAGCTGAGGATGGTGTGACTGAATGAATGAATTAATATGGATGGATGGATAATGACCCTCATCCCTGAGGTCGTGTGTGCATGTATTTGTTAAACTAAATGAACTAAAACCAGTGGAGCTCTGAGCAGGATGCTAACAGGAGAAGAGGACCAGGAATTGTGGGAAATAGGACAAAGTGGCTCAAAAAGTAAAAATGATGTGAGTCTGTCAGATGTAAAACTTTACAACTGGACAAATATGAGTTTCAGCAGGAAGCAGGCAGGAGGTAGAGGAAGGAAGTGAAGCAGTCTGTTCCATGAATCTGTTTTCTGACACTGTCAGTATGTGGTGACTCTGTAGACCATATCCCTTTGGACCCTGCTGTATTTGAACATTATATGTGATGATAATAAAGTTTATATGATACTCAAGGAGGATCATGAGAATGTTCAGCTCCATGGTGTTAAAGGTTCCTGTTTCTTTAGTTCCACATGTCAGAGGCACTTGTGTGACAGAGACTTCCTGTTCCTGCAGCTGGACCAATGACAGCAGTCCAACATGGTTTTTATGTCCATGTATTTCTCACTGACTCCTTCAGTGCCGCCCTCGTCATCTCAGACCTGTGGTTGTGTTGTTTGGAGAGGTGCATTGTTAACGACCCTCCAGAGACCAGGGAATCAGGGACCTGGTCCCTGGACCTGCCCGTTTCCTGGTTGTTTTCACCGCTGAGGATTCCTGCAGGTTCCTGTTGGAAGCGGGTGTTTGGGACATGTGCTCCTGCAGTGAGAGTCGTGTGGCAACCAGACGCCGCTTCGCACAGGAAGCGAGAGCAGAGAGTTGTCTGTTACTGTAAATACAGGGAGGCCCGTGTTCCTTAACATCCCCTGCTAACAGAGGGGGTGGAAGTGAAACACAATGCTTTTCCTCTGACACCAGAGACCCTGAACTCTGTGATCATGTTGTCAGGTACTGAGGATGCATTCACTGTCGTCTTTCCTTTCCTTCCTCACCAGCACTCGTCAGTCACCAGGAAGTGACCAGGAGTGAGGAGGAAGGGAGGAAAGTGATGGCAGTGAAGTAAACACAGGTGAGTCAGTCACATCCTCATAAAAACCTCTCACTGATGTGGAGACCAGAAAATCAATAAACTGACAATGAAGGAGACGGGTGGAGTTTTCAGTCCTGATGATATCACACAGTTGGGACCATATGATGTGGACTCTCTGTCGAAGAACTGGACTGGACATTCCACACTGGATGGAGTTGCTCTCATGTCTGAGCCTCAGTGAGGCCACCTCTGTGAGGCTGTTCAGCTGTTCAAAGAACTTGTTGGACCTGTCTCTTCACTCTGGTTCGGCTGCTTCTTTCCCTCACTCACCATATTTAATCTATTCATGCTGTGTCTACCTCCTGTTGTCTGCAATAAAAAGCTCCAGGAACCAGGAAATGAATGCTGAATGTTCCAGAGTTCATCAGCCATAATCTGTCTCAGAGGGTTCTTCAGTCTTCTTGGCATCAGAAGGTTGTTTGGCATCTCTTCGTCAGAGGTCTCTCAGCCATCCTATCGGCGAGGGATCTTCAACCTTATCAGTTTCGGAGCATTCTCAGCCATCTTCAGCATCAGAGGTTCTTCAGCCATCATCAGCAGAGGGATAGTCAGCCACCACCACCACCAGTGTTTGGTCTCGGGGGGATTATATTCATATACGTTCATGTATTTTGCTGCCGCTCATCCTAAACCTAAACATCTCCCCCACGAGACCAAGCGCCAAAGTTTATAATTTCAGCACTATTCATCACATGTCTTGTCTAATTAAAATATTTACTTTCACTTCATTCACTTGTCTCTCCTGATTGAAATGACCTTAGGTGTGGGTCCTCTGTAGATAGAGAGCCTGTAGACCTCCTGTCTGTGTGTGTTCGTCCTGCTGGGCGTGGTTACCTGGTTGTACACCTGCACACCTGCCATGACCTCATCATCTCCACATTAAATAGCTGTTGACTTTGTGTGACTGTTTATTGTGGAGGTGTCAGATCCTGACACCTGGATCAGTCAGTGTTACATCACACAGGTCTCTCAGAGACCTGCTGACCCTAAATCAGGTTGGTAGGTGAGTGTGAAACACCTCTGTTGTGGTGTTCAACACCAGCTTCTCAGAGACTCCGTGCTAATGAGGAATCCAGAGAGGCAGCGAAACCAGAGTCTGAGACCAGAATCTGTCACCTGCGCCCACTCTGAGTCCGAGAACAGAATGAGACCAGAGCCCAGTCTGAGACCAGAGTCCGAGAACAGAGTGAGACCAGAGCCCAGTCTGAGACCAGGGTCTGAGACCAGAGTCTGAGACCAGAGTCTGAGACCTGAGACCAGAGTCTGAGACCAGAGTGAGATCAGAGCCCAGTCTGAGACCAGAGCCCAGTCTGAGAAGTGAGTCTGAGACCAGAGCCCAGTCTGAGACCAGAGTCTGAGACCAGAGTGAAACCAAAGCCCAGTGTGAGACCAGAGTCTGAGAACAGAGCCCAGTCTGAGACCAGAGTCCAGTCTGAGACCAGAGCCTGCCTGAGACCAGAGCCCAGTCTGAAACCAGAGTCTGTCACCTGAGCCCAGTCTGAAACCAGAGTCTGAGACCAGAGCCCAGTCTGAGACTGACAACACAGTCTCTGTGTGTTTCCAGGTGAAAATCATTGATCACCTTTGACAGCTCTAGCAGTGACAGATTATAGATACATATTATTGATTAAAGTGCTGTCATGCTCACAGTTTCGTTTGTCCTCTTTACTGTTATTTTCAAGGAGACATTTATACAGACAACTGTGGGCATGTCTACATCTGTTTATGGTCAGAAGTTCAAATCGTGTGTGTGTGTGTGTGTATGTGTGTGTGTGTGTATGTATGTGTGTGTGCATGCGTGTTTGTACCCAGCTTCATAAATCTGCAGTAAAGACTGTGTGTGCAGTGTTAGCCATGTTAGTTACAACCACTGGATGTGATGTGAGACTGTGATGAAATTTGGTTCAGACATGAATCCATTCATTTACATTGTGTTTAGTGCAAATTACAAAATTCTTGTATGCTAACATGCTGATTTAAGATGGTGAACATTTAGTTCAAAGTGCTGCTGTGCCTACATACAGCTTGACAGAGCTGCTACAGCACGTCACAGGACAGCACGACGGATAGATAGATAGATAGATAGATAGATAGATAGATAGATAGATAGATAGATAGATAGATAGATAGATAGATAGATAGATAGATAGATAGATAGACCTGTACCTGGAGTCACAGTGAACAGCTCTTAGGTCACCGCTGAGAGCTGGTTGGACAATGCCTGTTTAACAACTGTTCAACTTCCTGTTCAGAACTTCAGTGTTAAATCAACCAGCAACTTTAAAGTGAATGTTGATGTTTAACCCTACAGAAATAGGTCAGAGGCTGAGGGTGTGACTGTCAAATCCAGACACACACACACACAGTGCAGCTACCTGATCATTCTCACCATGTTGGTATGTGTTACCTTTCATTCCACACTACACCCCCGCAAGTCCCACAGTCCATTGTGTGTACCTGCACTGCACAACAGACAGGTGAGTCACTGTAAGGAGAGGCCTGACAGAGACTGTAAATACGACAAGGGGTTCTGCAGTTCAAATTCACACACACACATTAACATATTAACACATTAACACACTCACACATTGATTTCTGAGATACATGTGTATTATTGCATTTAATATTCTCCATGACCATTCCCCAGAAAGTTTCTGTCTGTGCTGTTTAAATCCAGACAGTGAGAACTCATCACCTCCTTCACAGATTCACCCTCATGTCCTTCCAACTTACTGACCAATCACCTGCCTCAGCGGCTTCAATGAAAACACCTGACTCCACACAGTGATGCTGCTCAGTGGGCAAGCAGACTGGAGACACAAGGTTCCACCACTGTGAGGATGCACTTGTTCCATTGTTACTGTACTTTAAACTCATCTCTTCTTCTACGTTTTAGTTTTAAACTCATCTCCTCTTCTCCATTTTAGTTTAAATTCATCTCTTCTTCTACATTTTAGTTTCAAACTAATCTTTTCTTCTCTGTTTCCTCCTCTGTCCACTCTCCTCCAGAGTCTTCAGCCCCTAAAACTGCAACCTCCAGAAATGCTGCTGGACCCGTTTTAGTCTAAAACTCCAGGGTTGTGTTGTAGTCGGACGGACAGAAACAGAGACCTTTGGAAATGATGACGTAGACACCCACGGTGGCTCCTGATTGGCTCGACTACCAGTGGTGAAACAACATGGATCATAAATTAAAGTTTTACTGAACTTGTTGTCTTTGCAGCAGCTGTTGTTCAGTTCAGATTTATATTTTAACTATATTTTCAACTGTCTTTGCTGTTCCTCCTTCAGAGGATTTACTGGAACTAACCAACTGAGAGGAGACAATCTGCTTTCTGTTTACACCAGCTCACACATGCTCAGTGCACTGAATGGTCATGTGATCTGTGTTTTCAGGTGTGTTAGTGTGGATGGAGATCATTTAGTTTTCAAATAAAAACATATCAGTGTGGGCGGAGCCTTTGTTTAGTTTTTGCAGATCCTAAAAGGCTGACTGGAAACCCTGTTACTCACATAAAACAGGTTTCTCTAAACCCTCACCCTGACTAACCAGGGTCAGTAAATCAGCTGACTGGAGAGAGCAACATGGGACTGGTACCTCCATCTTGTTTCCGGTGCACATGTCTGGTCATATCTGCAGGTGGAACAAAGATCACTGAACACTGACAGTAATTAACAGTGTGATTATCAGACAGTCAGCCTGAGGCAGCTGCAGATCCTGCTTCTGGTTCCTCCTCATTACCTCATCACTTTCTCACAGCCCCTCTCTGTCTGCCAGGCCTCTAACAGTGTGACTGACACGACATAGTCCTGCTGCCATTGTTCAGATCTGGTCTGGTGCCAAAGCCTCTCAAGGAATTACAAACATGCAGTCTTATCAGGCCATTTAGGCCTGGAAAAGATTTGCAATGCAGATTCAAGTCCAGATTAAAGGCATTCATGTTCATTTGGCACAGGCCAACATGTTTATCAGAGCCTGGTCTTTGAGTCTTCAAACTGTCATCCTCCAAGATCCAGATGTGAGAAGATCTGAACTGATCAAAACACAGAGTCTTCGGTTTTCAGTCTCCAAGCTGGAGTGACAATGACAGACAAGCTGCTCCACCTTCTTGCTGGAGGGTGTTGGGGCTGTGATTGAACCTGCAGACAGGACTCAGGGCTGAAAGAAGACACTCAATGTCAAAACATAAAAACTCATTCAGCTGATTCAATTTTCAGATCATTCTCAGAAAAAAACGATGATACAGTCAGAGGTCTGCATGGAACAGACAGAATGATGCTGGAGAAGGTGAAAATATTACAGGTAGGGTGACCAGGCATCCGGCTTTATGCCAGACAGTCCGGATTTTCAATGCCCTGTCCAGCCGCTGTATGTTTGTGTAGCCTATTCAGCTACACAAACAACATCTTTAAACCACTCACAATTGTACTATAAATGAGAGTATACCAGAGTCCTATGTACACCATAGTAATTTATTGATATGCCGCATAATGTCCTCCTTTTTGGTGTTATGGAAATGGTCACCCTAATTACAGGTGATATTTCTGTACATTGCTGACACAACAGAAAAAACTGATCAGTGTTAAAATGTGAAACATTTGTTTCACATTATAACACTGATCAGTTGAACAGATGTTCTACGTTATTACAACATACTAACGTTCTACAGCTTGTTTTGATGAGTATTAGGTTGTAGGTCGTTGTCTACCTCACTACGGCAGGAGAGAGGGGTCATTTCTGTCATAACAATAGAATCTCTCCACATTTCAACCCAAACAGGCAGTATAACTTAAATTCTGTCAATTAGCCATTTTCCTCAGTTTGTTCTATACAAAGTGTTTCGTCAGTCAGACATAAGTTTAAAGTGTTGTTATCAGAATGCTGTTATCAGAACATAGTCACTGAGAACCAGATGTTATCAGAACACAGTCATTAAGAACCAGATGTTATCAGAACACAATGAGAACCAGATGTTATCAGAACACAGCCAGTGAGAACCAGATATTATCAGAACACAGTCAGTGAGAACCAGCTGTTATCAGAACACAGTCAGTGAGAACCAGATGTCATCAGAACCAAATGTTATCAGAACAGAACCATGAAGAACCAGATGTTATCAGAGCACAGTGAGAACCAGATGTCAACAGAATACAGTCAGTGAGAACCAGATGTTATCAGAACAGAACCATGAAGACCCAGATGTTATCAGAGCACAGTGAGAACCAGATGTCATCAGAATACAGTCAGTGAGAACCAGATGTTATCAGAACCAGATGTTATCAAAACACAGCCGTGAAGAACAAGATGTTTTCAGAACACAGCATCCAGAGCAGCTCCTCCAGCTCCTGACAAACGATACTGTCGTCCTCTGATGATGCAGTGGAATGATTGCTTTTCATTCTGAAGTGTGTGTGTGTGTGTGTTTGGGGAGGGGGCAAACAAAAGTTCTGAATACCCTGGCTTTCTCCCTCTAAATAAAAGATATCGGGCGAGCACAGGAGGGATGAATAGGAGAAAGCAAAGTGAGAGAGGAGGCTGTGTGCTGCTCTAGCATGCAGCCTGTGAATTACCACAGCAGATGGTGTGTGTGCTTGTGTGTGTGTGTGTGTTTGAAACACAAAGAGCCCAGGAAGTGGCGGATGGATGAGTGGCATTCTGAGGCACAAGCCACAAGACCTCTTGTCAATCACAGCCCTTTACTGCCTGTATCTTACTGGCTGGAATTATCGTCTTTTTCTCTCCCCCCTGTTTCCACCCAGTTTCTCTCCTCTCAACCCAACTGGTCAAGGCAGACCCCCCCCCCCCGAGGTCACTGTCTGATGAAGCCACAAACTGGACACTCTTCTCCCCTGGCTGCACCTCAAGGTCCTGTCCAGACAGGTTTGGTGACAAGAGATGACCCTGGTGGAGACCAACACCAAAAGGAAACATGTTTGACTTGCTCAGCTCTCACCAAGGTTATGAAAGGACCGGCTGGCTTGGAGCAATGGCCCCAGTACTCCCTACAAGACTCTCAGGGGACAATGTCCACAGAACACATGTAGACTGAGTAAAGGGTGGACGAGGGTAAAGATCTGGTCTGTTGCTCCAGGATCTGAGGTCAGTTGAAGTCTCCTTTCACCCTAACTTTCACAAGACATTAAAGAGATGTGTCAGCTTAGAATCCGCTTCCTCCTCAGACGCCATGTTGATCAATCGGTCCTCAGAGTCTTGTCTCCTCTGTTGACTTCAGTAGAATAATTTCAGAGCTTTATCTTCCTTTATTGTCACTGTGTCAAAACACAGTGAAGTTTCACTCAGCTGACCTGTGGCTGTGGCGTAATACAGTGAGTGCTGTAGGTGCACCTGTGCGTAGTTCAGCGGTTGAAGAAAATGAAGTACCAAAGGAAAGCACTATTTTGATGGTTGGTTTTTTTACTTTGATAGTTTATCTGATGTATTTTTGTCTCTTAACTCCTCTGTCTCCACCTGCAGCTGCTGAAATGGTTAAGAAGATATTTATAGTTTTCATGTCAGATTCAGACACTGAAACTATAGTGGAAGGTGTCAGTTTGATGTAATGGTGCTGGTATGATGTCACTATGACATCATTAGGTCTTTTCTCTGTTTTTGACAATGGGAGACCCGTCACATGTGAAAAATAGGTGATGGCGAATCTCTAGATCATGATGATGTTCTAACCCATTAACATGGCATTGAAATGAAAACCAAGACATTCCACGGCCTTCACACAGCCTGCATGTTCCTGGTATAAGAAATGAGGGACAATATCTAAAGTCCTTTTTCGTACAAAACTTGCTACTATGAGACGTCAGTCTTGTAGATGAAAAAAATGTGTCTCTGTCTTGTCTTCATGTAAAGGTTAAAAACCATCATCATCTACCAGACAAATCTGAATCCAAACTAAAAGATTTTCACACTCTCCTGTTTCTAACTCAGACTGAGGCTGTGTATCAGTGTGTGTCCACATGTGTGTACAGGTTGAAATAACAATTATAGACATGAAATGATATGATATTATAAGAGACACAGAGACACAGATAAGATTGAGCAAGCCAGAATGGAGAAACCCTGCGGTGACGGTTGAAGCAGGAAGTGGAGTTAGGGTAGTCAGTGCTGAGCTGCTGGTTCACTTCAGAGGATGTGGTCTGGTCCAAGGGGCTCAGGAGGGAAAAGGAAAGGTGTACTGAAGCTATACACAGCATCATCTGTGTGTGCTCAGTAAGCAGCAACTCTCCATGAATCTAGACCAGAATCCATATCAGAGTTGCTTCCTCTTATGTCTCTGTGTGCTTCACAAGAAGAGCTACACCTGAACCCCTCCTCCACATGTCTTCAGCATCAGGTGAAAGGGACAACCACGCCCAGCTCCCACAGTGATTGGTCAGGTGTGTGCAAGTGAAACAGCAGGCAGGGTTTGATCTTCTCTCTCAAGCTCTTCAGTCATTTTCCTGTGAACAGAGTGTGAACACACAGGAGGAGGACGGATTGACAGTGAGCACTGTTACCCACAGTCTGATTCACTGTTGTCGCCTGTACCTCTAATCCTGCCTCTGAGCACCCACTCCAGGTAGTGTTATTCTCCCTTTCCTCTCCCTGTTACCGTTTTCAAAATACCCCTCACTACAGGAGACAGCATCAACCTCCAACCTCCAATTTTCTTGTGTTTCAAATACATGGGCCAGACATGGCCATCAAACAGGCCGGGGGGGTCTGGCACCAAGTAGTTTCTTGAGCACCTCCTCTTTTTGCATTCTTCATATGGGATGGAAATAAAGTAACGTTGGTTCAGCACGTCGATCAAAGGTCCATAGGTGTAAAGCAGGAAGCCCTCCACAATAAGGATGTGAGTCTCCTCCTCCTTAGGGTCGGACTTTGGAACGATCTCGGTATCCAGGGTGTTATTAACACCATGCGACTTCTCAAACTTTACTGGGTTCTCCAACCATGCGTAGATGGTGCTCATCATGGCGTCCATCTCCAGAGCAGTAATGACATCATACTGCTTAAAGCCATCTTCACCAACTTCAATCTGCTCTTGGGTCTTGAAGAAGTCATCCTGATGTCCTGATGTACAATGTCTTTTCTGTTTTCTGAGGTGTCTACTTTCAGGTAAATCAGCTGTTTTAATGACAATGTTCACCTCCACATGTGTAAATGGTCATCAACACAAGTTGTCCTCCAACACTATTTTGCAGGTACACTGTCACTGTACCCTGAACTCAGCACAGCCTGAGCCGACTGTGATTGGATTACAGAAATGGCAGAGCACTTTACCGCTATAGAAGAATGATAATGGAGCTGGTCTGGTTGCTTTGAGAGCATTCACCACATCTCTCTTCAACTGTGGCCATTAGGGCCAGACACCAACCAGATGATGTCTGGACTTAATAACCTGAGACACAAAGAGTCCTCTGTCCTTCTGGTCTCTGAGACAGCAACAACAGCAACAGTAACAGCAACAACAGCAACAGCAACAACAGCAACAGCAACAGCAACAGCAACAGCAACAGCAACAGCAAAAGCAAAAGCAACAGAAACAACAACAACAACAACAACAACAGCAGCAGCAGCAGCAGCAGCAGCAGCAGCAGCAGCAGCAGCAACAACAACAACAACACAGGAGGATACTGAAGTCAGTCCACATATAATGGACCACTTACATCAGTATTTTATCTGGACCTGATGAGAATACCCCCACCTCCACCTCCTCCAACCTCCACTACCACCTTCTTTAACCTCTACCTACACATCCACCTCCACCTCTTCTAATCTCCATGACAAACATAAGATCTCTGCACCTGCATTGATTCTAATACATAACAGTCTCACTGATTCTGATAAATCTATATTGATAACAGTCTCACTGATTCTGATACATCTATATTGATAACTGTCTCACTGAGGCCTCTCCTGTTGTTACTGTCATCACAACAGCGTCCTTTATGGTTAATGAACAAGCTTCAGTTGCTCCAGTGTCATTTCTCTGCTACAACCATCATATCACATGTTTATTACCACATACTGCGTGAGTCAGAGTTGTTGTCATGGTAACATGTGTAATGGTGTGTGTCTGTCTCTACAGCTATACCTGTACTTTCAGAGCTGTGCAATCACTCTCATGTCAGTTTCAGTTTTGTCATGTGTGGTATGTGCTCCTCCCTCCGTGTGTGTTTGTGCCATGTTTTCTGGATGGCACACAATGGCCTTCTTGGGTGGCGAACCATCCTACGTACCAGCTGGCCCTGCTGGCCTCCAACAGAGCCCCGTGGGCAGATGAGCCAAACAACTCAGCGAGCTCAACTAGAACACAACATTGTGTTTGTGTGTGACAACAGCTGGACATGATTGGACCAGTGGTTTCCAATCATGTGCCACCAGGCTGTCATCCAATCAGAGTCTGACTTCAGTGACAAACTCTCCATCGTCTGTTTCTACCCCAGCAGAATATGACACAGCAGGTAGTGAGCATCCAGTCGGGACACGTCAGTCTGTCCAGGTCTACCTGTGTAATGGACAGATGATTTTAATACCACACACCTTAGTTTTCTCTGCGGTTCACTCTTAATAGTTGATTTTCTCCTCATTTAGGTAGTGATGACCTTTGACCTCGTCCACCCTGCCCCTCAGTGAACACAACTGACGACTCAGAGCTGTATTTCAGCGGGATTGACAGGACACAGCTTTTATTTGTATTCTGCACCTTAATCTGATGTCAGTGGGTCTGTAGGAAATTTACCTTCAGGTCCTACCATAATCCTGTTCCTGGTCTGACTAGGCATCAGGAGCCTGGTGGACCAGGTGGATCAGGGGGCCGACAGAAGTCAAAAGGTCTATTTCATCAGGATGAGATGACACTGATGATTGGTGCAGACAGGAAGACAACAGGTAAATGACCCATGTCTCTCCCGTTTACAGGTTACCTGAACGTTACATTTATCTTCATTATAAATTAATCTGATGTCATGTAGCTGGTATGTCACTATGACATCACTGGGTCTTTTCTCTGTCTGTTTTTGCCAGAAGCTGCATGCAGTCGCGAGGCGTGAGACGTTCTGACTTGTTAACATGGCTCCTAAATGAAAACCAAAACGTTCCACAGTCGTCACGCAGCCAGAGTATTCCTGAACGCTACCTGCAGCAAACAGCACACAGTTCTCCATCGTAGTATGAACCGCCTTCTACCTGCACACACATGATTGACATCTAGATGTAAGGTATTTTCTCACCATGGCAGATAGATGGACTACGTCACATCAGTCACATTGTTGTATGGAACATGTGGACGGCCTGATGTGTTGATGGCGTCATCATCATCTCTGGTTTCAGAGGTTCAGGCCACTTACGTCAACCACCAGTTCTTACACTTTCACATACAGCTCCATATAGAGCTAATGTTGTTCAAGCATGAAGTGGAGCAGCATCAGGTTGACTGTTGTCCAACAGGTTTCATAAACCTGTGCTATTTCCATAATTTTGCATAATTTGCATATTATTTGCATCCTCACCCTCAGTTGGCCTGAGCTGCATGGTACAGTTGTGCAGGGGAAAGCCCACTGGCTGTTACTTATTACCAGGAAGCAGCAGCAGCAGCTGGCCAACAGCCTCCAGCTACAGGGAGGGAGGGTTTCCAGCAGGCAGCTGAAGTGAGCAGCTGAAAGCTCAGGAACACTGAGCTGTGGTTGAGTTCACTCAATGTTTCTGTGGGAGCTGAAGGTGGAAACACCTGAGGACGACCTGTCAGAGGTCACATCAGGTTCACCTGTCCTGTTAAAATCAGGTTCATGTGAGGTGGAAATTTAAACCTGATCTGGATGATATAATGATGATGATGATTTAAATACAAATGATCTGATGTGACCTCTCTTTTTAACTGATGTAACATGGGCACTAACTCCATGTCAGAGCTGCAGACAGTGATTGCTGTGTGTGTGTGTGTGTGTGTGTGTGTGTGTGTGTGTGTGTGTGTGTGTGTGTGTGTTTGTGTCACACAGACTGACAAAGCAGGCCGAACATGTCACATCAGGAGGAATGTGGCAGCTTCGACGATGTGACCAGATCCAGTCAAACCCACAGTATTAACCTGCTGACCCCTGCTGCAGGCTGATAACAACAGAGGAGACAATGCATACATACATGGAGGAACATATGCATCTCCTTGTGTGCACACTCTGATAAGATAGCATTCATTTCTCTGGTGCTCTGCCCGCTCTGTGTGTGTGGGAAAACTAAAAGGAATGTGCGCTCACTTCCCAGAGAGAGGGAAGTTGGCTCACCAGTTCCTGCCCATACAGGCACATCAGGAGGCTTGGCCTGCTAAACTTTAACTCTGGCATGTGGGAAAGGTTACTTCTAAAAGCTGCCGGGGCAAACAGGGTGTCAGTCACAACAAGTCCAGGACCATTCTGGATGACAACGCAGGCTGGATTTACTGGGCTGGTTCTCTAAACAAACACACTTTTAATGTCGAGATGAGGCACTCCTCAAAGTCTTTACAGCTCAGACTCATAGCTCACTGTCAGCAGAGGAATGTCTTTCATACAGCAGGAGGTTTAATACAGCAGGAGGTGTTAGCAGCATCCACCCACTCCTCTGCATTTGAATGGCCCACCAGCAGGAACCTCAACACTCCTCTGGTCTTCTTAGTTCAACCATCAAACAGTCAGATCCTGCAGACCTGACCCGATTTAAGGTTTCAGGTCCATCCATCAGGGATCAGGTGACGTCAATCAACTGTCTCAGTAATTAATGAGACTGTCCTGAGCCAAACGAGCCCACAGGTCATCATTGCAGCAGGTTATTATGACCCATAGTTAGGTGTTGTTGCTAGGCAACATCTAGTGGTCATAGTAATGATGACAGGAGCAAAGGGAAAAGTGCGGTGATGTAGTTTCTAGAGCAACAAAGTCCACATCAGGAGGAGGTTGGGGTGAATAGATGGAAAACACAGGAATATGACACAGGAGAGCGGTGTTCGATTCCCATGTGAAAGTAAGAAAGAAAGTTCTTTCTATTATCCATGACCATTTGTTGTTATTATTGTAACCATGACAACAAAGATCATCTAATTTTGAGGAAGTACTTATATATATCTCTAATCACCATCTTTTCCTAAACCTAACCAAGCCATGACTGTTATTATAGTAACCATGGCATTGAAGGCAGGTACACTGCTCTCAGTACAGTCTGCGTGTTTCTTATTGTAATCATGACAACCAAAGTCCAGCACACTTGTAGGTGGTGTAAGGGCACTGTTTCAGGAGACTCTGCTATGGGTCGTATCAGAGGGTTGTTGTTCAGGTTGGAGACTAGTTGTTGTTTCCAGTTACACAACAATGTCTATCTGAAGTTTATTTTGCCAGCATTGGTCACATTAGCTGAGAAACCCCTGAGTGTATCTTCGTTCTGCTTCAGTGTCATTGCTCTCATTCCTCTGCTCAATACACAGTCTCAAACTGACGACCTTATCGATCAAAGAGGTTATTGTCTGTGAGGGAAAGGCTCAGACGTCAGCTGAACTCATAGTATGATCTGTATGTAACATGAAGACACAGTGTGAGGGTTTTAATACTGACATTAATGTGCCAACAAATATGAATACAAATAATGAGAGGATGAGAATGTGTGATGAGATTAAGAATAAAAACAACAGAAGGTGAGTTGTTTGTACATCTGACATGGTGACAATGAGGATGAAGAGCAGCTCTGGACCTGATGATTGTTACTGTTAATTAACATTAACCATAATTAAACCATGTTCAGATGATGTAATGTGATACTGATGTTCTTCAAACGTGCAGAGAAGGGGATCATGTCTTCAGGTCCCAGCATTAAGGTGAGGTGGACCTGCTGTACCACCCACTGCTGCTCTTTAACTTAATTTGCTCAGAGGAGGATATCTACACCTCCTCTTCAGCTGGACAGTCAGAGGACACTGAAGCTGAACACCCAGAGATACTGCCTACAGCGGACCAGTCGATGTTCTCTGACTCTTTGGACTGAACTGATGTATTTGTAGTGGTGTCTCTGTACCTCAACAGTTTCCTGTTGGATCAACAGACAGTTGAAGTAGATGTTAGGATTCAGGTCTCTTACTGTGGAAACTGTCGTCAGACGTCTTTCTTCTGGTCTCAGTTTGAAGCTCTCTGTGTCCATGATGATTCACACCTCTCGCACCTCTCTTCGGGTGTGCTCAAAGGAAACCTGTACATGTCAGAGGACACCAGTGTTTACAGGTGTTGGTGATGGTCACTGGAGAGTGGGCCATCACAAACAGAGGAGGAGTGATAACTGCTGCTCTGTCTCTCTACCACTGAGTGATGAGTGAGACTGCTGAAGCCCAGGACATCAGGGAGACAGACACACAGCTGACCACGACCACACAGTCAGAGACATGAGACCCAGCCTGTTACCTGCTCACTGTGTGTGCAGACTTTGCACAGGTGACAGGTGTGTGTAGTTTTTCCACACAGCTTCAAAAACAAGTGTACACAGCTCCTCCATCAAAAACCAGATTTCTCTTCAACACAATACAAAGATGTCTTTGTCATAACAGTTATTTCTTCACATTCTGTTGATAATCTGTTAATTATTAATGTTTTAAACTCACACACTGACACATCACCTCTTTAATGTCATTCAAAGTAATGCCAATGTTCCATTTCTGAATCTGCAGATCATGTGACACAGCTGCCAGGTGTGAGACATTCTAATCTGTTCATATGAAAACCAACCACTGCCTGTCTCATCAGAACGCCTTCATGTCTTCAGTTTTATAAAACACACTTCATCCATGATGTCACTTCGATCATCTGTCCTCTGCTGAGCTGCCTCTGTCAGGCCTTCACCTCCCATGGTCAGCACCTGGGGAAAATCCACCTTTATTTGCCTGCCTGTCTGTGGTGGTGCGACACCTTGACCTCCCGCTGGAAAACTGAATGATTCTTCTACGGACAGACACAGATTTTGAGCAGTTTACGTGTCCCCAGCTTCATCACTGAGTCCAGATCTCAGTCCAGATCCTCCAGGTCAAACATTCAGTCAGCTCTTTACTGGAAAGTAAAGATCTCACTAAGATCAAAGTACTGCAGTACATGATTTAAAAATACTGCAGTATTCAAAAGTATCTTTTTATGTCAACACATTGTTGTGTCGTTCCACATTTAAAGAACCCGATGAAACAACCTACTGCCTGACTGTAAAACCTGCAGAACAAACCTTGTAGAACCTGTAGAATAAACGGACTGTAGAACCTGGAGAACAAACAGACTGTAAAACCTGGAGAATAAACAGACTATAGAACCTTTAGAAAAAACAGACTGTAGAATCTGGAGAACAAGCAGACTATAGAACCTGGAGAATAACTGACTGTGGAACCTGTAGAATAACCTGACTGTATAACCTGTAGAATGAACAGACTGTACACGTTCATACTGCAGGAATGCAACTGATGGAGTCAGTAAAAACGGTCCGCCGGCTGACCAGGATTTGAGCCAGTGGTCCTCAGTCCAGTTCTCCTGTGCTCTGGTCTCATCACCTTGTCAAACCCTTTTCTGATGAAAATGTGATATCTTCTTCAGTGGAGGAAATTCTGGAAGGTCGTTTTCACTTGAAAGCTGCATACTACACTATTTCATCTCATCTGTGGCAGAGCCTGTGTGTTTATGTGGAGAATACCAACATTTCAACAGGAGGGACACTGCCAGACCAGCTACCAAAACAAAGACCAGAGAAACTCAGATTGCATCACACACAAAGGGGGTGTGGCTTCGCCCTCTGCTCAGGACACTATGACTCCACTTTACCTTTACATAGAATACAGATGTTAGCTGCTGTATTTTTGTTTAAAATCTCTTTTACCGAAACTGTAAAAGTGATAACAGTGTTATAAAAAGTCTGTACTCTGCTGAATTACCAATCCTCTGTCTGCTGCTTTTGTTTGGATCCTGGTTTTATATTCACAGTTTAAAAATCATGGTTGTAATATTGGTGCCCCAGCTGCAGCGTAAAACTCAGGTCAACACATCCACTCAGCTGCAGCAGGGTCGAGACTAGACAAACACACTACAGCAATACTTCTTTCAGACAGCAGCTTAATCCTCCAATGGCAACAGGAAGTGAAACAGGAAGGTCCTGTCACTTGTGTATGTCCACACAGAATCGCCATTAAACAGCAGCACTGAACAAGAGGCTTTAAACAGCTACTGTCAGTCAGGTGAAGGTCCACTGGAGCCATTGAGGACTCCATGGTTCTGATGTTAATCAGAATTCAGAAAGTTCACATTTTATTGAACACAGCTTCACTGTTCTCATCATCGTCAAAACGCAATGCTCAGAAAATCCAGAGTAAATGTGTGGCAGAATTGACCCTACACATGTCCCATGAGTCTCTTTGTCTCTGTGAAGCAGGCAGAGTGTGTTTGGACTGAGCCCAGGATTTCCACAGCAGCTCTGAAAGTCATTAAAACCTCCACAGACACACAACTGGCTTTCATTTTGTCATTATGGCCCCCATGAAGGCCCTGATTGTTGGAGGGAGCCTCAGCCAGTGAAACTGTGCCACGCAGGGGGAGGGAGAGCAGGATGACGGAGGGACCACACATGTCTTCATGGACAGGGGATCCCCCGCTAACCCATGGACTTTACTGAGGCCTGTGGGAATCAGCTGCCTCTTTGAAGTTGAGCTGCAGAGTTTCTCTAAATGTGTTTTATATTTTGAGTTTCAGTGTTGGATCACATCCAGTGAAAGTTTCAGCCTCGTGGTCTAGACACAGTCGTTACTGAATCTGGACTGCACTGTTGGATTCCCTCACAACAGGAGGGCCTGTAGTTCTGTCTGTGTGCAGTTTGCAGTGTTTTACAAAAAGTCCAAAACTACTACTACTGCTACTGCTAGTATTGCTACTACCACTACTACTACTACTATTGTAGTTTCATTTACTGTGAGAAGATGAAGATGGCTGAACCTTTTTCAATCTGAACCAGCATCAGAAACTAGGTGATGCTGGTACCCTCGTTCTCCTCCTACTCCTACTCATCATCATCATCACCTCCAGTCTGCGTGGTGGTGCTTTCTCTCTCTCTCTCTGACTCATGTTACTCGTTGTTTCACAGCACCACCCTCACCACCTCGTACAGTACATCTGGACCTCTGTGGTGTGGTGGGAGAACATTTGAATTTGAGTGGAGGAGTATCCATTTGAGCACCACCTCCCTCTGCCTCACAGATAACAGGGTTATCAGGGGTGGAGGAGTCAGGAGGGGTGGGGTTAGATGAGGGGGGGTGGGGCTTCATGTGCTGCCCCACCTCTGTAAACACTGATATTCTTATTAGTGTCTGTTGAACATGTGGAGACTGAGTGTTCACTGTGGTGTTCAGATGTTTCACTGAGGACAACCCCCACTGACTTTCTCTGTCAGAGAGAAGGGGACGATATCTCAGTAACAACTGATCGATCATGTGACGTTTGGAAGGAAACAGGAAATCAGACTGAGACAAAAGATCAAGGGCAACATATGAAAACCAGTAGAGAACAGTAGAGTTCTGCTGACATCCACCTGTTCTCATATGGTAACAGTTGTGGAGGAGGTGGCCCAGCCCTCCTGTGGACATGGCCAATCACAGCCAGTCCCCTCAGCCAAATGGAGGCCACCTCTTCTCCACCAACCAGCATGCCTCCTGCTCCAGCCATTTTTATTTATATATATCTGTCTATTTTTTTTACTGCTGAAGTGAGACAAACGAAAGCTGTAAAATTGACCTGACCACCTCATGCGACAGAGGGCTGGATGGAGCCTGACCACACACAGTGACCCTCCAGGTCACCCAGCAGCCCTCTGGGCCCAGGCCTCTTTAATGTCTAATACTCCCTGACTGCAGCAGACAGGAAGAGCCCTGATGCCAATCTGATCCCTCCTGCGCCACTTCCTGAAGCATGAGCTACCCAAAAGTGATATGGTAGACGCTTGATTATCAGCCCCCAAATTGAATTAAGGTTGGAGTGAGGTGTTTCCTTACTGCCTCCAAGCTTCCAGTCTGATTTAACAACCCCCCCCCCCCCCCCCCCCCCCCCCCCCCCCCGTGTTTTTGTCCACTGAACAGAAAGGACAGAGACTCTTCACTGCAGACGTTAATGTTTCTACTTGAGTCATTGTGGACCTTTAGGTTTATCTGAACCTGATCCTCCAGTCTCCTGGAGGCAGTCTCTGATCAGCTGCTGGACTGAAACATGAACACATTATTTTTCTTATATTAACTGTTGGTCTCATGACTGTGTGACAGGAGACGCCCACATTGACAAACACACATGTCATGCAAGGTCGTTAAAACTGGATTGACAGGGTTCTCACTAAACCCTGTCAATTCATTAGCAGTTAGCACACAGAGCTAACTGTCAGTCCATGGAGACCCACTGAACACAGCCTGAGGTTCACCCAGTAATTAGCTTCACAAGGCATTGTGGGATTTCAGGTGACAACACAAGAAACTTCATTTGCATGAGTTGAAAAATGTTAATATGCAAATACATTTGGTCTTTACCTGCTGTGGATGATTGTTTTATCTTTTTTTTTAATTCCTTTGATAGTGACATGAGGGGACATGTGACATGATGGACAGACTGTAGACAAAAACAAGATCAATTATAGAGAAGTAAAAATGAAAATAATATGATGTGTATAGTGTAAGTCTGTAATGTGTGTGTGTGTTTTTATGAGAGGTTGTGTATCTGGGTAATGTGATCCTGGATCCTGGTACAGAGTGTGGTGTGTATGGACTGGGTGCGGAAAAAAAAGTACAGTGGAGGTTATGTTACCTTCATAATATAATATATATATATATATATATATATATATATACACTCCTGATCAAAATCTTAAGACCAGTTGAAAAATTGCAAGAATTTGCATTTTGCACTATTGGATCTCAAGTAGGTTCTAAGTAGAGCTTCACAATGCTAACAGCAGAAATGGGAGCAAGAGACAAAATAGTTTGAGCAGGCAATTTATTGAAAACAACAATTTAACTGAAATAGGCTGTTCATCAGCTGATAAAAAGTTTAAGACCATAGCTCAAAAAAACACGAAAACCCCCTCAAAACAGAAATCAAAGTGTCAAAAAAGGACTCAGTAGTAGCTCCACCATTCTTGCTGATGCAAGTGTTTCCAGGAGGCCAGTGGGAATGTTGCTCCAAGTGTTGAAGATGGCTTCACGAAGGGCATCCATTGTCTGGAACTGACGTCCACTTTTGTAAACTTCCCTTGCCATCCATCCCCAAATGTTCTCAATTGGATTTAGATCAGGGGAACACGCAGGATGGTCCAAAAGAGTGACGTTATTCTCCTGGAAGAAGTCCTCTGTCAGGTGGGCATTGTGAACTGCAGCCTTGTCCTGTTGAAAAACCCGGTCATTACCACACAGACGAGGGCCCTCAGTCATGAGGGATGCCCGCTGCAACATCTCCACATAGCCAGCTGCTGTTTGACGCCCCCACACAACCTGAAGCTCCATTGTCCCCCCCCCCCCCCCCCCCCCCCCCCCCCACGTTGTGAGAGGCCTTGCTTATGCAACTCAACAATGCTACCACGTTCAAAGACAGTGAGCTTTTTTGCCTTTGCCATCAGGAGGTCTTGACAATGTGAATACTTGATAGAAAATGACATGGGATCCAAATTTTTGCACAGATTGTAGCTTTTAAAGGCTGTGGTCTTAAACTTTTGATCAGCTGATGAACAGCCTATTTCAGTTAAATTGTTGTTTTCAATAAATTGCCTGCTCAAACTTTTTTGTCTCTTGCTCCCATTTCTTCTTTTAGCATTCTGAAGCTCTACTTAGAACCTTCTTAAGACCCAATCGTGCAAAATGCAAATTCTTGCAATTTTTTGGCTGGTCTTAAGATTTTGATCAGGAGTGTATATATATATATATATATATATATATATATATATATATATATATATATATATATATGAATCCAGTATATATCTTATAGTATATTATCATTTATGTGATATGCTGTCAAGGTTATAGTGATATATATCTTATGACAAAAAACATGATAATATCATACAATAGTGTGACATTGTAATAATAATAGTCTCATGATATCATGACAATATATGTATTATTTATATGTTTTATTTATTCATTCATCTCCTGACAATAAATAAACTGATGATCAATAAACTGGTTCAGTTTATCAAATCGACCTGAGGATGTGTCAGACTCTAAACTCAGATGAGACAGATGTTTTAACGATCGGCTCAGAGACCCAGAGAGACGCTGAGTACTGACTTCAAACTCCTCTCATAAACTGAGCCCCTCACTAAAGACCTTGTGATCAGTTTATGTCACACAAAAGATGCCTTTTATCATCTTAGAAATAAATGTACAACCTCCACTGTACTTTTATAAGAAATCTAAAGACTTAATTTCTCTTAGCCCAGTTTACTTATCTATTCTTTTTATATTAAAGCATTAAAAGAAAAGATAAGTTGCAGACTTTGATGAAAGGTGCCATAGATGTATAAAGCTTGATTTGATTTGATTTGATTTGATTTGATTTGATTTGATTTGATTTGATTTGATTTGATTTGATTTGATTTGATTTGATTTGATTTGATTTGATTTGATTTGATTTGAAGAGGATCTGAACTCATTGTTTTCATTCTGCTCAGACAGTTCAGCTCTTTTCATTCATCAGCATGCTCACTTCTTTCCTACAGGAAGTACATTTCTTCTCCTCCTCTGTGAGGAGGTGATTGATAAGCTCCCCCTGGAGGCACACACACATCACAACGAAGCCTCCTGTTCAGTCAACAACCTGATGCTGAAAGGGAAATAACTGTATGATCATTTATGTGAGATGATGCATTAACGTATAAAACCACAGCTGTATTAACTGTCTGTCACCTGCTGCAGGGATCACCTGTACTGTACGACGTGTAGAGTTGAACCTACTGTTGACTCCTGTATACAAGGTGCAGTGTTGGACATTAGACCCGGTCACATGTGTGCCAGGATGTAGATAGGGAAGGTGAGGCCCCGCCCTCCACTCTGTTTGATCTGCCAGCTGCAGGAATGTCATATGAGGCTGCTGGCATTGATAAAACCATTTACAGTCCACTCTGCCGCTGTTAGAAACACAGGGCTCGTCAAAGGAGGGCAGCAGGGGGAAACAAATCTCTGTCATTACAACAAGGTGGGGGCAGAGCAGAAACACCCACACTGTGAAGGTGGAGAGGGTTTCAGGACAGTGAGGGTGAGAGGACACTTCCTCATCTCACTGTGAATGAGCTGAGCTTAGACACACAAGTTCTGTGACTGATCTGAGAAAACAGCTCAACACCAGGAGCTGTGGGAGTTATTACATCTACAAATTTATACAGGCACAGGATGAAAGAGAAGAAAAACTGAAGGGTTGAAAAGACTGAAAAGAAAGGACAGCAGCCATTACATGTCTGGAAAAACATCCTAACAACATGTAACAACATAACAATACAGACAGTGTGTTTGGTCAGACCAGGGTTCATATCTGGACTGTATTGTCTTGATAAGAGCAGCAGCCTCTAAAAACATCTCTGCAGTGAGTCAACAGAGAACATATCTGTGTTTGGACAAGGTCAGGTGACAGGCTCTGCCAGATATTTGTGAATGAACGAGGGTTGAGGGCATCTGTGTGTCTGTGTATGTGTGTGTGTGCACGCCATCCATTCATACATTCCTTCCTCCCACTGTAACCTGAGCCAGGGAGAGAGGGGGCAGGGGAGCACACACACACACAGAGAGAGAGAGAGAGAGAGAGAGAGAGAGAGAGAGAGAGAGAGAGAGAGAGGGTGGAGTCTCACTTACTTTGTATGTGGATGATTTCTGAGCACTTGTATAAAACACATGAAGCCAGACATATGAGTCAACTTGACGTGAGATCAAAGAGAGAGAAGTGAAACAAACACAGCGGCTTTAACCTACAGATCCACAGTCAGCTACAACCAACCACAGTCTAACTTCACTCTGATATCACACTGTTAAAACCTTGTACCTGGGTGATCTCATGGTTAGGGTCTGCCACACATGGGTCCCTGCTGGTCGGACCATTTGCTGCATGTCATATACTCCTGTTCTCTGTCCCTGCACCTCCTTGTCTGTCTCCACTGCTGCTGTCGAATAAATTTATATATATATATATATATTTTTTTTAAACTTATTTTACTGGCAGACATGTTACCACTGTATAACTAAACTAGTACATACATAAACTATACTAATGTAATATAATAATTGTAATTGTAATAATGTCTGTCCTCTGATTTTCTCTGGTCAACTTCAAATTACTCAAATCGAAGAATTTGAATGGGAAAATGACAAACAAACCTATGATGTGGTGTCACATCTAGATGAGTTTTCATTTTAAGGCGACATGAGCCATGACGTTAAAAAAACAGTGACCATGCTGTGTAGAAGGTAACATGAAAAACTGACTCTGGATGATTCCTCCTTCAGAAACATCAGCTGTTGTAGCAGCGTTTGTTATAGAAAGGCTGAGTCCGTCATACAAAACATCTCTGTCCACACTAACACACCTGAAAACACACATCACATAACCATTCACCTACAAGCAAGTGTGAGTTGATGTTGGTTCGTTCCAGTAAATCCTCTGAAGGACGAACAGCAAAGACAGTTGTAGAGTTCAAATACAGAACTGAACTGAACAACAGCTACTGCAAAGACAACAAGGTCAGTAACACTTTAATTCATTATCCACGTTCTTTCACCACTGGTAGTCGAGGCTGATAAGAGCTAATCAGGTCCCACCATGGGTGTCTATGTCATCCAAAGGTCTCTGTTTCTGTTCGTCCAGACTACAACACAACCCTGGAGTTTCTCAAAGTCTCTGTTTTAGAGGCTGAAGAGTCTGGAGGAGAGCGGACAGAGGAGGAAACAGAGAAGAAGAGATGTGTTTAAAACTGAAACAGTAGAAGAAGAGATGAGTTTAAAACTGAAACAGTAGAAGAAGAGATGAGTTTAAAACTAAAACGTAGAAGAAGAGATGAGCTTAAAACTAAAACGCAGAAGAAGAGACAAGTTTAAAACTAAAACATGGAAGAGATGAGTTTAAAACTAAAATGTAGAAGAAGAAACGAGTTTAAAAATGAAACATAGAAGAAGAAATTAGTTTTCAAAATAAAAGGCAGTCATGTGGGCGGAGCCTGAGTCTCTGTTAAATCAAATGAATCCTCACATTATCACAGTGATTGTAGCTCAGAATGTTCAGTTTTATTTTTAACTACCCTCCACTCTCCATCATGTTTGTGTCTACAGAGAATAATCAGGCTGAAGGTTTGAATCCACAACAAGACACACACACACACACACACACACACACACACACTCAAACAGACACACACTCACACACACACTCACACAGACACACACACACACACACTGGGAGAGGAAAAGGGAAAGTCCATGCAGGATGGGAATGCTGCTCCTTCTGCTGTTATACTGCACAGAGAGCTGGGGTGGCAGGACAACACAGAACATAATGCTGGAATACACACACACATGCACGGACACAGATATAGCAGCATGGCCCTGGTCTTCGGCTCCCTCCCCTGTGTCTGGTTGCAGCCCTCCTCCATTCTGTGACCTCCAGGCATTTAACCTCTGACCTGCAGGGCCAATATTAACTCTTATGTGATTGTTCCAGGGCAGCCGACTTCCCCTGGCCCAGGCCCTGAGAACATTCCTGGGCCCCGTCGCTAGGAGAGCCTCGCTGTCACACTCATGACCTCCTCTATGGCCAGGGTTACCCTTGATCTTCTATACACACACACACACACACACACACACACACATACAAACACACACACACCCAGCAGCCTCTCCATCTCCACCCCCCTCAGCCAGGGGTCTTCGTGGGGGCTGCTGGTTTGTCTCGGAGCTGAAGGCCACCCAGTCCGTGTGCAGGCTGAAACTCTGCTAACACACAACACCTGTAGTCATCAGTAACTGCTGCTACTGAGGGCTGCCTGCATGATGGACGTGTTTACCACTGATGACTGCATCTACGTGCATGTCAGGATTCTGGTCTCCATCTCATTCAGGGTCAGACATTATCTGAAGAAACCTGCTGATTCATGTCCCTGTTCACCAGAACTGGATCTTGGTTTCTGATCAAGATTTCACACACTTATTGAAAAGAGCAGCATCAGATCATTACAGGCCACAGCATCCTGGTTTATACCGAAGCAGCATATACAGGTTTCATTTAAACAGCATCCTTCACAAACCAAATGATAACTAAGAAATTTCATATTCACATAATCATATTTATTTCCCCGTTCTCAGATGTTCCCTGAAGCTTCTTCCTAACCCTTTAAAGACTGTGTCAGTGTACCAATTAAAAGATTATTAATCTGTAATGTTGGTAATGATTAATAAAATATCAAACAGAAAAAAAAGACAACTTCAGCATCGCTACAAAGCCATGTGCATATTTACATGTCTCTACAGAGTTCTTCAGGAACGAGTCCTCAAACTAAATCAGTCTCATGTCATCACTTCCTGTCACCTGGTCCTGAGTCTCTGGTTTTCTGAATGTGTTTCTGGCTGATGACTGAAATCAGGTCCGTGTTTAACACCAGCTCAAGAGATTTTTAGATTTGATTCTCTGACATCAAATCTGTCAGTAAATCCCAGGCCAGTCCTGATTTCTTGAAGCTTCTCCATCTGTTAAAAAAGGCCGGTTGCTAAGTGTCTAAATGAGACTACAAAGGTTTTTGGGGACGTTAAACGTCATCAGTCCAACATGAAAACTGATCTACTCACCAGTCCACCTTTACAGCCTTGTTGTGTTTCTACTCACGCTCTGACAAACTGTTACTAACTTTGTCAGAGGAAAGGCTTTTGTAGAAAAGCTCAGAGCTAAATCAAACAACAAGTTGAAGTTTAGTGGTGGTGACGGTTAAGTCATGTGACCTGGTATAGTTGGTCTATGGACATAGATTGTAACATATGTTCAGCAGTTCCTTTTTCAGCAGCAGCAGGAAATTCAAACTCCAGAGAGATCTGGGACCAGTGCCAATGAAGGATGGGAAGCGGCTGCAGGAACCCAGCCAGTGCATGATGGGAAACCTTCAAGCCCTTCAAGAAACCACAATCTCGGACAGTTTGTGTGCCACTTCCTAGATGACATTGCCAGTAATGAGGAATGGACCTTATGGAGAACCTGAGAATGGAGATGAGTCGGAACAAAGAGGTGATTTGGGGGATAGTTGGGGAGCAGGGTAAATAGTGCCAGGCAGACACTGATGGCACGGTTGTGGGGGCATTGAGGAAGCAGAGAGTTGTTAAACACCTTCTTAAAGCCCAGACATTCAAGGAAAACATCAGAGAGGTCGGTAAAATTTGAAGACTCAGGGGTGGTGGAACAGGGTGACGTATCCAACTTTAAACAGACAACAGGGCACTAAGGCCTCCACCCCAGATTTGCCCAAGAGGTCCAGTCAACATGGGGGTTAGTCCCACATAACCATGGTTAACCCAGAATGTGGAGAGTAAATGACATGTTAATGATTTCATGGTGGTTATCTGACATACTCATGTGTAGGGGGCTCCATGCAATGGGTGGCATGACAAAGGAGATATCCATGGAGGGCACTCACTGTGACAGGGAGCTTCAACACCAGTCCCAACTACACCACCAGTCCCTTGCAGATGAAATCAGCAACTGCCCCAGACTCAAGGTACACCTGGTCAGGAAATATGAGCTGGGCGTACTGAAGAAGACGGGAGGGTGTGAGATTTTGGCTCATCGGCACCCACCTGGTTACCGATGAGTGTTGGCTTTTACTGGACAGGTCTTGATGATTTGGCTGGAGTGACCACAGTACAGGCAGAAGTTTGCAGTTGCTCCAGGGTAAGTTTGGTGCAACCCAGCTGCATGGCAGGTGGCAGGGTGAGGGACATTAAATCATCCAGTTCTGTTCTGTGGGTAATTCGCACACAGTCAGTTCATCCTTTATGTATTCAGACAACCCATGATGATTGGCGTCATACAAGGTATGTTGACTTGTATGACAAACGATTCTTGAACTCAATCATTCGGCCTTGTTCTCCTTCTTGGCCACTGCGTTCCTCTAGGGAATGTTGCCATCCCTGCACCCAAGGCAATCTCAGTCCAGACTGTTCTGGTCTTTTGTTCCCTGATGGTGGAATGGATTTGATTGTTGGCGGACCCCAGGATGAAAACCTCCTGCAGTCCTCCAGCTACAGACGGTGATAAATTAAAGGAAAAATGATCTGTCTCTGATGACTATGAAAATGATGTGAGACATCCAAGTCCCCAGGTCTCAGTCCAGGTGAACTATGGGAGATTTTGGAGTGACATGCTGGACAGCTCTCTCCACCACCATCATCAAAAAAACACTTGAGGGAATATCTTAAGGAGGAATGGTGTTCATCCTCCAGGAGAGTTCAGCGACCTGAAGCAGTGGAGCTGTTCTGGAGCCAGGCGGTGGAACAACATCTGACCAAGACACTTCATGTCGGTTTGTCCTTTCATCTGTCACCTGACTCTCAAGAGGAGAGTTACTGCTCATGTTGGTACGAGGAAGATTGAAAAGCACAACTGAAAGGCACTGGTACAAGATCAAAACAGTTCAGTTTCACTAAGGCTTACCAGTCAAGAAGACAGAAGGAAAGGCAGGAACAGGCTGAACAAGGCTGAAAACACATTATGGAAAAGATAGGGAACTGACATACAGAACTACCTTTATTCTGTGCTGTTTCTAAAGTCACTGTGAATTAACCATAGTTAATGTTTAATGTGAACAACTCTGAAGTGTCGTCATAGTAACAGCCACAAAACTCAGTGGTTCCTTGGTTGCATCTGTGGCTGTTCAGGATTGATCTCAGCTTAATGAAATGGCTCAATCACAACATGGAGCTAAAGTTACTGTTTATAACTTTCTCCTCAGATTAATATCAGTGTTTGTCTTTAACACCTGCGTCGTCCACACAGCATCATTTAATGTAACAAAGGTCTCAGTGGTTTTTTTCCACTGGTTGTTAAAGATAAATCTGGATGTGAAGACAAAAACAATATATCTGAACGTTGTTTTCACCGCAGTCATTCACAAACATTACTGTTGTCTCTCTGTCAACACGACAATGCTATGCTAACCAATGAGGTTTTCATTGGCCATTAGTCAAATTGTCCTGTCAAACTGTTGATGTAGTAGATATTGATGATGTGGGAATGTAATCAGTCATCATGACTCTGCAGCAGGTTAAAAGAGGTCAAAGTCATTTTGAAAGTGAAAGGAGACAATTACACAGATTACATATTGCTGACCTACACGCTCCCCTGATCCTGACTGGTGGATATCACTGTAGAGAGTCATGTACTTCTTGCTCTTGTTCACTTTCCAGCTGAGGATAATGTTGTTTTATACTTCAATGTATTATGAAAACAAGTCCAACAAAATTAACAGATTTACACAAAGATTTAAAAAAGTTGTGGATTGCTCTTTTTAACTTTTAATATGGGGGTCTAAGAACAAAATCAGACTGAGCAGGGTTTCACATACTGTAATATTACTGTGAATGAGCAGAAACCAGTACAGTGTCCATACAGACTGCAGGTGAAACAGAGAGCTGTCAGATCCTGTTCATCCCCTTTAAAGAGTTCACCAAACTGAGCTCAGGACGCGCTGTAGAGCAACAAGAAAGTTTACAAGAAGTCCTTTAGACCATGTACAATCATTCATGAGCATCCAGACTCATGTCTGTTATTGTTGTCTGTACTGTGCATGTTGTGCTAATTTATTATTGTGTTTTATTATTGTATTATTGTAACACTGATGTTTTTCAACCAGTCTGTGAACGTTAAAGGTGTCTGAAGACTTAACTGTATCCAAACCTGAGACTGTGAGAAACAGAGTCCTGTTGCTCACACACCTGAAAACACCTGTCTTAGTTCTTAGTTCTTAGTGAGCAGAGAATACAAACTGTTTCCTGGTTTGGACTTCAGTGTCATACTGCTATTTCAATCTCAAACCTCTCTTACACATAAACCATAAAGTCATTTTTTTATACAGGACAGAACAACATCTGTGTGTAGAGGAATTATAGACGACAGCTGTTTTAATCAGGAAATGTTTTTACAGTGGCTGAATGTAAAATGATTTGTTTTGACATTGACATCATTTGCACAAGGTGTTGAAGCAGAAGTGTTTTCAGTAAACACTGATGAGTCTGCTCCATGTATCATGTAACGTTAACTTTCAGTTGAGGTTCATGTGCTGAAGCTGCTGTTTCCCTCTGTTTGCTCTGCTGCAGTCACCTGTTGGTTTTTCCCCATGCGGCACAGGTGTTGAATAAGAGAATAAGGAAGCAGCTGAACACAACGGCAGCACTTTATTCATCTCCCATCACTGCTCACTGACAGGGGAAGTTTGCTCAGGGTGGCGGCTGCATCCTCTTCTCATCCTGATGAAAAAGTGGGACACTGTGGACCATTACAGAACACCTGCAATAAAGATGAGGGGACCGATATACCCCCCCCACACACACACACACTCTCTCTCTCACACACACACACACACACACACACACACACACACACACCTGACATCTGATGAGGGTCAGAAACAATCAGTGTGGAACTGGAGTAAAAACATTGAGAAGAAGATGACCTCTGAAGGTCCAGGCTGCACTGGACATGTTTGACGTGAGTTTGTGTACCTAAAAATCTGGTTTAACAATTGCCAAGGAATCTGAGCATGTTAGTCAGCTGCATACCACCACATTTATGACACAGGGGAAATGAAACTACGGAGAATCCAGAGGAGCTATTGTCTGACTCAGTCACTCCTAAGACAGCAGAGGTGAGAGAGAGGTCAGAGGATCTCTGCTTTATCACATCAAACTGTCCACGGACAGATGCTGCAGACACCACCACATACAGCCTGTGTCTCATGTAGTAAACAGAGGAGAAATCAATGGTGATGAAGTTATAATTTGTAACTTCTCCTTGTTAAAATGTCTAAAATCAACCAGACCTCTGTTCTACAGTGCTGTGAAAAAGTATTTGCCCCCTTACAGATATGTATTTTTTTGCATATTTGTCACACTTAAATGTTTCAGATCATCAAACAAAATTTAATATCAAGATAACCTGAGTAAATACAAAAAGCTGTTTTTAAATGATGATTTCATTTATTAAGGGAAAAAAGCTATCCAAACCAACCTGGCCCCATGTGAAAAAGTAATTGCCCTTCCTCTTGTTAAATCATGAATTAACTGTGATTAACCACATTTTTTGGAAAGCTGAGTGAAATTTCACTAGCCTCACCTGGCCTGATTACTGCCAGACCTGTAGAATCAAGAAATCACTTAAATAGAACCTGTCTGACAACGTGAAGTAGGCGAAAAGAGCTCAAAAAGCAACACATCATGCCCTGATCTAATGAAATTCAAGAACAGATGAGAAACAAAGTCATTGACATCTATCAGTCTGGAAAGGGTTACAAAGCCATTTCTAAGGCTTTGGGACCACAGTGAGAGCCAATAATCCACAAATGGAGCATGAAACAGTGGTGAACCTTCCCAGGAGTGGCTGGCCTACGAAAATTAGAGTGCATCGACGACTCATCCAGGAGGTCACAAAAGAACTGTTGTGCACAGGTAGGGGCAATTTGGTTATTGGCGTATAATATTAATGATTATCAGTGATAATCACCAATATATATACAGATGTTTACTACAAGTAGTAACCTCAGGGCATCACCCTGTCACCAGGGACCAATGACCAAATTGATAGCTCAAAATACAGTCTCGGAGGCTTAACTGAAGGGTATATTCGAGCACTGACTGTCCTGAATCCAGCTGTTATCACAAATATAGTCACAATAATCACAGACAATGACGAGTTAAATTATAACAGGATTTATTAATAAGAGTAATAATTATTCAAAATAACATTACTTGATATTAAACCGATTATAATTCAACTATAACTAAAACAAACATTGGTTACTAACTAGATGATTACAGGCAAAACACATGTAACAACCGTGTGTGTGTGTGTGTGTGTGTATGTATGTGTGTGTGAGACAGAGAGAGAGAGAGAGAGAGAGAGAGAGAGAAGATGGTGACGAAGTCATGTGAGTGACGTGTCAGTAGGAGCCAAGATGGTGGCAGCGTGATGTGAGTGACGTACTCGCTACAGCCAAGATGGTGCCTGGCCACGGAGTGTGAATGGTGTGAACAACGAGAACAAAGGGAGGGGCCTTGAGCTTTACGTGTATGACGCGATCACCCCCTAGGGCAGCCTGAATGTGAGTGAGATGTAGATGAGGTGCGTGATCGGGAGAAAAGAGGGAGAATGAAGGTGAAGAGAGGGAAGAGTCCACAAGAGATCGTCACCACAGTTAATAATCACTACACAATCAGCCAGCGAACCGAAGTTCGTCTGGTTGGATATTGGTCCTTTAACTAGTGATATTTGGCTTATTAAACTGATCACAGTGAACAATCTAAAACAACAAGATATGCAGCACATATAAGTCAAATAGCAAAATACAACACGCTACACTAACTGTGTCTCTGCCCAGACATCAGCCTCTTATTTTGCGTTGCTCCAATCCTTCGGAGTTAGAAAAAGAAAGTCCACTCTGATTCTCTACAGCTCCATCCTTGGCTGGGAGCTTGGCGGTTCGTGTCTTGCTCTCCTGGCGATGATGATGTGATGAGTTCCTCGGCGGCAGCAGGAAGATCACAGATGAGAGACGGTGAACTTTGTTTTGTCTTTAACAAAGTCGGCACTTGTCCTCACAGAACGTAAAATCAGCTGATTGCACAGCGATCTAAGATGAAAAAAACAAAAAGGAAAACAACAGCAGTCTATGCGCTTGGCCTGCAAGTTGAGGACTGTGACCTGGGCTTTAAGAAGTTGTGGAAAAAGGTCAAATGTTGAGGATTGCTCCCTTTCAGCAACCGAGTCACAGAGAGAGCTTGGAGTAGCTCTCTACTGTAATAACTGAATAAGCAACAGCGGAGGGTGGCGGTGCTGATTTTAGTGACGTTGCCGGGGATCCCTGCTGAGAGTGCCTGGCCTCAGCCAATGCCAATGCTGAGTTTACATTCAAACTCTGATTCGCACCTAGGTGTGAATTGTGGGGGGGTCGTGGCTCCGTTGTTCAAATGGTCGACCAACTCTGTGTAACACTGTCTACTGTACAGGACTAAAGTGACTGTCATGTACTTTCAATTTAGGCCAAATCAGAAGATATAGTTTCGCTCAAGGAGGATATATGTGACACGGACAACAGTTGTAAATAGTGACAAAAAAAAATAATTCTTTATTGGCAAGAAGCCACTCTTCAATTTCACCAAACTAAAATAGTTCAGCTAACGACTGAATTTATATCTTCTCTACCAAACACCAAAAATCAACGTAGTTGTAATCAACAAACCAAAAAATTCACAGTATGTAAAAAGGAAGCAATACTGTTCAAAGTGCAAATAAAATAGGAAGAAATGGGCCCAAAATAATAAACCAAACAAAGTCCAGTAAAGTCAACCATCCAAATTAGTCAGTGTCCTCAGTACGTCCGTATTCAATGTGGTTGTGTGTAATCGTCCTTCAATGTATGGTTGTGTAATTGTCCATCCATTTGTTCATCTGCCCGGGTAGTGTGATTTTGTTTCTCATCTGTATGCTGTGATAGATGTGCTTTCTCCAGATGCATGATGAAGCTGCCTCCGACGTCACACCCTCCGAGCATGTAAGCTCCACGTCCCTCGGGTCCGGGCTCCGGCTCGCCATCAAAATCGACTCATACAAAAAAATAACCAACCTGCATAGAGCAGCAGTTTTTTTTATATTGTTAATCTTTTTATTTCTCTTTATACATTTATCTAAATCAACTGTACAGTATTTATTTCTTTTTAATCTTAAATCAATGAACGTGAACCATTCACATTGACAATGTATCATATGCAGCTATAAAATGGTGTGTATATGAATTATTTCAAATGGTTTTTTTTTTAGCTTTTGCCACCACATAGTGCACAAATCATGAACCAAATCACATTTCAATCATGTTTGAGAATGATTAATTGAATTACTGTCTCTCAATAACACAAAAATGCACACTGCTGCGTGTTTTAGCTCATAAGATCAGCTCATGTAACTGTATAGCATTTACTAGCATATAGCAATAGCCCCGTTGCTGCAGTAGTTGGATTAGCACAGACAATTTCCCACAGAAATACCTTGAGATACATCCTTAATTCACACATATATATTCATCTATCTCCGGTTGGTTTTAAGCATGCTCTCCAAAGCATAACCATACATAACAAAGATATTTTTTCATAAAATGAGTGAGCAATTAGCCATGGTCGGCAGCCGCTAGCATACTATGCAAAGCGCTAAAGGTTACTCACCGGAGTTTTTCTTCTCAACACGATAACACAGCGATGTCTGGCACCCACCGGAACAAATAACTCAAAATGAAATAAAGTTATAATCACTTTCATCTAGTTATCAACATTGACATGCTCTCTCTCTCTCGGCTGTAGTGCGTCTGCTCTCATCGGCATTGATGCAGAAAAAAAATCAAGGGAACTAAGAGCACGGGTAGCACTTGTGTGAGTGAATATGCACCCTGCTGGTGAAAACAAGGAACTACAACAGCTACAAACTCATTCAGACTGTATAGCTCAACATAGTTAAACTGGAAATGTTGGGGATTACACTGCGTGTGTAACTAAAGGGCATTACATCTGGCTCAGGCTAATGGAGGGAAATGTAGGCCTCTCCATTGTTCTCTTCAGGATACATGGCTTGAGACTCAGGCTTTTGGAGGGACATGTAGGCCTCTCCATTGTTCTTTTCAGAACCCATGGCTTGAGATCCCAACAAAACCCAGGACAAGATCTAAAGCACTGCAGGCCTTGCCTCAGTTAAGGTCAGTGTTCATGATTCAACAATAAGAAAGAGACTGGGCAAAAATTGCATCCATGGGAGAGTTCCAAGGTGAAAACCACTGCTGACCAAAAATAACACAAAGGCTCGTCTCACATTTGCCAAAAAACATCTTGATGATCCCCAAGACTTTTGGGAAAATATTCTGTGGACTGACGGAGACAAAAGTGGAACTTTTTGGAAGGTGTACGTCCCGTTATATCAGGCGTAAAACTAACACAGCATTTCAGAAAAAGAACATCATACCGATAGTCAAACATGGTGGTGGTAGTGTGATGGTCTGGGGCTGCTTTGCTGTTTCAGGACCTGGACAACTTGTCGTAATTGATGGAACCATGAATTCTACTCTCTACCAGAAAATCCTGAAGGAGAATGTCCAGCCATCAGTTTGTGACCTTAAGCCCAAGCGCACTTGAGTTATGCAGCAGGACAATGATCCGAAGCACACCAGCAGGTCCACCTCTGAATGGCTCAAAAAAACCAAAATGAAGGTTTTTGGAGTGGCCTAGTCAAAGTCCGGACTTAAATCGAATTGAGATGCTGTGGCATGACCTTAAACAGGCCATTCATGCTCGAAAACCCTCCAATGTGGCTGAATTAAAATAATTCTCCAAAGAAGAGTGGGCAAAAATTCCTCCACAGCAATATGAAAGACTCATTGCCAGTTATCATAAACGCTTGATTGCAGTTGTTGCCACCAAGGGTGGCACAACCAGTTATTACCTTTAGGGGGCAATTACTTTTTCACATAGGGCCAGGTTGGTTTGGATAGCTTTTTTCCCTTAATAAATGAAAACATCATTTAAAAAACTATTTACTCTTTACTACTTTACATACTTGTATTTACTCAGGTTATCTTTGTCTGATATTAAAATTTGTTTGATTATCTGAAACATGTAAGTGTGACAAAAAAGCAAAAACATAAGAAGTCCATAAGGGGGCAAATACATTTTTTACAGCACTGTACATATTGTTGAGTTGTGTTCTCACATCATCAATAAAGGAGAAGATAGAAAGAGGAGGAGGGGGAGGAGAGGGGAGAGAAGAGAGAGAGAGAGAGACCAGGAACAGCTGTGTTATCAATAATAATGACAGATAACAGTGGTTAATAGTAAAGATGAGTAGTGGTGGATCTGGGTCCTGCTGCTCCCGGGGCAGAGATACCTGCAGAATGAGGACAGAGAGAGGGAGAGAGAGGAGAAGCACAAACTACGGGAGAGAAAAAAAAACAAAGTTCATGGCATGAAGTCATCGAGAGAGAGAGGGGGAGAGAGACAGAAATAGAGAGAGAGCGCCCAGTGAAACATGGGAATCCCCCAGCAGTCTAGCTCTATAGCAGCATAACTAAGGGATGGGTCAGGACATACCCGAGCCAGCCCTAACTATAAGCTTTACTAAACAAGACAGTTTTAAGCCTGATCTTAAAGGTAGAGAGGGTGTCTGCCTCCCGAACCCACACTGGGAGCTGGTTCCACAGGAGAGGAGCCTGATAGCTGAAGGCTCTGCCCCCCCCATTCTACTCTTACAAACTCTGGGAACCACAAGTTGACCTGCATTTAGGCCTTTCCAAGGTACGATGGTGCCTGACCATGAATGGCTTTGTAGGTGAGGAGGAAGATTTTAAATTCGATTCTGGAGTTTACAGGGAGCCAATGCAGAGAAGCTAACACAGGAGAGATGTGAGCTCGTTTCCTAGTTCCTTTCAGTACTCGTGCTGCCGCATTCTGGAAGTTGGAGGCTTTTTACTGAATTTTTGGGACATCCTGACAATAAAGAGTTACAGTAGTCCAGTCTTGAGGTAACAAATGCATGAACTAGTTTTTCAGCATCCTTTAGACATAGAATGGGTCTGATTTTAGCAATATTGCGCAGGTGGAAGAAGGCTGTCCTAGAGACTTGGTTTATATGTGAAGTAAAGGACAAGTCCTGGTCAAAAATGACACCAAGGTTTCTGACTGTAGCACTGGAGGCCAAGGTAATGTCATCCAAAGTCAGTATATTATCACATAGTGTATCTCTGAGGTGTTTTGGGCCAATTACAATAACTTCAGTTTTGTCTGAATTTAAGAGTAAGAAATTACTGGTCATCCAGGTTTTTATGTCCTTAAGACACACCTGAAGCTTGGCTACCTGGTTAGTCTCACCTGGCTTCATGGATAAGTACAGCTGGGTATCATCTGCGTAACAATGAAAATTCATCTGGTGCCTCCTAATAATGTTTCCCAGAGGGAGCATATATAGACTGTAGAGCATTGGTCCTAGCACAGAACCTTGTGGAACTCCATGACTGACTTCTGTGATGATAGAGGAGTCATTATTAACATGAACAAACTGGAGTCTATCTGACAGATATGACTTAAACCAGCTTAGTGTGGTTCCTTTGATGCCGACCATATGTTCTAGTCTCTGTAATAAAATCTTATGATCAATGGTGTCAAATGCGGCACTAAGATCTAGTAGGACAAGTACAGAGACAAGACCATTGTCTCTGTGGTTTGAAGTCTCATGTTTCAGATCCTCTTTTTCCACCTTGGTGGTTTTCAGCTCTATATTTGAACCAGATTAAGGATTTTAGTTGTTGGACATCTGGATCTGAAGTTATCAGAGAAACAAACTGAGGAAATGTTAGACAGCTCAGCTCCAGCCAATCAGAGACGCCCTGTATCACTGAAGAGCATTGACCAATCACTGACACTGACTCACTCTTTCAAAATCATGGTCGGATGTATCAAGACTGAAATAAATGTTCCTCAACACCAGCTTCCCATCTGACGTACGCACATTTCCAATGGTTTCAGTCAACTTGTGACACCTAGAGATGAAACCGTGAAACTACTGACATTAGGAACTAGTACGTCCGTCTCATTCTCACGTTGACAGAGCTTTTTCAAATTTGGCACAAATGTTCACCTAGACTTAAGGATGGACTGATTAGAGTTTGGTGGTCAAAGGACAAAGGTCATGGTCAGTGTGACCTCACAAAACACTTTTCAGCCACTACTCAACACTTCGCAGCAATTATGACAAAATTTCAATTCAATTCAATTCAATTTTATTTGTATAGCACCAAATCATAATATACATTATCTCGAGGCACCTTGCAGGGTAAGGTCGAGTCCTTACTTTGTTATAGAGAAAAACCCAACAGTTCCCACAAAGAGCAAGCGCTTGGTGACAGGGGGGAGGAAAAACTCCCATTTAACAGGAAGAAACCTCTAAGAACCGGGCTTAGGGTGGGCGGCCATCTGCCTCGACCAGTTTGGTTTAGGAGGAGAAAGGGGGGTTGGGGGGAGGAGAGAGGAGAAAAGAGAGAGAGAGAGACCAGGAAAAGCTGTATAGGTAATGGTGTTATCAATAATAATGACAGATAACACTGGTTAATAGTAATGATGAGTAGTGGTAAATCTGGATCGCGCTGCTCCAGAGGCAGAGATACCTGCAGAATGAGGACAAAGAGAAAGAGAGAGAGAGAGAGAGAGAGAGAGAGCCCAGTGCATCATGGGAATCCCCCAGCAGTCTAGCTCTATAGCAGCATAACTAAAGGATGGTTCAGGACATAGCCGAGCCAGCCCTAACAGGCCAAACAGGACAGTTTTTTTTTTTTTTCATGTATTTTTATTGGCCATTTATAGTACAAACATACAAACATAATAATTACAGAACACGTAAACAGAGACAACAGAAACAGAACATAACAGGTTGACAAAAAACCACCCCCCACCCCCTGAGGAAGACCCACATGGAAAATATCACGAGAACCCTGCTATGCATATAGGAGACCAAATGTTAAGTTGGTTTAGTATTAGCAAGGTACTGTATAAGAGGTTGCCAAGTTGCGTCAAAATGTTGGAGTCTGTCTTTCAGAACATGCCTTATTCTTTCCAGATGGAGTGTATTCGTTAATTCCTCTAGCCACATCTTAGATGTTGGTGTGCTTGCACTCTTCCATAGCGTAAGAATCATTTTTTTCGCTATTATAAGACAATATGAAATAAAACATTGTTGTGCTTTGTTTAATTTTTTAAAGGTTTCAGACACCCCAAGAATAATAAGTAAAGGTTCTGGCTTTATCACAAACCTCATAATATTTTTAATATAACCCCATTATATTAAAAACACCAGACCAGAAAGAATAAATTTTGGGGCATAGTGCATAGCAATGAAGATGGGTTGCAATGGAAGATTTGCATTTATCACACATAGGTGATATTTCTGGATATATATTATGTAATTTTTCCTTTGAGAAGTGGAGCATGTGTATAATTTTAAATTGAATAAGACAATGTCTTGCACTGTGTGAGTAGGTACTGATCTTCTGAAGGGCTCTGTCCCATAGATCATCTGAGATTGGTTCGCCAAATTCTTTCTCCCATTTGCGTCTATGTATATGGGCAGGGGGGAGACTTAATGACAGGAGATTATTATAGATACGTGTTATCAATTTAGGTTCATTTATTGCCAATTTCAGACAGTCATCTATAGCCATCTAAATTCACTGATATAATCCCTGATTTGCAGATATTGAAAGAGGTTACTATTTTCCAATCCAAATTTCCACTGTAATTGAGAGAACGAGGCAAATACACCTTGTATATACAGATCTCCAACACATTTAATACCTTTCTGATTCCACTTAGAAAAGGCTCCACCCAGACCCGATGGGGCAAAAGTGGGGTTTCTATCTATGGGTAATGCAGAGGATATGGATTTAAGATTATAACTGGATTTGATTTGTTTCCAGATACAAATCATGTTATGAATAATAGGATTGTTGTTATATAATGACCTACTGATCTTAGTTGGCGCTAATAAAATTGTAGCCAGTGAATATGGATGGCATTCCTCCTGTTCCATCAGTAGCCAATTAGGTGGGGACTTTGTGGTGTTGAGCCAAAAAATAAAAGTCTTAATTGCTGAGGCCCAGTAGTAAAACTAAAAATTTGGAAGTGCTAATCCTCCTGCAGATTTAGGCCTGCAGAGATATTTCTTACCTATTCTAGGAGCTTTGTGTCCCCACAAAAAAGGAGTAATTAAAGAGTCTAATTGTTTAAAAAACGTTTTTTTAAGGAATATTGGAATATTTTGAGACCGTCTTAACCGCATTTATTCTTCCTATCATTGAAATTGGGAGTGCATCCCAAAATAACAACCTAGAGCGCAGTTTTTCTATTAAAGGGGGAAAGTTTTGTTGAAAGAGAGAATTATACTGTCTTGTCACTTCTATACCTAAATAGGTGAATTTTTCAGAGGAGATTTTAAACGGGAAATTAATTAGGAATGTCAGATCATCCCTGTGAACTGGCATTAAGACACTTTTTGTCCAATTAATCCGATATCCTGCAAACGTGCCAAATAAATTGATTTTATTTAAAAGTACTGGAATAGTCATTTGTGGACGTGTTAAATAAAGAAGAATATCATCTGCATACAATGATATTTTACTTATTGTTTCTTTAGTAGTGTATCCATGTATCTGAGGGTCAAGTCTAATACTTTGAGCCAATGGCTCGATAGCAAGAGCAAAGATTAAAGGGGAGAGGGGGCATCCCTGCCTCGTCCCCCTACATAACTTAAACGGGGAAGATAGTGTTCGATTGGTTAGGATTTGGGCTGTAGGGTTTTTGTAAATTAGTTTAATTAGTGACAAAAAAATCATCTACGAGATTGAATCTACTAAGAACTTCAAATAAGTATCGCCACTCCATCTGATCAAACGCCTTTTCGGCATCAAGCGCAAGTATAACAAGATCAGAGTGTGGTTCTCTTTTTGTGTACATGATGTTAAAGATTGAAAGTAGAGTTTCTGTTAGGTACAAAACCCGTCTGGTCTGGGTGAACTAATCTCTCCAACAGAGGACTCAGTCTGTTAGCAAGTATTTTGGCAAATAACTTCCCGTCTACATTCAGGCGTGAAATAGGGCGATAGACACCTACTTCTTGTGGATCTTTCCCTTTCTTGTGAATTACTGTTATCACAGCATCAGTTAAAGTCAGTGGTAGAGCACCGCTTTCCTGAGCGTGTTTGAATACCTTTAATAAATAAGGAGATAACTTTTCACCATATGTTTTATATAATTGTCCAGGGAGTCTGTCAGGACCTGGTGATTTATTACCTTTTAACAAGCTAATGGCAGACTGAACCTCCTTGTTTGTGAGCTCCACATTTAGCAATTTACAATCTTCATCACCTAACCTGGGTAGATTGCATCTATCTAAAAACGTATTAATAATCTTAGGCTCTGAAGTGGATTTAGAATATACAAGTGTGTGTAAAATTCGAGGAACCTGTTATTAATATCTTTGGGTTTTGTGAGTATTGTGTTATCACGGGCTTTTACCTTATGTATTGTTCTATCATTCTCCATTTTTCGGAGCTGACGAGCTAATAATTTCTGTGGTTATTCCCAAATTCAAAGAACCTTTGTCTGGTATACAGGAATGCTTTACTTATTTTCACAGACACAATTTGATTGTATTCATACTTCAATGTTGTTATTTTTCTGTGCAAAGTTGTAGATGGGGATCGAGCATTTTCCTGATCCAGTGCTTTGATCTGTTCTTCAAGGTCTTTTAATTTGGACATGTTTTCTTTTCTCCTTGATGCTTCAAATGAGATTATGCTACCTCTAATATAGGCTTTAAACGCCTCCCAGAGAGTGGAGGGAGATGTCTCTGGAATATCATTAATCTCAAAATACAATGAGATCTGATCTTTTATCTGTAAGCGATGAGGGTTTAATCTCCAAGAGGTATGAGGATCGTCTAAGTGATCTAGACATACTGAAAAGGAAAGTGGGCTGTGATCTGAAATCACAATACTATGATACCGAACATCCACTACAAAAGGTGCCAGTTTGACATCAACTAGGAAGTAGTCTATCCTACTATAAGAATTATGCACAGGTAAAAAAAAAATGAATAGTCCCGACCTGAGGGATTCTTCATCCTCCATATGTCTAGGATATTTGTGTTATTTATATATGTATTTAGGAATTCACTTGAGGCATTTTTGGGAGGTTTCTTTGTGGAGGATCTATCTAGATATGCATCTAAAATGGTGTTAAAATCTCCTCCAATTATCAAATTAGTCTGTGACATATCTGGTATTAATGCAAGAACTTTCTGAAAAAATACAGGGTTATCTGTATTAGGTGCATACATATTTACTAGGGTGAGGGAGATATTCTGAATCTCTCCAATCACTATAACATAGCGACCCTCTTTATCGGTTATTGTTATTTTCTGCAAAAAAGGTACACCTTTTCTAATTAAGATTGCCGCGCCTCTCGCTTTGGAAGAAAAAGCCGAGTGATAGATCTCTCCAATCCATTTTGTCCTGAGCCTGCCATGTGATTTATTATTCAGATGGGTCTCTTGTAAAAACATAATATCCAAGGCCAGTGTTTTAAGATGGGACAAAACCTTCCCTCTTTTGACTGGATTATTTACTCCACGCACATTCCAACTGGAAAAAGTGAGATTTTTTTTTGTCCTTGGTACTATCATTCATAATATCCCACGTACTGGTAATGAGATTTTGTAAGGTCTTCTTTCCCCAACCCAAATCTCCCTCCCCAGATCAACCTGAACCACATATTAACAAAGAAACAAAATAAACTACTCTAGCCAATTCAAAGTGAATGGCGCGAGCCTTCTTAGGGAAGCTGGGAAAAAAAAGCTGATAACTAAGGTTACTTCCACACCTACTGGTGGCCTGTTGATAGCTTCAAAATTGGTCCATTAGCCGGCCACAGGTAGAAAAACAATTCCTGAGACCCATGATTTATCAGTCCGCTGCAGCTGTAGGTGACCCTGGACCATAGAGTCGCTCCGCGTATTCTTTTTCTGCTTTTTTAGGGTCTGTGAAGAATGTCTGTGTGCCATTATGTGTGACCAAGAGTCTTGCGAGGTAAAGTAAGCCATACCTGACGCCGGGCTTGCCGCGCAGTAGCTCCCTGGCACGGTTGAATAGAGCCCTTCGTTTAGCCACGGCCGGAGGGTAGTCGGGGAATATTTGAATCCTCTTGCCTCTGAAGTAGAGTTGTTTCGCCGCGCTGGCTTTCCGTAGAATGTCCTCAAGCACATGATAATAATGTAGCCTCAGGATGAAGGGCCTGGGAGGTCTCGAGGACCGGGGCAGGATCTGATGCACTCGGTCAATAAGTGGCTTCTCATCCAGCGATAGCACATCTTTTAGCAGATCAGCTACGAAGTCGTGCGGCCTGGATCCCTCCACCCCCTCGGGAACTCCAATGATTCTAATGTTGTGTCTCCTGGATCTGCCTTCTAAATCCTCACATTTTTCAGTCAGTTTCCCCACTTCGGAGTTCAGTTGTGTTACCTGGCGTTGGAGAGCAGTAACATCGTCAGAGTGGAGTGGAGGCTGACTTCTCCAACTCTTTGATAGTTTTCTCATGCGAGGCCGTGGCTCCTTCAAGTGTTGTAATAGAAGTCTGGATTTCCTTCTTAGTTGTAGCCAGCTCCTCTCTCAGCTCAGTGCAAACAGTTTGTATGCGTGCATCTATGGAGGCACATATATCGTTCTTGATCTGAGTGACTTCATTTCGCAGGCTAGCGATAGCAGCTAGTATTGCACGGTTAGGTGGGTCCGCCTCGTCACTCATATCCTCAGGTAGAGGTGTGTCACTCGGGCCCGAGGGCTGGTCAGGGCCTGCTTCTTGTTGGTCGTTTTTTCTAGTTTTCCCCTTTTTTGACATGGTTTCCTTTACATTGGTCTTTACAATGCACTTTTATGTATCTTCTTGCGTCATTCCGAGGATCTTAAGAGCGGATTTACAAAAGTTTAGTGTTTCAATAAAGATAAAATTATCAGAGCTTGTGCGAACACGTCTTACTCCTCCATCGCTCAACAGCACCCCCCTCCAAACAGGACAGTTTTAAGCCTGATCTTAAAGGTAGAGAGGGTGTCTGCCTCTCGAACCCACACTGGGAGCTGGTTCCACAGGAGAGGAGCCTGATAGCTGAAGGCTCTGGCCCCCATTCTGCTTTTACAAACTCTGGGAACCACAAGTAGATCTGCATTTAGAGAGCAAAGTGTCCTATTGGGAAAATAGGGAACTATAAGCTCTTTAAGGTACGCTGGTGCCTGACCATTAATTGTAGGTGAGGAGCAGGATTTTAAATTCTATTCTGGATTTTACAGGGAGCCAATGCAGAGAAGCTAACACAGGAGAAACGTGATCTTGTTTCCTAGTTCCTGTCACTACTTGTGCTGCAGCATTTTGGATCAATTGGAGGCTTGTTACTGAATTTTTGGGACGTCCTGACAATAAAGAATTACAGTAGTCCAGTCTTGAGGTAACAAATGCATGAACTAGCTTTTCAGCATCCTTTAGACACAGAATGGGTCAGATTTTTGCAATGTTGTGCAGGTGGAAGAAGGCTGTCCTAGAGACTTGCTTTATATGTGAGGTAAAGGATAAGTTTTGGTCAAAAATGACACCAAGGTTTCTGACTGTAGCACTGGAGGCCAAGGTGATGCCATACAGGGTCAGTATATTATCAAATAGTGTATCTCTGAGGTGTTTTGGGCCAATTACAATAACTTCAGTTTTGTCTGAATTTAAGAGTAAGAAATTACTACCTGGTTAGTCTCACCTGGCTTCAAGGATATGTACAGCTGGGTGTCATCTGCATAACAATGAAAATTTATCTGGTTCCTCCTAATAATATTTCCTAGAGGAAGCATATATGGAGTGAAAAGTATTGGTCCTAGCACAGAACCTTGTGGAACTCCATGACTGACCTTAGTGATGATAGAAGAGTCATTATTAACATAAACAAACTGGAATCTATCTGACAAATATGACTTAAACCAGCTTAGTGCGGTTCCTTTAATGCCAACCATATGCTCTAGTCTCTGTAATAAAATCTTATGATCGATGGTGTCAAATGCAGCACTAAGATCTAGTAGGACAAGTATAGAGACAAGTCCATTGTCTCAGGCTATGAGGAGATCATTGGTAACCTTAACCAGAGCTGTTTCTGTGCTATGATGGACTCTAAAACCCAACTTTCACACAAATGGTTCATATTTAATACCAATCTGGATAAACAGGATGTAATCTGACATTACTCTGAGTGGCGGATGGTGCCACTGTGGCCTGGGTAGCTTGCTGCAGATGCAACAGATAGATCAGGTGAAAGAGCTGGGGCAGTTAATGCCCTGTTAAAATGGTAGGGGGGACTATTGTGGGAGACGGTGACCTGAGATGAGACAGGAAAGAGAGGTTGCAAAGTGGGTGTGTGCTGGGTAAACAATTATATAGAGAGCACTGGACCTCATGTTGAATGTTTGCCGACAGCATTTGGCTACCACGCTTTGAGAGGGTGTGTGAGAGCAACCAGGACAGGATACCGGATGTTTCAGCTATCTCCATCCACACTGAGGACTGCAGTTAGGGCTGGAGGGTCTGTGCAGGCGGGCAGGGAGAAGGAGGCTCAGTCAGGGGAAGACCACCCGAGGTTCTGATGACAGCCTCCTGCAGCATCCTATGATGAAAGTTCCCCATGGTGGGGTGACAAGTTGGCCAACCAGCACTGGACAGAGGTGGAGAGGACACAGCAGGTACCAGGGAAGTCATAGCCAGGACTGCAGTTACATCACCAGGATCACCCAGAGCATCACCAGACAGGGGGGAGAAACAGTCAGAGAAAGTTACAGGTAGAGAGACAACCCTCCCAACAGCTTTGAGTTTGGACCGTGAGCCCACTTCCTGTGCTGATCTGTGCTGATCTCTGGACCAACCAGTACCAGTGTTGTAACATCCCACTCCAATGCTGCAGCAGTGGTTTTGGTGGTGCCTTAAGCCTCTGTATCCACCTTTCATATAGAGGAGTCAGTTGCCTGAGCTGATGGACCCTCTGGGCAGACCAGCACCATGCTTATATGCACCGAGCAGAGCCAGGGAAGGATGGCCACAGTCCAACTGTGACACAAGGGAGGACAGTATCTATGAAGACAAAGCTTCCAATCAGCCGATCCTTTTTCTGAAGCTCAGACTTGAGGCGATGGAGCTCTTCCTTTAACTTTGAGTACTAAGTCCACATACACAGCCATTTGAGAACAGTCAACAAGGCAGAGTTTTCAGTAGAGGTCTCCTCCACTCCAAACACCAATCAGAAATTAAATCAACAGAACACATAAAGATACAGTCACATGATTTAAGTCTGTAATTTCTGAAGCAGGGAGTGACAGAAGGCTGACCTGCCACTGACGCATGTTCAGCTTTAGTCGTGTGACGACTAAAAACCTGTCCAGATAAAAGTCAACAGGCTGAGAGAGGAAAAGAGACCAGGAACAGCTGTATAGGTAATGGTGTTTTCAATAATAATAATAATAAATAACAGTGGTAAATAGTAATAATGAGTAGCGGTAGATCTGGATCCTGCTGCTCCAGAAACAGAGAAAGAGAGAGAGAGAGCTCAATGCATCATGGGAATCCCCCAGCAGTTTATAAGCTTTATCAAAGAGGACAGTTTGAAGCCTGATCTTAAAGCTAGAGAGGGGGTCTAATCCTGGACCCAGACTGGGAGCTGGTTCTACAAGAGAGGAGCCTGATAGCTGAAGGCTCTGATCCTGGACCCAGACTGGTAGCTGTTTTCACAGGAGAGGAGCCTGATAGCTGAAGGCTCTGCCTCCCATTCTCCTCTGAGAAACTCTAGAACCACAGTGTGTGAGTGTTCTGTCAGGATCATAGGCAACTATAAGTTCTTTAAGATATGATGGTGCTTGACCATTAATGTCTTTGTAGGTGAGGAGGAGGAATTTGAATTCTATTCTGGATTTTACAGGGAACCAATGCAGAAATGCTAACACAGGAGAGATGTGATCTCGTTTCCTATATCCTGTCAGTACTCGTGCTGCAGCATTTTTGATCAGTTGGAGGCTTTTCATTGAGTTCATCAATGACGATAAGGTATTACAGTAGTCCAGTCTAGAGGTAACAAATGCATGAACTAGCTTTTCAGCTTCCTTTGGAGGTTAGATGTTTCAGATTTCCACGATAATGGTCAGGTGGCAGAAGGCTGTCCTTGAGACTTGCTTTATATGTGAAGTAAAGGATAAGTCCTGGTCAAAAATGACCCCAAGGTTTCTGACTGTGGCACTGGATTATGTAATCTATAGCCAGTATGTTATCAGATCATGTATTTCTGAGGTGACTGAGGCCGAATACAATAATTTCATTTTGGCTAAATTTAAGAGTAAGGGTTACCAACGCAGGGATGCTAGTCACTAACCTAGGGATGGTAGTGACCAGCCTAGGGATGCTAGTTGTAAACATAGGGATGTCAGTCACTAACCTAGGGATGCTTGTGACTTGCCAAGTCAGTTACATGGTAGGAATGTGAGCTTCCTGACTGGAGCCTGGCTCGCCTCAGAGTGGCTAAATATCAGAGACTAGATCAGTCGCTCACTTGGACACAGATAAAGGCTCCTCGGGCTTCTCAGTGGTCTCACTGTACATTTACTGTGCCACACACAGGTGATAATGGTGGGAGGTGGATTCACTGTGATCCTCAGCAGTTAAACTGCTCATTCATTAAACAGAGTGAAGGACTTCTTCTTGTAGACATGGTCTGACAGGACTTGGTACAGACTAGTTTGTTTGAAGCAATGTTGCTGTTGCTGTCGACAACAGAGACAACCACAGGTTCTGACAACACAAAATGAGACTGGAACCATAGGACTGGGTCTTGACCTGAAAACAGCCTCCACTAACCCTAACCCTAACACGCACACAAAATATTTGCTTGACCAGCACCCCAATTAACCCTTTGACATTGTGTGCATGTGTGTGTGTCCTCAATCTGTCCATCAGGTTCTTTTAGAAGTATATGCCCAGTGGTGTATGTGTGTGTGTGTGTGTGTGATTCCCTTGCATTATAACCTGCAGCTGATTCAGGCTCATCATCAAAGCATCAATATAGATGAACAATAAGATCCACCTCACTCAGGTGTCACTCAGCTTTAATTTAACGAGCAGAAGTGTCTGTATGTGTGTGTGTGTGTGTGTGTGTGTGTGTGTGTGTGTGTGTGTGTGTGTGTGTGTGTGTGTGTGTGTGTGCGCGTGCGTGCATGTGTGTGTGTGTGTGTGTGTCTTACTAATAAGTTGGGAAGCAGGTCAGCTCTGCACGAAGACGAGGCCTCCTGGTGAGCAGTGTTTGCCACTTCATGATGGCCACGCTTCAGAACACAAACACACACACACAAGAAAGTTGATCAAGTGTATGCAATGAGGTCAGGGAGGTGTGTGGGAAGAGGAGGATGGCGTGAGAACACAAGGCGCTGAGGGGGGAAAGAAGCCCTCTTACTTTTTTCATGGATCATTATTGTTGTGCAGCAGTGACCACAGGCTGGACACATGCCTGCCATTTGGGCAGCAGGTGGTCAGACATGTTCTGGTGAAGCGACAGTGGTAAAGGAAGGACAGAGTCAATGTGACCAACAGAGGAGGAAGAATTAGGTTTGACCGGGCTGAGCAGCAGGTCTTCATTTATTCAGGTTTGCAGGTCTTCAGTACAAGGACTCACCCATTGACTACAACAGCATATTACATATTAAAATCTAACTATTATCAGTGTGTCTGCACTGAGCTTCCAGACCTGCAGCTTCAGAGATGGTGTCATCAGTTGTGATGTCATCAGTACTTAGGACCAGTATCTAAATAACCCCCCTTATAATGATCACATTTTAAATGTAATCTATTGATCTGAATGAATTGATTTTCAGGTTCCTCCAGATCTGTGCTAAGCTCCACTGTCTCCAAACCCTGCTCTGTTGGTGAGGTCACATCTTGGTGAACACACTGCACTGTTTATTCTCCAGTTTCTACAGTTTTTGGTTCTCCGGGTTCTACAGTCAGTTTATTCTACGGATTCTACAGTCTGTTTGTTCTCCAGGTTCTAAGGTCTGTTTATTCTGCAGGTTCTACAGTCTGCTTATTCTAAAGGTTCTACAGTCTGTTTTTAGTCTACAGATTCTACAGTCTGTTTGTTCTCCAGGTTCTAAGGTCTGTTTATTCTACAGGTTCTACAGCCTGTTTGTTCTCTGGGATCTAAAGTCTGTTTATTCTACAGATTCTACAGTCTGTTTATTCTCCAGGATCTACAGTCTGGTTGTTCTCCAGGTTCTAAGGCCTGTTTATTCTACAGGATCTACAGTCTGTTTATTCTACAGGTTCTACAGTCTCTTTGTTCTCCAGCTTCTAAGGTCTTTTTATTCCACAGGTTCTACAGTCTGTTTATTCTACAGGTTTCACAGTCAGTCAAGATCTGACTGAACAACTCTGATTTGTATTGCAGTACTATTTGACCTGGAGGACCTAGACTGTGACTCAAGTATTGGAGCTGTGGACTTTGTCCACCTGGGATCATAGGCCATGTAGGTTCACTATCTTGCCCAAGGACACAAGGGCACAAAGACACAACGACACGAAGACTGGTGTAAGCTGGGGATTGAACCACTACCCTTATAGCCCCTCATCCAATGACATAGTGACACCAAAGTCATTTCAGAAAACTGGGAAACACCACAATGTGATCAGAAACAAGCAGCTCAGATAGTTTGAGAGTTACTGGAGAGAAAAACTGAAGTGACAGTGAAAGAGCAATGAGAAGCACTTTAAACTTGTCTGTCTGTCTCTCTCTGTCTGTCCGTCTGTCTGTCTGTCTGTCTGTCTCTCTCTCTCTGACTGTCTCTCTGTCTCTCTTTCTCTCTCTCTCTCTTTGATAACATGGCAGGCTGATGAGCCTTATATTGTGCTGAGAGTAACTGTCCATTCTGGATTATTGTCTGGATGAGTGCAACTGTCTCCGAGACAAAAGCAGCACCTGCCTGATCACACACTCTGGTCTACCATGTGCCTGACACAAGGCCACTGTGTGTCCACAACCTCCCATTTTACAAAGGAGGGGAGTGTGAAATGTGTGAGTGTGTGTGTGAATGTGTGTGTTTGTGAGTGTGTGCATGTGTATGTATGTGTGTGTTGAGGTTATAGATATTGGCGGGAGAGAGAGGTGGGGGAGTGTGTACGTCAGCTGTGTTTGTGTGCGTGTTGGGGGAGGGAAGGCTCGCTCTGGGGGTCAGTTTGGCGGGAATGAGGGCTTGTTGGATTTACATCTGTTCAGCATTGTGCCACACACACACACACACACACACACACACACACACACACACACACACACTCATCCAGCCATTTGTGAGGAACACAGAGGCATCATGTTGGCATGTGCCTGATTAACAACAGGTCAATCTGTCCATCTGAGTATGTGTGTGTTAGTGTCTGTGTGGGTTTATGTGTGTGCATGAGCAGCAGAAGCAACACTAAAACACTTGTTGCGCATCTGTCCTCCACAGCATGTCCCCTCAGCAGCTCCTGTGGTCACAGAGGGGCCCTGTTGGCCCCAGCAGTCGAACAGAGAGACACAGGCAGACTTCAGGGACCTCATTAGAACAGAGAAGCTGTTTTGACTGATGTTTTGATGTAGATGATATTTAGCCACAAAAAAGTCTATGAAGAGCTGAAAACCCTGGTGGAATAAAGTCAGTCAATAGAGCCAGAGTAAGCATTATCACAAACACTAACACTGTGTCAGCCATTGCTAGTTGCAAGCTTACAAACATAAACAAATAAAGATGCTAACTACGCTGATCCATCTGCTAGTCTCTGATTCTGGTCTCAACAGACTCCTCATCTGAGTCTGGGTCTGACTGAGGCTCAAACATGAGGCTGAGTCTCTCTGATGTTTCCTCCTCTAACCTTGATACTCTCCGCTCTTTCACCTGGAGACCTGGAGCAAGAAGGTGGTGGGTGGGGCCAAGGCCTGATCCAGGTTTCTCAATCAGGAAGTCAGAGTAGATAAGCCTCAGACCAGTTTTTATGTGAAAAAATGTTCAACTAAATATGAATCATAGCAGAGGATTTTTACAGAGTTTAAAACACATCTGGAGGAAGTTTAAAAGTTGAAGTGGAAAAGTTGTAACTCTTTAATTACTATTTTATATATGTAATTATTTATGTAATTATTTTATTATTTAACAACATCAGTTATATTTTTCATGACATGACTGACAGTTATTGAGCCAAGCTTCAGCCAATGTGCTGTTACAAGCTGCTGCAACCACATCACACATTTGTTCAATATGTTAAAATCAAAAACAAGACCTCCTCTAAGGAGCAGATGACCCTGGAGCTGCTCACTGATCATGAACAGTTAGCATGACCGTAAGACATGAACTAGGATCCACCTGAACAGAAAGGTTAAAGAAGACAGAGTACAGTGTTGGTGGCATGTATTGACATTGTCAGCCACTGGAGCCCCCCTGACAGAGGGCATCTACTCTGGCACCTTACTGAATTTAATGAGAGAGGCGCTGCTCTCAGATCTCAAGTGTTATCTCTACCTGTAACTACTCCACAGTGAGCAGGTGAACTAGGCATTTATGACTGGTTGACTTGAGCCCAGACTCACTTCCTGTGAGTCATGACATTTTTCTGGAGAAAACCAGCACATGATTGTTAACGGCATCAAATATAAAAGTCTTCTGCTGTTTACAAGGCAGGAACATTCATAAAGTGTAAACACAGCAAGACAAGGTGACTCACTATCTTTGTTTGTTAGGGAGAGCAAACAGTGACTGGTTAGTGATAACATGGCGGTGACTTTGAACAACCCAACAACTTCCACACAGGGGCTGTAACAACGCTGGCATGGACATCAAGAGCAACGCACAGCAGTAAAAACTAAACACATGGTGAGAGGAGAGTCCCAGTGAAGACGGGTCTGTTTTACTTTCACTTCTTCTTCTGTGGAACCTCATGAGACTGAAGGATCCACCTGAGCAGAAAGGTTAAAGAAGACAGAGTACAGCGTTAGAGGAATGTGTTGACATTGCAGAACACAGTGACTGAATGAAGTCCTCATCCAGGACGCATTGACACAGTGATGTGGAGATAAGAGACCTGGAACTCCTCCAGCACAGTGACACTCTCAAATCTGACATTTTATACTTTTATACTTCTTTATATACCTTTATAGTTATGCAGTAACATCTTACTTTAGATGATACTTGCACAACACCAAGTTGATAAACAGAAGTACAGAAATATTATCAGCAAGGTGCACTTAAAGATCCTGAGCCTTTTTTTGGGCTGGTCCTAAACGGGGTACTGGTGACGCACTTGGACCCTCACTTAGCATACCCCGTGTGTGTCATCTCTGCACACACACAAGCAATGGAGGAAGAGTGAGCTGTTAGCTGCCCTGCAAACTGATCTGATCTTCAATCTGTGATTGTGTTCGATTGGAGCAAGAGCCAATAAATAACCGTGTCTACTGCAAATTCATTTAACCCGGCTGTGAATGCAGTTTCAACCCTTCATCATTGCCGACAAAAGCCAGATGTTAGCAGATCTTAGCCGGTTTTTTCACCAGTGGAAAATGGGCTAAGTTAGCTCAATGTATAGCTTAGAAGTTATCTCTTACTGATGCCGGCATCGAAATAGATAAGGTCCAGGGCATCAGACAATTTAGATCAATTTGTAATGTGAAAATATATACGTGTGTGCACGTGTGTGTGTGTGTACAATCAATATAGCTGTTGGAGGCAGTCATGTTTCCTTTCAGCATAAATTTCTGAGGCCGTTAAGCGATGCAGAAGCTCTCCCAATGTTGCCCGTGGTTTCAGTGCCTCCAGCAGATATGCCCCCAGATTTCTAGAGTTGATAATACTGGTTATTTGAAATCTTATTTTATATATTTGGCAATATTTTTATTCATTCAAATTTGGCAGGGGGTTTACTATGCCATTTTTCTGTGGTGTGAAAAACTAAGAATTCACATGTTTTTCTGCTTTACAGAATTTTTAAAGTAAAATTTACTCAGAAAACTGGCTCCTGTGGTGTGATATATTATAAATTTTATTATTCTATTACTTAGTTAATACTGATGATGATGGAGCATGTTTACCTTCTTCATAAACTGTTCTGTTGTCTATAACATTTTTAAGTATTTTAATCTTCATACATTCTAAATATTGAGCTAATCTGATGATCTTCATGGCTTCATCTATCATGGCTAATCTCATTTTGTCACGTTATCTACTCAGATAAATTGTACACATCACATCAATTAAAGTTTCTATATTTAGATATTTAATTTAAAAGTTCAGTCATTGCTAACAGCTTACAGACCACGTTAACTGCTAAACAGCTAGCTGCAAACAGACCATGTTAGCTGTCAAACAGCTAGCTGCTAACAGACCATGTTAACTGTTAAAAAGCGAGCTGCTAACTGACCATGTTAACTCTTCAACAGCTAGGTGCAAGACAATAATAATTGTTAATCAGCAAGCTGCTAACATACCACATTAACTGTTAAACAGCTAGCTGCTATTAGACCGTGTTAACTGTTAAACAGTGCCCGTCATGATTACAACGCCCACTAGAGGTCACCTCACAGTAAAACATGGGTCTGTTGTCTGTTGCACAGTCAAACTGTGAGCTACAGTTCACACACTAACACAGATTTTAATGTTGATTAATTTTTAATAACTCATGACACTAAACAGCAGCTCCTGCGGACATGTCTGGGGATACGTGGATGTGTGTTTGTGTGTGTGCATGCATATATTAGCCATCTTCTTACAAGTGTTGCACTACACTGAGGCCTTTAGCAGCGTGAATGGAGGAGTGTAGAGGAACAGGGAGGGACAAGGTCGCTTTCACAGGAGGGAGGAACTCACGCATAAATCCTCCAGCTTCTCTTTGATAAGGTCTCAATTCACCAGGGATCATGTACCAGGCTAATAGCTGCCTGCCTCAGCCTCCCAGCAAGCTCATGTAACACACACACTCACACACACACAGCCAGCACTCACGCATTGATGATGATGTAATGTATGTGATGTAAAGTAAAAAACACGACAGCTATTGATTAAAACACACATATACACCACACACACACACACACACACACACACACACACACACACACAACTGTAAACACGCACATGCGCACACACACACACACACACCACAACAACAAACATTTAAGAATACTGCAAAAATACATGAGAGCGGGAAAGAGAGAGAGGCTGTGTCTCTATGAATCTAGCCATAGTAACTCTCTCTCTCTATCTCTCTCACACACACACACACACACACACACACACGGCTAAGCAAGAATCAGTCCATTTTTGTCTTGAGATGTTCACACAATTAAGTCAACCTAATGCGAGTGGACAGGCGCCTACTGCCGTGGCTGCCACACACAATATGCTTTAATGACACATTCACTAAATGCAAACATCTGAAAATGTCGTTCCTGTGTTAGACTCTGTAGCCTGAAAGAATGAAGTGGTCCAGGGTTACGCGCCACCATCTGAGGCAGACCATGTGCTGGACTAGCTACACCCTTATAAAGACTTCAGCACCAACAGGCCACTGAGGGAGAGGAGAAAATGTTACAGGGTCCTTTTTTTTCAGATTTTGTTTAAAACAAACTTCACTGTGATATTTTCCAGTTGATGCTGAAGTTCACTAATGAATCTAAACTTTACACCACTTCACAGTTTCATCAGTGTTAAAGCACCAGAACTGTCACAGTTCCCTGCAGAGAAGTTCTGCTGTGGGTGTGCTCTGAGCCCTGCATGCTTTCAGGGATGTTAATGCAGGCTGCAGACAGATGTGATTCTAAATAGCACCACACTGTGAACCTTCACCATAGCTCACCATGACCCCCACGCTACACTCTGAAAGGAGAAGCCTCCACACAGCACACAGTAGTTGTTTAGGAAAAGTGCAGCCGAACCCGAGGCTGTGCAGGAACGAGATCATTAGAGCTGGCCGTTCCAGAGCAGGGGTGTTTGTGTGTGTGTGTGTGTGTGTGTGTGTGGCTGCTGGTCTCGCTGCAGGGAAGAGATTAAATACAGTCAGTAATCACTGCAGCCCCGTCTGGGAGCCACACCTGTCTCTCTGCCTCCAGCCGATGCTAAAATGACCTCCCATTGCAATGTGCCTCCACTGACCAAGTCAGGCAGAGGAGCCCCACTACCCTGTCCAAACACAGCCCAGCGTGGTGGTTCACTGGTCTGACCACAGGGTGGGCATCCCAGGAAGGAATAACAGCAAACGTCGTCCATCCACCACACAGCCAAGCCCTCCTCCTCCTGCCTTGTGGGCAGAGAGCACCACCACAGTGTGGAGAAAAAGTAGTCCCAGCTACTGATGTGGGTCTGGACCAAAGACTGATAGTCTACAATTCAATTCAATTCAATTTTATTTGTATAGCGCCAAATCATAATATATATTATCTGGGGGCACTTTACAGGGTAAGGTTAACCTTACTTTGTTATAGAGAAAACCCCAACAGTTCCCACAAAAAGCAAGCGCTCGGCGACAGGCAGGAGGAAAAACTCCCTTTTAATGGGAAGAAACCTCCAACAGAACCGGGCTCAGGGTGGGGGGCCGTCTGCCTCGACCGGTTGGGTTTAGGAGGATAAAAAGGGAGTGTGGGCGGAAAAGCGAGAGAGAGAGAGACCAGGAACAGCTGTATAGGTCATGATGTTATCAATAATAATGGCAGATAACAGTGGTTAATAGTAATGATGAGCCGTGGTGGATCTGGATCCTGCTGCTCCAGAGGCAGAGATACCTGCAGAATGAGGACAGAGAGGGAGAGAGAGGAGAAGCACAAACTACGGGAGAGAAAAGTTAATGGCATAAAGTGGTCGAGAGAGAGAGAGAGAGAGAAAGAGAGAGAGAGAGAGAGCCCAGTGCATCATGGGAATCCCCCAGCAGTCTAGCTCTATAGCAGCATAACTAAGGGATGGTTCAGGACATAGCCGAGCCAGCCCTAACTATAAGCTTTATCAAAGAGGACAGTTTTAAGCCTGATCTTAAAGGTAGAGAGGGTGTCTGCCTCCCGAACCCACACTGGGAGCTGGTTCCTCTGCCCCCCATTCTGCTTTTACGAACTCTGGGAACCACAAGTAGACCTGCATTTAGAGAGCGAAGAAGTGTCCTATTGGGAAAATAGAGAACTATAAGCTCTTTAAGGTACGATGGTGCCTGACCATTAATGGCTTTGTAGGTGAGGAGGAGAGCTTCAAATTCTGTTCTGGATTTTACATTGAGCCAATGCAGAGAAGCTAACACAGGAGAGATGTGATCTCGTTTCCTAGTTCCTGTCAGTACTCGTACTGCAGCATTTTGGATCAATTGGAGGCTTGTTACTGAATTTTTGGGACATCCTGACAATAAAGAATTACAGTAGTCCAGTCTTGAGGTAACAAATGCATGAACTAGCTTTTCAGCATCCTTTAGACACAGAATGGGTCGGATTTTTGCAATATTGCACAGGTGGAAGAAGGCTGTCCTAGAGACTTGGTTTATATGTGAAGTAAAGGACAAGTCCTAGTCAAAAATGACACCAAGGTTTCTGACTGTAGCACTGGAGGCCAAGGTGATGTCATCCAGAGTCAGTATATTATCACATAGTTTATCTCTGAGGTGTTTGGGCCAATTACAATAACTTCAGTTTTGTCTGAATTTAAGAGTAAGAAATGACTGGTCATCCAGGTTTTTATGTCCTTAAGACACGCCTGAAGCTTGGCTACCTGGTTAGTCTCACCTGGCTTCATGGATAAGTACAGCTGGGTGTCATTTGCGTAACAATGGAAATTTATCTGGTGCCTCCTAATAATGTTTCCTAGAGGAAGCATATATAGAGTGAAAAGTATTGGTCCTAGCACAGAACCTTGTGGAACTCCATGACTGGCTTTAGTGATGATAGAAGAGTCATTATTAACATGAACAAACTGGAGTCTATCTGACAAATATGACTTAAACCAGCTTAGTGCGGTTCCTTTAATGCCAACCATATGCTCTAGTCTCTGTAATAAAATTGTTGTGCACAGGTAGGGGCAATTTGGTTATTGGCGTATAATATTAATGATTATCAGCGATAATCACCAATACATATATGGATGTTTACTACAAGTAGTAACCTCAGGGCACCACCCTGTCACCAGGGACCAATGACCAAATTGATGGCTCAAAATACAGTCTCAGAAGGTTGGTTGAAGGGTAAATTTGAGCGCTGACTGTCCTGAATCCAGTTGACCAGCTCTGGCTCATGCTAATGGAGGGACATGTAGGTCTCTCCATTGTTCTCTTCAGGATTCATGGCTTGAGACTCAGGCTTTTGGAGGGACACGTAGGCCTCGCCATTGTTCTTTTCAGAACCCATGGCTTGAGATTTCAACAAAATCTTATGGTCGATGGTGTCAAATGCAGCACTAAGATCTAGAAGGACAAGCATAGAGACATAGATAAAATATTGTTCGATATTCAATGTCAATCACATAAGTCAGAACCAGATCAAGGGTATGGTTAAAAGAGTGAGTGGGTTCATTAACATGCTGAGAGAAGGCAATTGAGTCTGATAATGAACTGAATGCATTACTCAGGCTGTCACTTTCAACATCTACATGAATATTAAAATCCCGCACTATGAGGACTTTATCTGTGCTGAGAACTAACTCAGATAAAAAGTCTGAGAACTCAGATAAGAACTCAGAGTAAGGGGCAGGTGAACGATATATAGTAACAAGTAGGACTGGTTTTTGTGTTTTCCAGTTTGGGTGTGACAGACTAAGAATAAGGCTTTCAAATGAATTATGATTAACTTTAGGCTTAGGATTTATTAGTAAATTGGAGTTATAAATGGCTGCCACCCCTCTTCCTCGGCCTGTGCTTCGAGGGATATGAACGTTAACATGAGTGGGGGGTGTTGAGTTTTTAGGGGGTGAATGGCAGGCAACTGCTCTAAGAGAGGCGGAGAGAAGAGTGTAAGACTACAACTCTGCCTCATGATCTCAACTCTGGATTGTCATGGCTTTGGCTTTCTGATAAACTCAGTGAGATTTCTAGATATTAGAGCAGCTCCATCCAGCGTGGGATGTAAACCGTCCCGTCTAATCAGACCAGGTCTTCCCAAGAAAGTCTGCCAGTTATCAACAAAGCCCAAATCGTTGGCAGAACACCACCTCAATAACCAGCGGTTGAACGATGAAAAGCGGCTGTACGTGTCATCTTTGGTCAGGTTGGGTAGGGGCCCAGAGAACACTACGGAGTCCGACATTGTTTTTGCACACCGACTCCACATTAATCTTAGTGATCTCCGACTGGCGTAATCGGGTGTCATTACTGCCGACCTGAATTACAATTGTGCTGTATTTACGTTTATCCTTAGCCAGCAGTTTCAGGTTTGATTCAATGTCACCCGCTCTGGCCCCAGGAACGCATTTGACTATGGCCGCTGGTGTCGCTAACTTCACGTTTCTCAGAATAAAATCACCAATGACCAGAGTTTGTTTCCCAGCGGGTGTGTCGCTGAGTGGGGAGAACCTGTTAGAAACGTGAACAGGTTGGTGGTGAGCCGTGAGCTTTTGTTTAGGACTAAGCCTCTTCTTGTTACAAACAGTCACCCAGCCGCCCTGACCTCCCGGCTGCTCGGGAGCTGCTGGGGGTAGAGAAGGAGCTACAGAAGACGCTACACTGGGTCAGTCCGCACCAGCTACTGGGGGCTGGCTAACTGGAGAGGCTAAAGATGTGGTTTCCATGGTGGACAGCCGGGATTCCAAATCATTGAGCCTCACCTCCGTAACTGCGAACAAACTACATTTATTACATGTACTGTTACCGCTGAAGGAGGCAGGGGAGTGACTTAACATGAAGCAGGCTGAGCAAGAGAGAGCAGGAGAGAGAGAGGGAGAGAGAGAAGCCATCGCTAACTGCTAAGCTAAAGTGGTAAACAGAGCTAGCGTGTAAACAACTGTGTTTTAATGAGAATCTCAGTAAAAGGAGAGAGCTAAGAGTAATCAACAGAAGTTCGACAGTACAACAGATAATTAGCAGTTGTAGTGAAAGAAGAAAAAACAAAAATATAAAAATACAACTAGGATAAGCTGAATTCAGGGAGAGCAGTAACAAACACAACTCCACCAGCAACCGGAAGTGACACAATACGCTTACCGCTGCATGTTGCACGATCCACTAAAACCACTACAGACACACTAACAATCCTGTCAGGCTTCAGACAGACTGAAATTTGGAACCAATGACAGCACTCGGTAAAAAGCCTCAGCTGTCACTCAACAAGAAAAGGATACAGAGGTGACCTGACAGGTGAGTGGTTCAGGTGCACAGGTACCCTGAGGAGTGAGATCATTCACCTGCTCTCTGTGTACCCCCACCTTTCCCGTCTTCACTGTCCAAGAAGAGTATGAATGCCCAAAAAAATCTCATAAACCATTACACAAAAGACCTTAGTGACCAAAGTAATAAAAAACTAAAGGTTCCTCTGACTCTGTCTGAACTCAATGCGATGAGTTTATGGTGATAAATGAAGAACATGAACTCATCACATGAAGAGTGGGAGAACCCAGTGGACCCTGAGCCATGAGGAACCAGTTCTACATCTCAGATCTTACCTTAGGTCAGTTCTGTCCGATCATCTCCAGTTGGGGGGGGCTTCACTAGAAGGGAGATGGTGACTGATTAACATGTTAGCATTTACAGCTTGCAGTGCTACACTGGCTCACAATGCCTGGCAGGTTAATTTTCTACTGTGGCTCCACAAACCCTTGCTGTAAAAGCTGTACAACCACAATCATCAGGAGGAACCATTTTAGGCAATCAGCCTCCGACCAATCAGCAACCGCCATCTAAACTGAGCAGGCTTGTAGAATCACAGAGCAGGTGAACAGCTCCACCCTCAGGCAGGAGGCACAACTGCACAAACACAATCACCACATAGTATTCACATCAAGGTTTCCCCTGACACACAGGGGAAGCGAGTCAGGTGTTCAGTCACTAACTCACCTGAAACTCATCATGATAAATGAATGAAACACTTCTACCACTTCATGCATACATCTGATTCCAGAGGGTCCTGGTTGAATGTGTGTACACCATCAGGAGTGTTGGGGGGTGGGGCCTGAGCGTGAACTGTGCTGCTCCGTCAGCTGTAAATGAGGCTAATAAAGAAGAACATTCCTCAGACAGGAGGGTATCTCTAATAAAACCACACAGGGCCTCCCCGATCCCTCTGCATCAGCCGGCCTCAAGTCACAACACAGGTCTAAAGACGGCCTGCAGGGGTCCTTGACTTTCAAGGTGGTCCCATTAAGGATCATTAGTTTTATAGTGCTGCTCGTCAGGTCTGACACTTCCTGGATAACCTGAACTGACAGATCATTTTCAGAGATGGTTCCTGTTCTTCACTTAAGGCAGCAGGTCTGACTGTCACAGCTCTCTGTTCACCAAGGCTGGAGACAACAGAGCATCTCTGGTACTCAAAACACACAAACACACACACACACACACACACACACACACACACACAAACACTGTCAGTGGCATCTGAAGAATCTTAACACTGTTGTAACGACCTGTGGAGGCAACAAAGACATGAGCGAGAGAGAGAGAGAGAGAGAGTGTGTGTGTGTGTGTGTGTGTGTGTGTGTGTGTTGAAGTGGTGGCCTTCAGTGAACAGATTTAATAGAGCCAAGAGTTCACATCTCCAGCAGACTCACAGTTTCAGACATATGGATGATGATCAGGTTTATTGGTTTATTGGTTTAACAGATATCAGATATGATGAATCACCAACATCACTGAACCTCATCAACTGTCTCCAGTGATCACCAACAGTCAGCGAGCAGGGAGGGGGAGGGTACGACAGTGTAAACAAAGTTGTGTTGATAACTGTGATTTAAGGATGCAGTTGTGTTGAAGAGCTTTAGCTGCAGTGTGCATGCTAACAGCTAACAGTAAACCAGCAGAGTGGGTGAGCCAACAGGCTGAACATAATACATCCAAACAACTCGTCAGTGCAGTAACCCACAACCTCAGTGTGTTATCAGTGTTTGTCTGTGTGTTCTGAATGTGTGTGAGTTCAGTTCATCACAACTTCAAATAAAATAATCAGGCCTGATGAAGCTCAAACAGGATCTGTTAGGATGATGCAGCTTCATCAGTCCTCCTCTTCCTCCTGGTCTTATCTGTGGACATTTGTAGCAGCCATTAGCAGTGAGGGGCCTGCAGGGAAGGAGACTCACTTTCAAAGAGCCAAAGCCATTCTCTCTCATCCCCCCCCCCCCCCCCCCCCCCCCCCCCCCCGGGCTCAGAGCCTTTATGTTGACATCTGTCCACCACATTCCAAATTCATTTCCTCATCGATACCTGTGGGTTCAGCACAAAAAGGCTACTTCTTCTCTGCATCACAAAACTCCCTCACATCGCTGAAGTTGTACAACATCATGTTTTTATTGCTCCTCTTCCTCGTTATCGTCTTCTGTGAAACCTCTTCACACAGTTTCCTGCATCATGTTAGTGGTCCTGTGTTTGTGATTGTGTACTAATGCTCTTGTAAACTCAAAAATGTTGTTACCTGTCTGTGGGAGAACAGACAGAATCACATGTCCATGGATTTAAAACACATTTGTGAATATAAATCATTTAATCAATTTAATTGATCTGTCTCTTTGCTTCATCTTGACTTTGTTTAAAACTGGATTGGTTGACATTTTGTGAATCACTTTCTGTGAAATGATGATGATGATGATCATGATCATGATCATGATGATTTCTGTGTAAGGGCCTACAGAACCAGAGGACAATTAGCCAATCTTAGCATAAAGACTGAGAGCATGGTGAAGAGGTAGCAGGCTCTGTCCCAGGTCAGATTATGCACATACAGTACCAGCAGCTTTAAAGTTCACTAATAGTTACTGTAAATGTTTCTTCTGTGGTGGCAGTCAAGATACAGTATCTGATTCCACTGTCTTCTAGTTTTTATTCTAAGCTAGGCTAACTGCCTACTGGCTGCAACTCTGTATGTAACACATGGACATGACAGAGGGCCATCAATCTTCTTCAATCATTTCCCCTGAATGAGTTATTTTAGACCTGTTGTTGCATATTAGTTCTGGAATTTGATCTCTTAACTCTTTTTAACTTAATTAAAGGTCCACTTACTGACTTTTCCCATATTTTAACTGCATCTCACAATGTTACCCAGCTTATATTTCAGGAGATGTGTGTTTTTTTTCAAGAACTTTACTGTCATTCTGAAACAACAAGCAAATTTTGTAGCAGTAATATTATGTGTCATTATTATTTGATTGATATGTGGTATTATTATTATAACTGTATGTCCTGTTTCACACCAGCTTTACACTCCATCAGACACAGGCTCCTCCTCATGCAGAAGGAGCAGAGGTTTCACAGCACATGCAAAGTGAGGACCATCCTTATTTGATTAATGTCACATTCATGATCCACCAGAGGCTCAACAAGACCAGATTTAGATCTGGATTTAGAACAAGGCTAATTTGCATCTGCTGGGAAGTACGTACGATCCCAAACATGTAGTTTGATCATGTCCCTGGTCCATGAAGAAAACACACTGTCCACATCTGACAGTGACATCAGAAATATTGTTTTATTTACATCTCGGAGTGATGGACTGATGAGCAGGGCCTTCATCTCATTAAGTTTCAAAATGGGATTCAGTTTTGTATAAGGCAACCTTTATGAACTTGTTGTCTCCTCAAACATACTATGTGGTGGCCCCACCTTCGGCAACATCAGCAACAGGTGAGCATCCTCCATAGCAGCAAAGGTAGTGCTAGCTGTCATGTTAGCAGGGGAAATCCAGGCTTGTGTGGCAACAGTAGCCTTTGTCTTTGGCAGTAGTTGGTCTGTACTTGTACTGTCTAATCATTAAGACATTACTTGATGCATGTTGTGCTTGTTCTTCTTCAAAGGGGTTTGTGTTCATGTGTTCATAGTTTGCTCAATATTCTGCTGCGCCTCATGGTTGTTTGGTGGTGACGTGCAGCAGAATCTGGTGCATGGTTCTTTAGGAAAACATTTTGTTTCTTTTAGCCTATTTATCCCCTTAATGTAAATAATACTCATTAAAAATTCATAATTTGTGATTAAAATAATGGTCATTGTTAATGTCTGTGTCCACTGGAAGTAAAGCTCCTCTCTCTCAGTAATTCCACCACAACCACCATCAAAATGGCACTCAGTCACCAACCAGAACAATATGTCTACATGTTGATTCACACCCTCTTCCGCACAAACAGCAGTGTGAACAATCAAATCTCACTTTCACAACGACCACTGTTATTCAGCTGAACAAAAGGGCAAGGGGGTATTTCTGGAGTGAGGGGGGTAAACGCCGAGTATATTACAATCATGTGACAAGACAAGTTCCGACAGAGACAAACACTGTGTTGTTTAACATGGGACAGGGTTCTGGTTTTCATGGAATTCTTTACTACATCAAAATACACAAATGATGTTTATATTACATCATATCACATATTAAGAGACACTGAATGATATACTGCCAAATACCTGATGACCTACAGTCACTGGCCACTTTATTAGGTATACTTACTAGTACCAGGTTGGACCATATTGACATGAGTGGTTATCTGAGTTACTGTTGCCTTCCTATCAGCTCGAGGCAGTCTGGCCATTCTCCTCTGACCTCTGATATCAACAAGGCATTTTCTCCCAGACAACTGCCACTCACTGGATATTTTCTTTTTTTCAGACCATTCTCTGTAAACCCTAGAGATAGTTGTGTAGGAAAATCCCAGTAGATCAGCAGTTTCTGAAATACTCAGACCGGCCCGTCTGGCACCAACGACCATGCCATGTTCAAAGTCACTTAAATCAGTCAGTTTGAACTTCAGCAGGTCGTCTTGACCATGTCTACATGCCTGAATGCATTGAGTTGCTGCCATGTGATTGGTTGATTTGATATTTGCATTAATGAATAGTTGAACAAGTGTACCTAATAACATGGCTGGTGATTGTATATCATTTAGACAAACATAATGTTTTATTTATACATGATTCGCTGTCACAATCTTAACACATTAATCTCAGGCCAACTGGAAATCTGTGAATGTGTGTAGGTATATTTCTTGTTTTGGCTCTATGACTTGTGACCTGTTGGATTGTTTACATGAAGCAAGAAAATGAGCACAGGATGACTCAGACATGCATGAAGTCATTTTAAAGTCTCAAAATACAAACTTATCACTACACTATTCAAGCAATTAGCCTGGTGTTGGTTTTATTACAATAAGAAGATACTGACTGATGTTTTTTTTCATCACATTAAGAACCAGGCTGATGACATGTCAGACAACCATGAACTAGAGACAACTGTGAAACAAACTGTGCAGAAGACTAAAATGACAACTGACTGGTCGATAAAGGAGCTATTTGTAAGTTTTGTTATTGCTACATAGCTAATGTTAGCATTAACAGCTGTCTCCAGAAGAAACGTTGTGAGTTCAGCATCAAACTTCATTCTTTACTCACCAACATCTGTCTCCAGAGGTGGAGACAAACACCAGGGTTAACTCTGGTCTCTATTTCTTCCACTGATGTTAGCATGCTAACCAGCTAGCCAGGCAGTCACTGTAGTGTCCAGTCTGTCCAGTAGCCACTCAGAGGACATGTTATAACGATGACTGAGGCTCTCACCAAGACTGGTAAGTAAACAGCTGTTCATGCTAACATTAGCTATATAGCAAAAGCAAAACTTACAAATTGCCTCTATAAGCATTAGGTCTCTAAAAGTTCTGCTCAGGTGGAAGACATCACTAACAAGAAACAGTCAGTGAGAACTGATACTTCTGAACGTCTGAACCAAGTTGATGCCAAAACTTTCTTGTTTTTCTATAGAACTGTAGGTACCAGATATTTGAAGTCCTGGGTAAAGAAACTAAATCAAACCAATATTTCATGTGACCTCCCTTTAAACAGAATACTGAATACAGAATACAGAATACTGAATACTGTGTTTGTCCACAACATTTATATCAGTGAGGGGAGGCTAAATCACACAAAGTCTGTATAATGTAATACAAGACCACACACGACATCCTCCATATTTATTATTCAGTTGAATCAACCCCTCTCTACAACTGAACATCATGAAGGAGTATTTATTACAGGACTGTTGGTTTTATCTTGTCTAGGGAGGGACGAAAACTACATCTGTTGGATCTATCCAACCAGCCAACAGAAGGACTACTGTGGCACAAGCTGAAGAAAATCTGTGGCCCCACTTACAAAGGGATAGATTGAAATAATATATGATTAAATGACAATTTTGAGAGAATGGTCTCGTCTTGTGCCACCAGCTGACCTAGACGAACTCTACCTGCAAGTCCTAGCAGCACTCCTAGGAAAGGAATCAAGAAGTCCCTGTGCTTCCCCAATTGCTTTGGCACAAAAGAAAGATGCACATATGCATGAACTATCAAAAACTGACCTAAAGAACCACCCTGATCAGAATACAATGCCACACACTGATGACACTTCAGGTAGTTTGTCTGGGAGCATGTGGTTTTCAGTGTTGGACCTGTGCAGGTGTTATTACCAGATCCCTACCACTCCAGGCTGCTTAATCTCTCTATTGTTAATACCTTGTTTGATTGCTTGTCGCTATTTTGGATACAACCTCACCAGTGTCTCTGTAGCACCCTGTGGATTGTAGCCAGCAGGGGGCAGTATGAGCGTGTCAATAGCAGAATACTGATGTTAGAGCACAGAGGAAGTTGTTGTGTGTGTGTGCGGCATTCTGGGAAAAAGAAAAAAGCACGCGTACGGTGACTCCCGACATCTTGATGTGTTTTTGTAAGTTCCGCTGTGAAAATAAAAGTAATGTTTCCCACACCACGTCGTTGTGTTGTAGTGGTGTAACAATTTGGAGGTTCCACCGAGATTTTTGAAAGAATATTGTTTTGCGTCGGGAGACATTTTCAACTCGGAAAAAAACTGAAGCATTCAGTTTGAGGAAAGGAAGAGAGGCTGAGCAGCACAGAACAACACGCCCATTTATGGTAGACAGTAAGGTTGTCAAATCCACATTGAAACATATCTTCTGTTAAAAACACTTTCAGTTTCTCATGGATCGCTCCACAACCACTCTGTCAGTTGATAACGGAAAACAGTCATCCACCCACAACCCAGCAACTTCCTGGACTGGATCGCAAATTGACTGGACTGGACTGTCTGACTGACTGATGCCGTGAGTACCGGCGTCAATTTATGTTTCTGTTGGTGGGTGCTCTAAACAGTTGTGTCCCACCCCCATGCCCAATATAAAACATCACTTGTTTTATATTTTATATTATACACAACATGAAACATAACGATAACACTATGCCATGCACAAATAGTGTGTGCTGGGTCTGGTGGAGTGTGGTAAGCACTAGACTTGATAAACATGTTGAGTCCTTTATTAAGTTTGATCTGAAGATTTTAAAAGGGAGAAAAACTACCAACAAAACAAAACCTGACCAGTCTTAAATGCCAGGAGAAAGACCTGGCTGACGCCCTCATTAAGTCAACCTTAGACATCAGAAGTCAAAAGTCAAACTGTCGCACCTGGCTATGACGGTCCAGACTAAATTATAATGGAAGACCTTCCAAGATAAGTGGAGGCTGCCATCACTGCAGGAATGAGATGTTTCATAATGAACTGTTCACATAGTTTGTGTTTCTATGTTCCATATGATGCAAAAACAACTAAAGGAGAAGAGGGAGTGAAAATGGAAATCAAAGAAAATCAGAGCAGAAGTTCTTTAACAACTGTAACAGGAGGTAAAGTAACTCGTTACTTCCTCCCCTGTGTGTGTCTGTGCCATGTGTCCTCTTCAGTCAGATAACAATGATAGCTCTGTGGAGGGCTGCTCCACTACAACACTTGATAGAGAGACAGAAAGAGAGAGCAGGATAGAGAGAGCATAGAAAAAAAGAGTTCTGATTTGTGGAGTGTGCCTCACACCCTCCTGTGGGTGCCCCCTCCCCCTTCTCCACTCTCTCTCTCTCTCTCCTCTCTTTCCTTTCTTCTCAACCACTCTGATGTAATCCAAAGGCCTCTGCAGGAGCAGCTGCACAGCGAACCAGCCTTCCCTCCTTCCCTCTCCTTTTCTCTAAATCTCTTTCTCTCTTTTCTTTGCACTTCCAGAGGCATGCGAGGCGAGGCGAGGCGAGGGAGAGGAGGGCGCTCAGACACAATTGGGGTCTTTTTCTGCCCTGAAAAAAAGGGGGCTATCGCCTCACATCTCCTTCTGTTGCCCCTCTACTGTACTAAACTGCAGGCAGGCGGGCGGGTGGGTGGGGGAGAGTGTGGGTGCAGTGGCACAGTGTCTTGGTGTGCTGAAAAGGCAGCATAAAGAGACAACTGCACATAAATACTGAAGCCAGACAGCAAGTTTAGCCGCAGGCAAAAAGTGGAGGCTTTTAGCAGCAGAGTGAACAGAGATGCACTAAAACTGACTCCATCCACAGTTAGAAACAGTTCAGGTGAGACATGAAGGACATCAGTCAGAGGTCAGTCCACAGCCAGGCCACCACAACACCCTGGACAGTGATCCTGTTTGTAGCGGAATATTCCCCCAGTCCCCTCAGGCTGCAGGTGTCAGTGCCATGAAGACTGAAGGACATAATGACTCCAGGTGTTGTGATGCATTCAGAATAAACCTGTTATTTACATAAATGACACTAACTCTCTGCAGCAAGGACTGCTGACCCTGAGATTAATAATGGTGACAAAGTAATATTAACTTTTTAAGACCTTTCAACTGTGGGTGAACAGAACCAGCTGGTGTTCAGGTGAAAGAAAAAGAGATCAGCGAATCTAGATGTGAACATTCACCACAAAGGTTCAAATGAAGACCAGATGATATTGACAGTGTATCAGTTGACCACCTATCAATATAGTTAGACAATATAGCTCTACAGAAAATCTGTAAAGTCTCTGACTCCGAGACTGAAACCAGTCCAGCATCGAGCTGCCACCTTCACACAGCGGGGGCGGGGAGGGGATGTCCTTGGTTTGACTTCTCTGATAAAGTGTATGTCAACAGTCAGCTGACTCCAGAGCAGCAGTACCTATGAGACTCTCAGAGACGCTGTAATTTAACTCTTCAACTGTCTTTGCTGTTTCTCCTTCAGAGGATTTACTGGAACTAATCAACTGAGAGGAGACAATCTGCTTCCTGTTTACACCTGCTTGAACATGTTCAGTGTAGGTGAATGGTCATGTGATCAGTGTTTTCAGGTGTTTTAGCGCGGACAGAGAATGATTTCATGTTAAAGGCCATTTGAAATAAAACCATGTCAGTCTGGATGAGGCCTAATGTGAGAGGCTGCTCTGAGGGTTGTGTCCAGTGTTCCCTCTGTCAGCTCTGTGTTAGGTCTCCTCCAGCTGCTCTTAGCGAGGCTGTCTGCTGGTTAATAGGTTGAGGACAGAGATTTTTCTCTGAAAACAGCTGCTGCAGCTGGAGATTGGGATGATGGGAACACTGACCCCAAACAGTGAGCCGAGAGGAGCTAAATGCTGGGTAGAGCTGAGTATGGGGCGAATACTGTCATCATCAGTGTTAGCCACACCAATATACACCATGAGAGTTCTCTACATTAAAAAACGTCTGTTCGACAGAGTGACTTTGAAAAATAATCTGACATTTACTCTTTTAACTGTTCATGACTTGTCACATGAGATGTCACATGAGGCAGTGTTAGAGTCCATTACTCTGACCTGTAACTTCATTAGACCACAAACAGGACACATGAAATTCCTCTAATCTCAGTCCTCAATCTGAGCAGCAGTTTATCCCAACACGGTGTCCCTGTTCCAGCTGAGGAAACCCACATACCTTGTGTGTGTGTGTGTGTGTGTGTGTGTGTGTGTGTGTACTTGTACTTGCTACATAGTAAGGACCAAAAAAAGTATTTTACGAACAGAGTGAGGACATTTTGGGAAAGTGAGGACATTTTGGCCTGTCCTCACTTTTTGAGATACATTTTGAGGGTTAAGACCTGGTTTTAGAGTTATGGTTAGAATTAGTTTTAGGTTAAGGTTAGGGTCAGGGTTAGGGTTAGGCACTCAGGTGTGATGGTTAAGGTTAGGGTAAGGGGCTACGGAATGCATTATGTCAATGCGTGTCTTCACAAAGATAGAAGTACAAGTATGTGTGTGTGTGTGTGTCAAAGGGGCCACTGATGTTTATTTACACCTGTCTAGGTGTCAGGCCTCTGACTGAACATTGTACTTCCCATGAATGTTAGAGGGACAACAGAGGTCACGTATGGTGTGTCCTTGAGGCGTGTGTGCATGTGTGTGTGTGTGTGTGTGTGTGTGGGTGTGGGTCAATCAGCCGTGTGTTTGTTGATACACTGAGAGGAAGGTGCAGCAGCTCCTGCTCCTGACCCACAGGGCTCTTTTGCCTCTGTGTTTTGTGGTTCACCAACAATTTCTTCATTTCCCAACATCCTAGTCTCCTTTGAAGTACATGAGCCATGACTGTCAAAACCTACATTCATCACACTGGCCTCATAATTAAAGCTACAGTGACTCTGTTTCCTCTCTGCACGTTGTTTCTACAGGAATTTCATCCAGAGCTTCGATTCATGGACAGACCACAAGATCGACTTCAGCAGAGGAACTGAGTCTCTGTGGAGGAATCCACAGCTGTCATTAAGAAACTGTGTCTGTTGGATCCCTTCACCTGTTTCTGACAGTGTGGCCCAGGTGACGACTGATGGCGGCAAAATGTCCCCGTCCAATTTCACAAAGGAAAAAAACAGTGGAGAGAGGCTGAAAACAACAGATGATGATGCTCGAGGATTTAAAGATAAAAAAAATAAACGCACCATTACAGCTATGGACCAGGTGCCAACCCATTATGAAGTCACCCACTGGTTTGTGAGCTGCTGTTTTGAAGCTTCCCGTTTGTAATTTGTCCATCACCATCTTGGTTTTTTGAAACCAGAAGAAACCATATTTGGTGGAGGTGGACCTGAGGAGGAGTGAGGGGTGGATCTGACCTGCTCTGTACTCTATCCTGATTGCGTGTTACAGTCTGTCAATCACACGGTAGCCCCACCCTAATGCATCCCCTGTTTTATGGTCTATTTTCCTTTAAATGGACCATAATTGAAAAACTGAACATCATGTTGTATTGAAGAAGACTTGAAACTAGAGACTGAGACCATAAACTCCTCAGGAAAATGTTTACTGAGAAATCAAGTGAGAGGTGAGACATTTTCACATAGACTTCACTACAATCAGACTTCTTTTTACAACCAGTGGAGTTGCCCCTGATGGTCAGTAGATACAAGGCAGCTTTAAGACCCAGTGTAAAATGAATGTATCTGTAAACCAGTTTTTATCTGTTGATTTGATCTGTTGATACCTGTGAAGAGGGGAGAAGCCAACAGGTTTTGATCTTCACTCTCCAGGAGGAGCAGTGAGATGACAGAATGAAGAGGATGAGAAGAGGAAGAGGAAGTAGGAGGAGAATCAGCCACATGGAGCAGGCAGACTGTTACTTTGGCATGACCTGAAAGCAAGGAATGTGTGTGTGTGTCTGGGTTACTTTTCAAAGCCCAAAGTTGACAGTCAAGTTACGAACCTCCACAGCCAGGATCAGCACAGGGTGGCACACTCCAGAGACAACATGGCACTGTAGCCTTTGTGTGTGTGTGTGTGTGTGTGTGTGTGTGTGTGTGTGTGTGTGTGTGTGTGTGTGTGTTTGCAGCACCCTGGGTGGCCTGGCTGGTGCAGCTGCCAGTTTGGCACCAGGGGTATCTGGGCAGCACCAAGGAGAAGCTTTTGACTTGTGTCAGTGAACACATCATCAGCCAGTTCAGGCTCATTGTGCAGAGGAACATGCAGAGTGAGAGTGCTCACAGCAGCAGCGACCACTGGGGGTGCCTGTATGAGCAAGACTTTCCATAAACACTATTGATCCTTCAGCTCAAACTAAATTCATCTAAAATATTAGAATCAGTAACATTTCAAAGTGAAGACCGAGATAAAACTGCATTTTTCAGACACAATTCAGTGGTCCCTAAATACTTCATGGTCCCACAAAATCTTCTAAAATTTATGAAAACACACACACACACAGACCTCCAATGAAGGGGGGGCAGTGACAGGGTGAGGAACGTCCACATCAGCCAATCAGCTGCAGACACAAGATCTCAGTATGTAAATATGTCATTGGCTCATTGGGCTCATGGCTGGAGAAACACACAGGCATCAGTTGTCTGTCAGGTCACAGCAGAAACACACACAGAGTGATCAGATTTATTACTGCAATCAGAGAGACGGACTGAATAATAACAATAATAATAATAATAATAATTCTGTCATATTTATTTTACTGCTAAGTTTTATGATTACAGCAAATGCATGTGTGTGTGTGTGTGTGTGTGTGTGTGTGAATGCAGAGTCTTGCAGGGCAGATTTCATGGTCAGTTGATCACAGGCATCCCAGGCCCAACCCACATACATACACACACACACACACACACACACAGTCTCTCTCCTCCCTCTGTCTCCTCCTCTCTGCCAGCTCAGTGTTGTAGAATGGCTTCATCTCCTCGAGCTCCTCCCCCAGTCTGTTTTATTCAGACTGCAGCAGTGGGATGACACCATAGTCAGTTCATTCATCATTTCAGCTGCTTTAACATTTTTTCAAAGTCAAACCTCATTTAGATTCTATTTATGGCCCATTGTTTCTGAAGTAGACATTCAGTGTATTTATATTCAGTTAATTTCTCTCTCAGTGTGAGAGTAAACCAACTCAGGCCTGAGGAGTTCACAGGACGCACTCTCTCTTTCTACTTCTTTATTTAAACGTCCATAAACTCTAAGGTAGATGTCCATGTGTTTTTGAATATAAAGCAGGTCTAGGTTCTATCTTAATATGGTGAAAGTATCAAAGCCCCAGTCCACAAAGAAATGCACACAGCCTGTATTCAGAAACTGAGCCTTAAAACAAGCCGTCAGGACTTCTGGAACTTTATGACAAAGCAGTCACCACCCTCAGTCACTCCTCAAGCCTGCACATGCGTTTTTACCTGAAATCTGCTATATTTTTATTGGATCTCTATTAAACAGTCTTGTTTAAGCCTCTTCACTGATTTTTATGTTGGTGTTTCAAGTTTCCTGTTTGATCAGTCATGTTGTTTTATAAGTTAAACTTGGACTGAAGCCCAGTATAACACTGCAACACTGCAACACTACAGCGCTACAACACTGCGACTCTACAATACTACAACACTACAACACTGCAACAATGCAACACTACAACATTGTAACACTGCAACACTATGACACTGCAACACTACAATACTACAACACTGCAACAATGCAACACTACACTGCTGTAACACTGCAACACTATAACACTGCAACACCAACACTATAACACTGCAACAACACTGCAACACCACAACACTGTAGCACTGCAACACTATAACACTGCAGCACTACAACACTATAACACTGCAACACTACAACACTGCAACACTACAACACTGCAACACCACAACACTGCAACACTACAACACTGAAACAACACTGCAACACTACAACAATATTGCAAGACTGCAACACTACAGCACTGCAACAACACTGCAACACTACAACACTGCAACAACACTGCAACACCACAACACTGTAACACTGCAACACTATAACACTATAACACTGCAACACTACAACACTGCAACACCACAACACTGAAACAACACTGCAACACTACAACACTGCAACACCACAACACTGAAACAACACTGCAACAATATTGCAAGACTGCAACACTACAGCACTGCAACAACACTGCAACACTACAACACTGCAACAACACTGCAGATGGTCCCTGGCACCACCAGATGGTCCAGAGTTTGTTTTGAAACCAGACTGAGGGCTCAAGTGTACACCTTCTCACAAATCACCCTGGTGTGGCTACACTGAGATGGTTTTTGGTTCTTGTATCTCACTTTCATAAAACAGTGTAAAATAAGCTGAGTTTGTTTGGCTGCACAGCAGCAGCAACACCAGCTGATCTGATGCAGCATTTATGACTAAGTCGTTGTTCAAACATAGTTTTCTCAAGTATTAAACCACCTGCACCATGGTAACCAAGGGAGTCAGCTTCTGAACCAAAACTGAAATTTTAAGGATCAAATAACAGTTAACAGAGTGGGAGTTGTTTGTCAGTGTTGAGGTGGTTAGAAAGCTCTGGTCCTCTTCTGTATCTGGTGATGTTTAGTTAGTAGGTTTAGTTTGGTCAGAGTGCTGCTGTTTCCCAGAGCCTCTATTCAGTCTTGTCACTAAATGTTAGAGCCTGTTCCATTTACACCTCACACTCAACTATAGATCAAGATCACAGAGGGGTCGTTAGCCTGGCCACTGATTGTTCCTCTTTGTCTACGTTTATCACGTCAGACACCTTGTATAGACTGCCATCCTCTGCCCTTCTACCCACCAGCCCCCACTTGTGACCCAGGGACGCTGACCCTTGACCCCCAGAGGTCACCCAGGGCCTGAGCGTCAGCACAGACTGCTTGCTTCACAGCTAACTCTGAGATAATGAGCTTGTGTAGCTTAGCTTAGCCGAACTGAGCTTGTGAAAACTCTTATTGGAGTCTTGCAGTCTTTCAGGTGCAGTCTGTGCCTCGGGGAGCTGCAGTAATCCCATGTTTTAGCAGGATGAAGATTAATGTGGTTACAAACACATCATCCCTAGTTTTCTGTAACCATAAGCCAGTTAGCTTTGTACTGTAACTAACCCCTGACACTGGTGTTTTTGTATCTAACTGTTGTACAGTTACATTAGTACTTGTACTCAGAGGTGGACATCAACAAAGTACTTTTGCTTCAGTACTGTAGTTCAGCATATTTTCAGTATCTGTGCTTGATTATTAACGATAAATACTGTACTTTTGACACCCACTACATTTCTATGAAGTACCCATACTTTGAAGCAGAGCTTTTAGTCAGTCGATGAATTTTACTTTATTTTGAAACTCTGATAGACCATACATTGCGTTGATCATAGGCGAAGAAACAATCGCAGCCTACTTCTCCACTGTAAGTCCGAAGCTGTTTGTGTCCTAACGAAGCTTTGTTAGATTACAATTCTTCACAGAGACCAGACCCTGATCTGAGGTCTGAATCTGAAGGTTGAGAATAAAAGAAAGATTCTTCAGAGACCAGGACCTGATCTGAGGTCTGAGTCTGAAGGTTTAGAATCAAAGAAAGATTCTTCAGAGACCAGGACCTGAACTGAGGTCTGAGTCTGAAGGTTTGGAAAATAAAATTCTTTTGTTTAAATGTTGTTGGTTCAGTTGTGTTGTTATGTCCAGGTGAGTATTTCCACATTATTCTACTTCACATTCCTGGTCCATGACACATAACAGAGAAACACTGAAAGAGATTTTACAGAAAAGCAAATGTGTCTGTAAAACATAATGATTACACACCGTGTACATAAAGTATATATAAAGGAGTGAGGATCAGCTCCACCTCTTTCGATGCAGCTGGTTTAAGTTTTTGTGGGATTTCTTTGTCTACTCGGCACCGTGACCAGCGACCACCACTCCTGTCTGAGTTCTCTTGAACACTGCAGACTGAGACACACTATAAACTAAAAATGATGAATTAAAGTTTACACACAGAGGTTTGTATGATGAACTTTATTAATGGAGAGAGAGAGAGAGGCAGGCAGAGAGATGACAGGATGAGGCTTGTGGAGGACGGATGCAGGGCAGTGTGGATGGAGAGATGGATGGCAGGTATCTGCAGCAGCATTCCAGCAGCCAAGACTGGCCTCATTGTCCTGAGTGTGTGGGAACAACTGAACACTTCCTTTAAGAGCAATTAACAGGAAACCTGAACTGTTGGATTACTGACCCTTCTCATGTTCGCCTCAACCTGCTGCAGATCAGCCATTCAACCCCCGTACTCATCCTCACATACAACACGCACACACACAACTGCAGGACAGGACCTTGTGCATAGGCAGCACTTTTTGGCAGATAAAAATGAAGTTGTGTGATGACCTCAGTGATCCTGTAGGAGGTGTTCTCACTGTAGGTTGGTCTGCCCGTCTGTCCATCTGTCATCTGTGGTACTGGTCCAAACACATGTTGTTTTTATGTTTTATTATAAAATATTCAGCTTTGAATAATCATTCTTCTGAAAAATACAGAATCTATAAAAGTGAAAATATTTTTTAGTTTAACAGCTAAGATGTGTCTATGTTTGTTACCTGGAGGCTTCAGGTTTCCACTTCACGTTATTGGATTGGCTTCAAGTTGTGATGACACAGGTCTTAAACTGAGATGTAAGTTGAGTGTGAAGCCAGCCTGGTGGTTCTGCTCAGTGCAGCTCAAACACAGACATTAGTCCTCAGAGGAGGACTCTTCATTATCTGGTCTAAAACCAGACCACACTGGTGCTGAAGGCGCCTCATGTCCAGCCTGTCTTGAGTTAAACTGAGCACATTGTGCTCAGCAGAGGACAGACCATCTCTGTGAGCTTTCCTCCAGCACCACCTTGAGGACAGACCTGTGCTCAGGCAGTGTGATGAGCAGCTGAGGGCAGGAGGGTCAACCAGGAGCAGCTGGTTCCGTCAGTGTGGAGAGGCTGTGCTGGTGTGAAGACCTGTGCTCCCATCTAGTGGTGAAAACAGCTCATGACACATCATCTGTGTCATGGTGTGTCACCTGAAGACATCAGAGGGCGTTAAAGAGTCTAATTGCAATGGGGACAAAGGACTTTCTAAACTGCTCAGATCTGCAGTGCAGTGAAAGTAGCTGCCTACCACTGTTGCTTCTCTGCCTAGCCAGGAGGTTGTGGAGAGGGGGTCTACTGTTGTCCATAATAGATTTCAGTTTGTTCAAAGTGCCCCTCTCCACCACAGTTTTAAGCCTCCTGCCAAGCACTGAGCTGGCTTTTTTCACCAGCTTGTCCAGCCACTTGGTGTTTTTGTCTGTCAGGCTGCACCCCCAACACACTGCAGCATAGAAAAGGACACTGGCCACCACAGTGTGTAGCATCTCATCACACACATTAAAGGACTTCAGCCTCCGCAGGAAGAAAAGGCTGCCCCTTCTTGTAAAGCATCAGTGTTCAGGGTCCAGTCCAGCTTGTCATCCAGTAGAACCCCCAGGTATTTGTAGGAGTGCACCACCTCAATGTCCTGCCCTTGTATGGAGTCCTGCCCTTGTATGGAGACAGGCAAATGGAGTGGCCTGGATCTTCTGAAATCCACCACCATCTCCAAACACCTCTTTGTACCCACGTGATATGTTCGACCTCCTTCAGTTATGAGCTTCACAGCCACAGGACTAGTTTTCCTCTCCTCATTGGAAGAGCTGGTCTGTCTCTGCTCTAGCAGTGAAGGTTGTTTCTCTTCAGTATCTCTTAGTCCGGAAGGTTTGAGTCTCCAGTTATTCATATTGTTCTTTTTTTGTTTGAGCTGAGTCAGGGTGTAAGGTGACTTTTATTAGGTTAAAAACTTATTAAAGCTGGTTAACTCTTAAGTTAATTCTAAAACAAAGTTTCTGCTGCACCCACAGACAGACAATAGACAATAAAATATAGTGTAGGCGGTAGATTGATTTTTGATCAAGGCAGGTGTATAGAAAGCTGCAATAGCCCAGGTGGGAGGAAATAAAAGATATAGGTGTATAAGCTTATACACCTATATCTTTTATTTCCTCAGATCCTCAGGTGTATAAGCTTATACACCTATATCTTTTATTTTATTTTTATCTTTTATATCTTTTATTTCCTCCCACCTGGGCTACTGCAACTTTGTATACACCTGCCTCGATCAAAAATCTGTCTACCGCCTACAGTTCATTCAGAAAGCTGCAGCTCAGCTCCTGATTCAGTCCACAACCTGTCTACATCACCCTGATCCTAACAGCTCTACACTGGCTGCCTGTTTGTTTTAGGATTGATTTTGAAATTCTTTTAATCACTTTTAAGGCCAGGTCTGGGTTAGAACTTTATCCCTAGTCTGAGATCCTCTGGTTATATTCTCCAGATCTGTGGCTGAAATAAAAGTTTTCACCTTTGCTGTATTTCTCAAGTAGAAATATGACTGAACAACTTTTTTCACCTGGGGTTCGAAACACAGATCTTGATCAAAAATTACTCTGAGGTTTTTGGCTGAGGTCTTAATGTAATTTGTTAATTGACCTAAGTTTTCTGTGTGGGTGGACAAAATATGATGAATTGAGAATTTTGCATGATTTAATTGTAAGAAATTGTCTGACATCCAGTGTTTTGTTTCAGTAAGGCAGTGGTGGAGGGTTCCTATATTGCACTGGTCACTGGGGTAAATGAGCTAAGGGAGGAACCATAGAAGTGTGAGTGAGTTACTGGTCCTAGGTTCTGAACAGTACTTTTGAATTCTGGGCATTCTGAGATATCAGGGACGAGAAGTAAGTCAATCGAGCATCATCAACTGCAGCATTGTATCTCCTCATTAAATCTTTCATTAGGTCATGATGAACATGAAATTTGTGAGTTTTCCATTTCCACTCCACTTTGCGTACCTCTCTCTTTAGAAAACAGACGTCATTAATCCATGGGGGGACTTTTGAAAAAAAATTGGTTCTGGTCTTGATTGGGGCAACTGACTCTAGGGTTGCCAGGCAGATGGTGTTTAAGGAGTTCACCAGGAGATCAGGATCTGGGAGGAGGGGCAGATCAGGTTAAAGGGTCGAGAATGTATGTGAGAATGATCAGATACACAGAAATGAATAAGTTGTAAACTATCTACCTTCTGACATAGACGAGATCAAGAGCATGGGTAGAACCTGTGGAGTGTAACACAAAATTAAAAGACTCTAAGAGGTTAAGAAATTCCCCAGCAAGTACATCACAAGGACAGCATCTATGAACATTAAAATCATCAATGATACAGGCTTGGTCATAATTAGGTAAAAGCAGAGACCAGGTCAGAAAATTCGGAGAGAAGGGGTGAGAGAGGATGAGGACATGGTGTGTGCGTGAGCTACCTGGACTGGGCAATATGTGCTCATAAGGACAAGGATGGTGGTTCAGGATGGAGGATCTGCAGGTTGACAGGAGTGATGGGGCTCTACCCAAGGAAGACCTCCTGACCTTCTGGTGACGGCTTCCTGCAGCATTTTGTGGCACTTCATCCCAGTCATGGAGTAATGGGCTGTACCAGCTGCACTGGCAACAGGCGGAGGTCTTGCAGTGGTGACAGGAGGGGCCATTGCTGGAGAGGGGTCTGCCGGCCCACGTGGGAACAGGGTTGCAGGGTCCTCACCAGGATGCACCGGAGTCCATCAGGGGGATGAAGCAGTTTGAAGTGGTTAAAGGAGGTGATGCAGAAGCTCTCCTCATAGCCCTCTTTCAGCTGTGGGGTATCACCTCTGACCAGGATGGCTGAGATGGCTTCAGAGTAGAGCTATGGACCTGAACCTTGAGCCTAGTTTCAATGATCTAAGGTCCAGATCATCTGGTAGTTACAGGATTTTAATGCCAAGGTCCAGTGCAGCAACAGTGGAAGTGGTGCACAGTGCCCCTACATCAGGCTCTCATTCGGAGAAATGGCCACTCTCTTTGGGTGCAGGACCATCTCCATGGGCCGGCCCATTGTTGGTGTGACTTGAGACCTGTCAAGGAAGGGTGGCCACACACTCTGCCACCAACTGAGACACCAGGGTAGAGAGAGATTGGGCCGCTGGGGCCATGAGGTTGGAGGATTGCATATAGGATATATACTTTGCCTGGGCCACAGCTATGGAGATAAAACTGTCGATCAGCTGATCATTTTTTTTGAAGTGCTGACTTCAGCCAGTGGATGTCCTCCCTTAACTGTGAGTACTTGAGTTTGCAGTCCACACAGGCTGCCATTGTACCTGAGTTCAGTTCAAGAATATCTCACAAAAAACACGATTGTTACAGTGGGAGACTTAAAACAGGATAAAAGTATCCCAGCGATTGGTGAGAACAGCATTCTCAGACCTGTGTTTCCATGAGTACAGGCCAGCTACCAGAGAAAAGTCCTTAAAATATGATGATTGAAATCCAGTTAAACATGTGGTTAAGACAACCAAGATCTTGTCAGAAAGATATAGTTTCCATTTTAGTGACAACCAAGGACACAACTGGATGACTGTGACAACTGGTGCAGCAGGAACAGTAAGAGAGCCCAAACACAGCTGAAGCAGAACTTAGGCTGAGACTCTGAGCAGCCTGAGAGATTCAAGTCTTAATGACGCACACTTTCTTCCAGGGTCCATAGATGCCTCAGGTGCAGTACCAGTCAGGATGCTAGCCCACTGGAGGCTGGCAGCAAATCAAACTGGTGAGCAACAGGTTCATGTCACCAAACCCAAATATTTGACGCCTAAATGTGGTTCAGTATAGTTTATACCAGCTCAGGATCATTTCTAAAACCGGATCATTTCTATCAATTACCTACAACGAATTGTTCATGCATATATCTATTCTCAGCTTGATTATTGATTACAGTGAACCCTCGTTTTTCGCGGGGGTTACGTTCCAAAAAGAACCCGTAATAGGCGAAATCCGTGAAGTAGTAACCTTTATTTTTTTTACAATTATTATACAATGAAATACTCTACAATACATTGAAACCAAAGAACAAAACCTTTTTACAGGCCCAAGCATTTGTTTAACAAATAAAAGTACTGCATAAACGTTTTTTTACAAATAACTACTGTACTGTAAAATAATAATTTTAATCATCAATACGAACTGAAGGCTTCAAATTGCGGAGATCAGCACCGCCCCACCGCGACCCGAGTAATTGGATTAGAACGGGAGAAAATGAAAAATGATTATGAAAAAAAATACAAAGTACAGTAGGACAAATTGTGACTCGCGCGTATTTCACTGCTCTTCTGACTGTGCCGCTGCATCCTGACTCCGCTCTGTAGCGTCTTTTTCTTCTAAAGCCCGTGGTGCAGGTGTGTTTTTTCGAGAGAAGAACATAGTTATGGGTAGTTGTTGTCGCTCTTTTTTCTTCTGGGCAAAAAGATTCTTATAAACCGACATGCCACCATTGATTATATTTGAGAACTGTAATGAACAATTCATCAAAGGGTCCCATTCTTGAGCTGCTCGCTGAAGTTCAGTGGCCATTCTCAGCATTGTTGCTGAGCGACCAAGTGTTAGTCCATCCTCCTCATCTTTATCAACACTTGTGTCCTCTTCTTCCTCTTCTCTTTCATCGTCGCTTGGTGGCTTTGTCATTTCTGCCAGGTCTGCATCGGTCAGCGGATGTGCATCTGCATCAATCAGGGCATTAATGTCATCCGGAGTCATGTCATTAAAGCCGTCTCCTCCAAGCTGTTTAGCGAGATTCACAGCTGTATCTACGGCAGAGTGATGGATCTCGTCAAGCGAGCCTCCGGTTGGGTTTTGCACTGCCTCTGGCCACAGTTTTTTCCAGCAGGCATTCAAAGTTTCAGTTTTCATCTCCTGAATGGCCCTCTGAATATTTTGGAGACATGATGCGATGGTGTATCCACGCCAGTAGTCCTTTAGTGAGAAATCTTGATCCGAGTCCATAGCCTCAACAAGATGTTGCAGGGTGTTGCGCGTATAGAGAGTCTTGCAAGCACGGATGATGCCTTGGTCCATGGGCTGAATCAGGGATGTAGTGTTTGGCGGCAGAAATTCGATTTGCACACCATCATATGCCAAATCATCAGCGTGACCTCCGGCGTTGTCAACGAGCAGAAGCACTTTAAAGTCTAGTCCTTTTCCTCTCAAATAACGCTTGACCTCTGGGATGAAACAGTGTTTGAACCAATCCAGATTGAGCGCTTTTGTCATCCAAGCCTTTGCATTGTGCATCCAGTAAACGGGCAAAGCAACCTTATTTTTGTTTTTCAGGGCTCTAGGATTTTTAGACCTATAAATAAGCCCTGGTTTAATCATAAAACCTGCAGCATTTCCGCACATAACCAGAGTCAAACGATCTTTTTGGGCTTTAAATCCTGGGGCTTTGGCTTCTTCCTGCATGATGAAGGTGCGGGAGGGCATTCGTTTCCAAAATAAGCCAGTCTCATCCATATTAAAAACTTGTTCAGGCTTATATCCCCCTTCCTCAATGATCGCTTTAAATTTATTATTTATGAACGCTTCTGCTCCAGCGGTATTCGCAGAGGCGATCTCTCCGTGCAGAGAAACATTTTTAAGTCCAAAGCGTTTCTTAAATTTTTCAAACCAGCCCTTGCTAGCATTAAATGCGCTTGGTACTGCGTGAACAGCACTCGATGATGGCCCGGTATCTGCATCCTCCTCCTCTTCCCTGTCATGAATGTCATCGCTGTCAGCAAAGGTTTGATACAGTGTTCTAGCTTTTGTGCAGATAACGTTCGTATCCAGCGTAATGTTTTTTTTTCTGCAGTCATTAATCCACAAAGCTAATGCAGACTCCATCCTTACCATGGTCTTGTTGTGGACAGTTGCAACCCTTTTTGCATCCTTATTAAAACTTATTGCTGCTGTCGTCCTTATGTTATTTTCCTCCTTCTTTATGGAACGAACGGAAGATTCATTAATTCCATAATGGCGACCTACAGCCGCATAGCTTCTACCTTCCTTTAGCATGTCCAGAAGTTTAACTTTTTCTGTGATAGTTAGCATCTTCCTCTGCCTTTTGGGCCCGACCGCAAGTGCCAACGTTTTGTCGACATTATGGGTTTTGGAGAAAATTTGCAAACTTAAATTTGGCAAGCTGTTTTACGTACATGTACATGTACATATTAAACCGTAACGTTATTGACACACAGGTAGAGAAGAAGCGGGGAGACTGTTTAGCCAATCAGAATGCAGAACACAATGCACAATGCAAATCCGTGAAGCAGCGAGAACGTGAAAGGTGAACCGCGTTATAGCGAGGGTTCACTGTAATGCACTTTATTCAGGTATCAGCCAGACCTCCCTCTTTTATTGTTATATTGTTTTATCCCTAATTAGAAAAGTGCTAAACAAATAAGAACAATGTTATTATAACTCTGTAAAATCTCTCACCCATGATCTAAGAGGAGAAAGCAGTTTAGATCTGGGCCTTGGCTGGGCCAGCTCTGACGGGGAAAAGGTTCAGGTATGAACCACAAAGTACTGAAACCTGCTAATAATGTTCATAATAATATTAATATTAATAATAATAGAAAATAAATAATTGGTCCAGTTTCTCTCTTGTCTTTAAATACACATTTTCTGACCATGGGTCGACATCTTATTCTAACCTCTGAACACACACAGTCAAAACTGAACAAGATCCTGATCTTGTCCCACCACACAGACACTGACCTCCACCTGTCTGGCTCCACCACGTCAGAGCCTGAGGCTGATGATTGTGTGTGTCATACTGTATTATGTTGTGTTGTGTCACCACACTGTACTGTCTACACAACAGTTCTGATGAACTGTCTATCCCAACATGATAAAGTACAAAACAACACCACAGTGTTAGCCTCAGTCAGCAGCTCTGAACAGGACCTCTGCATGAGCAGCTATTATATAAGTGTCTGTGTATGTGTGCGTCCCACAATGTTTATTTATACACAGTCTGATATGCATGAGCACACATACATTCACTCACTGCCATGACCACAGTGAGTGCTGCTAATCTGTTGACCCTTCAGCCTCCCTCCTCCCAAACTAATTCAACCTGGACAGCCCATGCTCCAGCTAATCCAGCTCCCTGGCATTTACATTTAGAATGCTTTCGCTTTATCAAATCATCCCAACATTGTGGTAAATTCACTTTCCCTAAATCCCCTCTGGTGAGGAGATTAAAATGGTGCAGCAAGGCAGATCAGGGGGAAAATAAAGGCAAATTAAAAGGTGCTCATTTGTCAGCTCAGCCAGTCTCAGGGAAGCATTATTGTTGTGTATCACTCTTCAAAAAGCCTTCATCATTATGGACATCCAATAAAGAAAATGGTTATTAGAAGAGATGCGGTGGCTTATGATCTGTTTTTGATCCTGTCAGTTTCTCTCTGCACTTTATCACTCTGCCATCTCCTACACACACACACACACACACACGCACACACACACGCACACCACACACACAGCCGTTATACTTCAGCTCTTAAAGTAGAATAGCTCTTTTATTGGCTGATGTCTTGTGCCACAGTGCCACTTCTAATTTCTGTGTTTGTGTGTGTGTGTGTGTGTGTGTGTAGACATACATACCTGCACTCCAGCATGGATGTGTCTGAAGTGGATCTCAGATTTATCCACCCAGTGAGTTTAGATGACAAACACTGACCTGGTCTCTGGTCTCAGAAAACACAAACACATTCACAGAACATCTTTTGTAACATTTAACTTCAAAAGTCACAAATTGTTGAACAAGTGTGTTCCACCAGGTGCATCACCTTTTAGTGTCCCCTGGAAACACCTCAGTTGTCATCTGTGCTACTTGCAGTGTGTTTGTGTTCATGTGTTTTCTTCAGGTGCAGTGCAGGGCCGCCATAGTGTACAGTTTTCACTTTTGGACTTTGTAGGACTCTTGTTTGAACTTTTGATTCATTAGGGTTGTGTGTTTCATCTTAGTTTACTTCCTCTCCTTGTGCTGTTGATTGTCTGCCCCACCCTGCTGTGTTTCACCTGTGTTTAGTCAACCCTGTCTCCCATGTATTTATTTTCTGTGCTCCCACAGTTTGTCTGTTTAGTTCCTGTTTCTTTGGTTGACTTTCCCCTGAATCTCCTTGTGGTTCTGCTCAGTTTTCTTCTTCATCCTGTAAACCTCTAAGCACCTCTTTTAGCCCCATGCACATACACACTAATACTTTCTTTTAGTCTAGCTTTGCACTACACTTTTTGCCAATTGTACTTCTCCATACGACTTGTGTGTGTATTTGTTGGTATTTTGTGTTTGATTTTTTGTTGTTGTTGTTTTTACAAACTACTGGATTCCTGAATTTCCTTCTGGGATAATAAAGTATCTAACTATCTGTTTAATATGTGACCTGTTCTCACCTCAGTTCTTCAACAAACTGCAACTTTGTTCCTCTCCTCTTCATCTTTGTTCCTCTTCATTATTGTTCCTCTCCTCCACAACTTTGTTCCTCTTCGCCATCTTTGTCCCTCTCCTCCACATCTTTGTTCCTCTCCTCCACATCTTTGTTCCTCTCCTCCATCTTTATTCTTCTCCTCCACATCTTTGTTCCTCTCCTCTCCATCTTTGTTCCTCTTCATTATTGTTCCTCTCCTCCACAACTTTGTTCCTCTCCGCCATCTTTGTCCCTCTCCTCCACATCTTTCTTCCTCTCCTCCACATCTTTGTTCTTCTCCTCCATCTTTGTTCCTCTCCTCCATCTTTATTCTTCTCCTCCACATCTTAGTTCCTCTCCTCTCCATCTTTGTTCCTCTCCTCTCATCTTTGTTCCCCTCATCCCCATCTTTGTTCTTCTCCTCCACCTCTTTGTTCCTCTCCTCCATTGTTGTTCCTCTTTATCTTTGTTCCTCTCCTCCACGTCTTTGTTCCTCTCATCCATCTTTGTTCCTCTCCTCCACATCTTTGTTTCTCTCCTCATCTTTGTTCCTCTCCACTAAATCTTTGTTCCTCTCCTCCATTTCTGTTCCTCTGTTCCATCTTCGTTCCTCTGCTCCATTTTTGTTCCTCTCCTCCACATCTTTGTCCCCCTTCTCCACGTGTTTGTTCTGATTCATCTTTGTTCCCCTCATCCCCATCTTTGTTCCTCACCTCCAAATCTTTGTTCCTCTCCTCCATTGTTGTTCTTCTTCATCTTTGTTCCTCTCCACTACATCTTTGTCCCTCTCCTCTCCATCTTTGTTCCTCTCCTCCATCTTTGTTCATCTTCATATTTGTTCCTCTCCTCCACATCTTTATCTTTGTCAGTTTGTCTGTAGCTAATCACCAGTCAAAGATCCAGGATTATCATCAATGATCAAACCTCCTCATAAAGCTCCAGTTGCTCACTGAAGTTCCAACATCTGGATATTGAGCTATCTACAATACCCTGCTGCCACTTTTACCGGCACCAGACCTAGGGGAAATCTGGACCGGCAGCAAGCGGCACACAGGCTAGGGAACACTGTGTAGCCATGATACAGTAACTGTGGCTGGGGACTGTGGATTGATAGAGAGAGGACCAAAGTTTGCGTCTTGCAGAGGCCAGAGTGCGTTTTATTTCTGAGCTGCGTGTGTGGAGAGCCTGCAGCTATAATCACTCTAGCAGATCCACAACAGCAACATAGCAATATCTACTGACTGAAAGGTATATTACCTCACACTGAAAATGCAGCCATTTTGCAACCTGTTACACCACCACCAGAGGGCAGTAAATTACATGATGAATGTAAACAGGCGAGATCCTTTATAGGACAGAAACCTGTTCTGAGATCAGATGTAAGGAGAGAAATTACTTCACTTCAGTATTGTTCTGATTTTGACTCTAACAGGTCAAACACTGCTGGTCTTGTCCTGATGCACTGAGCTGAATATTTGAACCTAACTGCGCAACAAGATTTACGTCAGTTTGACTCTTGAAGACTGTTTTACATTTATCTGCTGAAAGTTAAACGTTTCTCTGAAATGAAATATATTTACATATTTATAGATTCTGGTAAATACATATTTTCTTTATTGATATTACATATTGAATAATGTGATTTTCATGTTTTTCTTTTCTTATTAGAAAGTTATGTATTTATAGGCATCAAATCACCTGCCCTGTCCTCCACTTGTTGGTTTCTCTACCTGTTTGTTCCTCCACCTGCCCTGTCCTCCACCGGTTGTTCCTCCCCCTGCCCTGTCCTCCACCTGTTTTTTCCTCTACCTGCCCTGTCCTCCACCTGTTGTTCCTCCACCTGTTTGTTCCTCTCCTCCACCTGTTGTTCCTACACCTGTTTGTTCCTCCACCTGCCCTGTCCTCCAACTGTTGTTCCTCACCTAGGGAGTTTTTCCTCGCCCCTGTCGCCAAGAGCTTGCTCTTTGTGGGAACTGTTGGGTTTTTCTCTATAACAAAGTAAGGTCTTGACCTTACCCCGTAAAGTGCCTTGAGATAATGTATATTATGATTTGGTGCTATACAAATAAAATTGAATTGAATTGAATTAAATCTATCCTGTCCTCCACCTGCTGTTCCTCCACCTATTTGTTCCTCCATCTGTCCTGTCCTCCACCTGTTGTTCCTCCACCTGCCCTGTCCTTCCCCATTGTTCCTTCACCTGTTGGTTCCTCTCCTCTGTTTGTTCCTCTACCTGTTTGTTCCTCCACCTGTTTGTTCCGGTACCTGTTTGTTCCTCCACCTGCCCTGTCCTCCACCTGTTGTTCCTCTCCTCCACCTGTTTTTTCCTGTACCTGTTGTTCCTCCATCTGTGTACACCTCAGTATTTGTGGTGTTCAGTGAGCAGAGGATGATTGAGCTAAACACTGTGTGAGGCATTCATCACCAGATGGATAATTAAAAGTAACAGTGTGACAGTCACTGCACCGTCCTGAGCATCATACATGAACTGAATGAATGAGTTCAACCTTCATATGACACATTACACATGTTAATGTGACTTTTGTGTTAATATAATTATTATCATTTAATCTAAACACAAATGTATTATAGAAACTCATGCAGACAGCAACAGATTGTCACTTGTTTTCATCACATTAGTCCGGGTCCTCATCCTTCATAGGAAATCTGCCTCCTGGTGTGAGGGTCCAGAGAGCAGATACCACGTCTTTACTGAGGTGACTAATGAATCTTATCATTGCTCCTCTGCAGATTCTTCATTCAGGCTCAGGACTCTGCTCTTTATTACGGCTTTAGGTAGCTCTGAAAAGAGTCTTTGTGGTTTTTCAGATTAGACCTGGAAAGAGATTAGGGTGTAGAGCTCTATGGATGTCTGCCAAGCCACTGCACCAGCTGGAAAGGAAAAGTAGGTTGTTAAATTCTCCCTCTCTGACGTCACCTCATCCGTGGCTTTCATCCCACACTGGTGAAAGGCTCCACTGCTGTATAATAATCTACAGGAGGATGTGTTTTAAAATATCCTAAGCCTCCTGAATGCTCCACCAGGTAAACAGGAAGTCACATGACACTCAGGCATTATCCTGCTTGCATTAGGAAAATGTCCTATTTATGTTTCTAAAGGCTCCTGTGCATCAGGTGTTCCACAGATACCTGGCATCTGGGCAAACGATCGTGCAGCAGCAGGACATTTACGCAAACCTTTCAACATCTGTCCCTCAGCTCTGTCCAGGTTAAGCAGATCATCCCTTGATCAGAAGGTGTGATCCAGCTCTTCCAGCCCGCCTGGGAAAGATCACTGCCCCTGCTGAACAACACTGTGTGACTGTGTGTGTGGATCAGTAAGACCTGTAATGGCTGCTCAGACTTGAACCTCTACATAATTGAGGTCCAGCTCTGTGTACTTCTCTGGGGTCCAGACACACAGTGACACATCTGAACCAGCAAGGACGGTCCCTCCTTCCCACAGCAGATCTCCACACTCTAGTCCCAGAGAGAAATCCTGGATTCTCAGTCCTGCAGCAGACAGTCTACCAGAGCCTGAGTGTTCACAGAGACTCCCACAGTCTCATGTGTGTGTCTATGTGTGTGTGTGTGTTTGTGTGTGTGTGTGTAAAAGAACATGTAGTGTCAGACCTAGTTTCCTGGCAACCGTTGACCCCACCCTGATTACTTCATTCCATGCACCTGCCATTCTACTCACCTGCCATGCCATCTGCCATTACAGACTCCTCTCAGCAATTTTCTGTTTCTGTGTTTGGCTCAAGTGAAAATAATCTTTCATAGTTTCACTGGAGCTTCCCTGTAAGAATCCAACACTAATTAAATCTAATTCTTTATTTAAAACCTTGAAAGCTTCCGACATAACTTCATCCTGTGTGATGAATTTTTTGTTTATGGTATCTAACCTGTAGTTGATGGGATATGTAAGTGATGGATGAACAGACAGACAGACAGACAGAAAGAGAGAGACTGACAGACTTCTCACTTATATTAAGAAGATTATTAATAATAAATATATTAATAATAATAAAATATTATATTAATAACAAACCTGCAGTTACCTTTGACTGCAGAATCACTGTGGGCAGCAGCAGAAAGCAGCTGGTTTCAGACGAACATCTGTCTGAAGACAGAGACAGATAGACAGGCAGGGAGACAAACAGATAGAGAGACAGAGAGACAGACAGACATGCAGAGACAGACAGACAGACAGCTGCTGAACAGAGTGCAGTATTCAAGCTTTATCTCTCTATTTTCAGCTAACACAGACCATTTTGACTTATCCTCCTGGTGTTAGTGAGTCGGTTTCTGTCTGCTCTGTGAATGATTCCAGACTAACGGGGTCTCGTATCTGAAGGCTATCCCACCAAGACTGGTGTTTACTGCAGGAACATGAACATGAACATGAAACTGCTGCTAACTATTATTATTATTATTATTATTATTATTATTATTATTTCACAGATTGAGATGATGGCATTAACACTGATACAATCTTACAATGTTTGTTTTCTGATGAATCAGAGGTGATGGAGCCTTTTTATTGGCTGTAGATGGTGATGGTGGTGACGATGTCATGTCTACCCCTGCAGTTCATGTCTCTCTTCATTTCAGTGGCTCTCCCTCTCAGCTTGTCACAGTGGAGTTTTTACTTGAGATTATGTTGTTGTTGTCTGTATGTCTGCTCCAAGCAGACTGAGTGTAATCTAGGCTCCGTCAATGTCAGGACCAAGAACAAGTGCAAATGAGTCACATGTCAGGTGTGTATGTGCACATCTGATTGTCTGTTAGTGTGTGTGTGTATATATGTGTGTGTGTGTGTGTGTATTTGTGTGTGTGTGTGTTTGCCAGTCTCACCCTGCCATCCCTCATGTTATCCCTCCTGACCTTGTTTAACCTGGAATCCAATCAGATTTGTGCAGAGACCGGAGGGCCCATCAGATGTGTCAGCTCCAGCTCGCCATGGACGTCTCTGCCAGATGTTTACTGTGGCAGCTGCCTCACTGAGCTGAAACTATCTCACTGTTTCTGTCTCTCACTGTTTGTGTGGATGTCACTCTCCACTGTTTTCTCCTTGTTATTTTCCCTAATGAATATTTTTATCTGCACCAACAAGCATCATAACACAAGTTTTATTCAGAGCAGAGAAAGAAACAAGCCAATGTACATATCTGAGCATGATAAAGGACTCGATCACATGACGAAGGACTCGCTTATATGATGTAGGACTTGATGACAGGATGTAGGACTCAATCATGTGATGTAGGACTCGATGAGAGGATGAAGGACTGGATGATATGATGTAGGACTGGATGAGAGGATGTAGGACTTGATGAGATGATATAGGAATCGATGAAAGGATCAAGGACTTGATGAGAGGATGTAAAACTTGATGACGGCCTGGTTCAGCTTGGTGGTGGACATTGTGTCCCTGTTCTCAAAGGTCAAGCCACATCAGTGTGGTTTTCTCTGTCTGTTTCCTTGGACTTCCTGGTTTAGTGTCTGAAGGTGTAATTCTTCTACTACCATAAGATATTCTCCTACCATGAGTTTTTCTCCTGGACAGCAGACGTTCCTGACTAAACTGTGATGCAGCTTGTGGGTGGACGTATGTCAGCCTGCAGGGCTGATGGTGGGATGGACAGTATCAGCTAAAATCAAGATCATGATAAAGACCCACATTTATTTCAGCAGTAATTAATAAATGACATCTCATTAAATAAACCTGTGGAGTCTCCAGAAAATCACAGTCATTTTATTGATCATGTTCAGTGAGAAATCTGTCAGGGCTCTGCTTGAATTTCAGCCTGCTCCCCACTTTTTCTTGTCTTTGGCTCTTTTTTCCCTCTGTCTCCCCCTTCCTTATGTGTGCGTGCCTGCTCTCCTTCTCTCCCTGCAGGGCTGTGGCCACAGCCTGCAGCTCATCACTTAATCAAGCCTGTTGAAAAGCCCTGGTTGCTCACTCACTCCCTGCCAGATTGTTCCGCTTCCCAACATGAGAACCTCTGCTCCAGTGCTGCTGCCTGCTCCTGCTAAGAAACCGATCCTGTTCCTGCAACTCCAACTCACCTACTCTCCTCACTCTGCTGCCATTAGCAGCCATGCCATTCACCCGTTGGATTCCTTGGCTCCCTTGCTCGTCCCCTCAAAAGAGACTCTGACCATTCTGAACTGCTGTGGTTAAACAATAAAATCATCTTTTATTATAACACCTGCTTGTCTGTGTATAAATCTACTCTGGAGTCCAAGCCTGCAAAATAGTACTGTTTGGACTCAGATCATTCAGGGTGGGGGAGACCACATGTTCCTTTGTTCTACAGACAAAGGAAGGGCCCTGTGAACATCAATCCCCACAATCCTCCACTTTTCACACCTGATGAGTACCTCCCATACATACCCTTACTGACCAGTATGTGTTGGTCACTGGGTGACATGTGACCCAAGGTGTCATCCGATAATAAAACCAGCTGTGCCCCTTTGTTCTCTCTGGCCCTTCTCTGTCCTCGTTCTGCAGGTATCTCTGCCTCTGGAGCAGCAGGATCCAGATCTACCACTACTCATCATTACTATTAACCACTGTTACCTGTCATTATTATTGATAACACCATTACCTACACAGCCGTTCCTGGTCTCTCTCTCTCTCTTTTCTCCTCTCTCCTCCCCCCACCCCCCCTTTTCTCCTCCTAAACCCAACCGGGCCGGTTCTGTTGGAGGGTTCTTCCTGTTAAAAGGGAGTTTTTCCTCCTCCCTGTCGCCAAGCACTTGCTCCTTGTAGAAACTGTTGGGTTTTTCTCTATAACAAAGTAAGGTCTTGACCTTACCCTGTAAAGTGCCTCCAGATAATGTATATTAAGATTTGGCGCTATACAAATAAAATTTAATTGAATTTAATTGTGTAAAGTTAACAGGGTATAACCTTAATTAGCACAGTGTAGCACAACACGGCTAAGTACATGATTGTTAACTTTTATATACATGTACAGATCTAGTTAATGTATCTGAACTTTGTTGCTGTTATCTGTATGTTACTGGTCAGCCACACTGTTAACTGACACTTGTATGTCCTCACACATACATGTGGCCTAGTACTACGAATTGCATGTAGCTAACTCTCTTTTTAACCTGGCATCCTTTGATTACCTGATATGTCACAGTCTCACAGTCTCCCTCCCCCACATGTCATGGGGTCTCAGCAGCCATCTTTGGGTCTGCTACCTTGAGTAGTTTCTTTGTTTACTTTGTTAAGGTCATGTGGTCACGGCAACCATTTTGATTCGGCCATCTTCCCTTTGTTTGTGTGTATACACACACACACACACACACACACACACACACACACACACACACACACACACACGTAGATCAGACACTGTATGTTATTTACAACCTTGTAAATAAACTTCTTTATCTTTATATCTCATCCAAATCAACAGTAACCAATTTGAGACTTCAATACTGGCTATCTTTTGCCATTAAGGCTGGTGCCCTCGAGGATAACTCTAATTCATTTTGGAGTTATTATTTAATATTTCTAATATTAATTTTTGATAGCCAATAATTGATAACTACTAATGCACAACAGTATGAATCGTAACAAAATCTTTATAATATAATAATATTATTAATAATAACATAATAAACAGGTGTGAACAGGTTATTCTGACCTCTGTTCTCTCTCTATCAGCAGCACACTGTGTGGTACAGAGCAACATTATTTAAAACTGAGTCAGCGCCGTGTCCGAAGTTGTTTACTACACCCTCCACTCGGGAAGCGCAGCAGAGTCCTCACAGCTGCTATCGCCAGGTTTACCTCTGAGTCTGAATGCTTCTTTGTTCTCTAGCAGCTGTGAGAGGAGTCACGCTGTCTGTCCTGAGCTCTGCCCTCGAACCTGAAGACTACCAGAGGTGTTGAATAAGTGTATTTGATTGTCAGCAGTAGACTTTGAACATTTGTGATTTGGTGTAAAGAAGTTCTGACTTTCGGGTCTTAAACTTGGGACTGATCCAGGTGGACAGGACTGACTACCTCCAGGGGTTTCTCAGCTGGGTCCTCTCTCAGCCCAGAAACTGGTTTCTTAAAAAAAACTGAACCTGGAGGGTCTCCCTCCAGCTCTCTGAGCTCTCTGACTGGCACAAGAGCTCCTCCACATTTTCATATGGTGAGTGAAAAGGATGGAAACTGAGACTTATTCTAGTTTTATTTGTACAGAGCTTATTTGTATAGTTTTGTATAGTGTTATTATATTACCCACTTAGCATAGCATTAGTAGCCTGAGCTGACTGACAGAGTAAATACTGACAGTAATAGATAAACTCAGCTAATGATTACAGTCAATCACCAATAATCATCATCTGATCAGCAGCTGTGATGTGTCTCTGCTGTGTTCGTTTGTTTAGTTCAGGCACATCAGAATAGGAGGTGAAGAGCTGTATGAGTACATCACAGTGTGTCTCTCCTGAGGCCTCATACCTATTTGTAGTGTCACAGGTGAGGTGAGGTGAGGTGAACCCCCCTCAGGTCTTGGTGCTGAATGATATTTAGCAGGACACATTGTGGCTTATGTAAGGTCCAGGTGAGTCACATCCTGGCTGAGATGAGATAAATTCAGTGCCTCGGTCTGACGCCTGTCTGCTCTCTGGCTCTGGACAAATCTGAGATCTGGATCAAAAGAGATGGAATTACAGTGAAAGCTCAGATATCCATCTGTTTTATTGATTCTCTCGAGTTGTACAACTGGGATCTGGATCTACACACACCCTGCAGACCAGCTAACTCATTCCGGAGCTTCTGCTCACACCTGGACATCAGACCTGGATCATCCAGCATTAGTCTGGATTTTAAAGCTGCTGTGATTTAACAGACAAAAGATTTATATCCCAGTAAAGTGCTGGAGACCTCCATGTGTCATGCCTCATGTCTGGTCCAGACCAGTTACCTCAACAAACGACTGAATCTGGACTTTAAATCTGAAACCTGAATCTGATTCTACGTGTTTATAATAGAGATTTAATATTGTGTATCATCATGGCTGCCAGTTTACTGGGAGGTTATTTAATTGTTTCACTGGTATAGGTCAGAACAGTCTGACTGTCACTTCCTCTGTCGCCACCTCTGACGTCAGTTGCGTCCTCTGAGTTTGACTTTTCAGTGTCTAACATTGCTGTTAGCAGCTGCTGGTCGTCCTCGGCTACGACCACCGACCACATCAGTTCTGCGGGGTCAGCTGACGCCTCGGCACCATCGACAGCCTGGGCTTGGTCGTTTGTCTGGATCATTCTTGTGAGTGGGACATCACAGTAGCACCTGGAGGGAACTTCTTCGGATTTGGACAAACATTCACTTGAACTCACAACTCCTGCAGTCACATTCCTCACTCATACACACCACACAGTGATTCTGTAAAAATTAACTGGGACCGTGGCCTCACATCTGTTTCTCATTTATCCTTTCAAATATCTGAATGAGCATGAATGTGGATGACAAACATTAGAACTGAAGAGAGTTCAGACCAAACTTCATCTCAGGTACCTTCTCCTTCATTCAGCTGTACAGATCCAGAACCTGAGACCACGTCATCGTCACCTGTCTGTTGTGCAGTGGTTCCTGTGAGGAATAAAGACTAATGTGGGTCATTTCCTGTTGTATATCATCCTGTGGAGGAAGAAATCCATCAACATGTGAGGCCTTTCAAATCTACCTTCTATTAGAAAAACAATAATCTGAGCTGTTACCAATAAATCACTGAACAGTCTCAGTGTGATCAGAGTTTTAATAAAAATAAACATTGTTCATGTGATTACAACAACTATGGTCAGGTGACAAAATATATCAGCTGATTATTGTTTACATGATGAAACAGCTATGAGAACAAAACTGTGTGTCTGTGTGTGTGTGTGTGTGTGTGTGGGGTGGACTTGACACACATCAATCTAACGCACTGGATGATCTGTTTCTCTGTATAATGATTGACATGGATCAAACTAAAGAAAACAACATGGCTGTCACTACCTGTAACTAATGACACATGCACGCACACTTGCACGCACACACACACACTAAAGTTAGGTCTCACAGTGAGGCGCTGTCAGGAAACGTGGGTGTGGCAAGTGAGGAGGTGCAGAGTGGAGGCAGCTGTTAGTGATGTGAACACGTCTCGTCTCCATGCTCTGCTCTGACCACATTCACGTAGCCTTGCGTGTGAGGAGCATCCTCCTCCTCCTCCTCCGATCTGCCTGGTCTCCTCTGTCCAGCGGTGCATTGCTCTCACTCTCTGCAGTGACGTGGTGCAGCAGTGTACATCAGTTTTGTGTGAGCCTTGTCCCTGGGGGGCACTGACTGCTGCTTGGTGTTTGGTTTAGAAAGTGAGACTGTTGTAGATCAGCATCATTTGGTCAAAGTCTGTTCAGTGGGCCAACAGGAAGGGGAGGAGCTTATACAGGAAGAGGACAGTGATGCAGAGCAGGGGGTCCATGGTGCTCATCACGCTGCAGCCTGGATGAAGGACAGAGAGGAAGAAGAAGATTAGCCTGGTGCACTGACACATGACCCTATAGTTAAAACAATAAAGATTGGTGGAGACTCTGAGTCTGGTATCTTCATTTCTGCTTAATTAAACTAGACTCTAACTTGACGACTGACTTCAGTTGAAGTCAGTTTATTAGTTTTCATCATCCCAGTTCCCAACCTGTTGACCGGGGCCCACTGCTGGGCCGCAAAGCTTTTACAAGTGGGCCAATAAATCATTTACAAAACAGAACAATTTCACTGAAAAGATGTGAATATTAAAAACAATAAAATAAATGTTTTTTTCTTGTAATAAGGCCTATACTGACACACCAGTGATAAAAACTTTCATGTTGTTGCTGCTAGAAACAGGAAGAGTTAAAAGAGTCAGAGACAGATGGTGAATGAACAGCTGATCTCTGCTCTGTTTTCAGTTCAGTCCTGAATCCTTAAAATAAAAAGTGAATCCATTATTTGTCCTCCGTACTGTTACAGGGTCAGATGTGGACCTCCAACATTTTTGAGATATTCAGGTGGGACATAAGCTGATAAAGGTTGAGATCCACTGAATTATGAACTTGATGGCTTCATACTGAACATGACATAATTTTAAAACACTGAGGCTAAAGTTAGCTAGAGGAACAGCATTGTTGTTGTCCTGCAGGGCAGAGCCAATGATCTCTGAGCTGCTATTACAGAACTTATATATAAAACAGTTTTATTCTGACATGTGTCTGTTAACAATGAACAAGATAATGACTGTGGGGTGTATCACTGTCTCAGGTAATGTTTGGTTAGTAGGAGAATGAACAGAGGCGCTAACATTACCCTCAACTCTGATATAGACAATGAATGTGTGCTTTTACTAACATAAACTGCAGCAATCAGTGATGTTGACAGATAAAGCTGCAACAAATGGAAATAAAGTACAAGTACCTCCAGTACCTCTTGTATCACCAGTGTATATTCCAAAGGTCTTTAGGTTTAAAAACAAACACTGATTTAATCATGTACTACATGTAGCTACATGTAACCCCCCAAATAGATTGGACCCAAAACTGATTAGACCCTGTGTCCCTGAGGTGTCTTCACTCAGTTGTAGGATGAACGGTTGTTGAGGTAAGTCAGATCTCATTTAACCTGGACAACGTTTCAGCCAGGCAGCCCAGGTTCCCCTATCTGCCCCAGCACCCCCCACCCCACCCCCACTGTGAGAGGAAATCTTTTTATCTATATATATATACAGATAACTCCCAGTGTTTAGTGATACTGGGCTCAGGTGGTGTGTTCAGTGATCAGGACCACACACTGGATCCTCAAGAGTCTGAGTCTGGACCTCGTACTGGATCCTACTGGACGATCAGACATCAGAGGGAATACTGGGAGTCTAGCATCATGGTGTTCTTGGGGACATGGCTAAACCCGCTGATGCCAGACACAGACACTGCATTGGACAGGTTTCAGCTGATAAGGAGCGGACAGGACAAAGGAGACCGGTAAAAGGAAGGGAGGGGGACTGGCTGTGTTTATGAAAGATAGATGGTGTAACCCTGGGCGCATCACTATCAAAGAACAACTCTGCAGTAGAGACGTTGAGGTGCGAGCTGTTGGCATAAGGCCATTCTACCTGCCGAGGGAATTCTCGTATGTTATTGTGATAGCAGCGTACATTCCCCCCTCTGCTAATGCGGATGCGTCATCCAATGTCCTCCACTCAGTTACCAGCAGGCTGCAGACAAAGCACCCTCATGCCCTCTTCCTTATTTCTAGGGACTTTAATCATGCCACTCTGGACTCCATTCTACCCACATTCACCCAGTATGTGACATGCTCCACCAGAGAATATGAAACACTGGACTTACTGTACGCCAACACGAAGGAGGCATACAGCTCATCACCTCTCCCTCCCCTGGGGAGATCAGATCACAACCTGGTGTATCTCCTCCCTGTGTACGAACCTCTTGTACACAGGCAGCCAGCAGTCACCACCACAGTGAGGAGATGGTCTGATGAGGCTGAAGAGTCCTTAAAGGACTGCTTTGATTCAACTGTGTGGGAAGTACTTTGTGATGACCATGGAGAGGACATTGACAACCTGACACACTGTATAACGGACTACATCAACTACTATGTGGAAAATGCCGTTCCCACCAAGACTGTACGGTACTTCTCCAACAACAAACCCTGGATTACTCCTTACATCAAGTTTCTTCTCAAGAAGAAAAAGAGAGCCTTCAGGTCAGGAAACAAGGAGGAGCTGAAGGATGCACAGAGGGAACTGAGGAGAACAAAAAGGGAAGGGAAGAACAGCTACAGGAGGAGGATGGAGAACCAGCTGTAGCTGAACAATGTCAGCGGAACCTGGAGGGGCCTTAAAACCATCTCAGGCTACAAGGGACCCAACTCCCAGCCTGTGGGGGACAGGAAATGACCCATTCTCTTCTTCAATAGATTTGATCAGTCATCCGCCCCTCCCCCCGTCCTGTCTTTCCTGCTGCAGCCACCAGGAGAGAGAGATACCGCAGGTCTTTTTTTCCAGCTGCTGTCAGACTTTACAGCAAACACTCAACTCAGTAAATACACACACCATCGCAACAACCTCACACACCATTCTTTCATACACCAATCTGTGCAATATCTACTTACGCTGCTACTGTTTTTTTTGTTTACTATTATACAATTGTATATTATTATATTCTTATTTATCTCTATGTATCTTTATTCTTAAATATCTGTTATTGTAGTTTCTTTGCAGCTTTCTTTTCTCTTTCACTGCCACTTTGCTGCTGTAACACTGTGAATTTCCCCACTGTGGGACAAAAAAATCTATCTTATCTTATCCAAGGGAGTCTGAGTTTGAACCACATACTGGATCCACAGGAATCTGAGTCTGAACCACATACTGGATCCACAGGAAAGTGAGTCTGAACCTCGTACTGGATCCACAGGAGTCCTGGTGACTGATCTTCTCTCTGCATCTTAACTGGGTCTAAGATGGAAACCCATTCAGCTGATGAAGTACAGGAAAATGTTCCTGTTAGAAACATGAGCCCTGAAAATCAGTTCCTGTCCCTGCATTTATTTTACCAGCTCTGAGGAGGTCTGTGCTGAGGAGGAGTTCACAAACAGGCTGTGATGTCATCACTTTTGTGGCAGAGGAGGAGAAGGTGAAACACCTGCTGTCTCCCCATTGGCTCACAGATGTCTTACATCTCAGTCCAGGGTCCTGATCAGACTGACGCTGATGTTCTTACTGACAGGTTACTGAAGATCACTCTACCCAATCAGCTGACTGACAAATGTGACATCATCACATCTTCTCTAATAGTGTTGTGTGTGACCCTGTGTTCTCCATCTGTTGACAAACTGTAGCTGAAGGAGGGATGGACTGAGCATTGTGCTCATTAACAAAGTCTCAGTCACCTCCCTTTAAACTGCACAGTAATCTGATGATGAGCTGGTCTGAGCCTGAATTACCCTGAACATGTGACCTGCTGCTGCTGAGGTCACAAACACCACATCTGTACAGTGATCCTGTCTAACGTCCTTGATGAGGGAATTTACTTTTTACTTGTCTGTGAGCCTGAATGAAAACTTAGCCTCCATCAGTGGAGTTTCAGTGACCTTCAGAAAACCTACTGTCTCAGAACCAGAGCCAGAGCCAGAGCCAGAGCCAAAGCTAGAGCCTGAGTCTGAGCCAAAACCAGAGCCTGAGTCTGAGCCAGAGCCAGAGCCAGAGCCAGAATTAGAATCAGAATCAGAATCAGAGCCAGAGCCAGAGCCAGAATTAGAATCAGAATCAGAATCAGAACCAGAACCAGAATCAGAATCAGAGCAAGAGCCAGAATTAGAATCAGAATCAGAATCAGAACCAGAATCAGAATCAGAGCAAGAGCCAGAGTCAGAGCCAGAACCTACAGTCTACAGACTATATACAGACTACAGACCTGTTGGCTTTGTGGACCCCTGTGAGCTGCAGGGGGGTCCAGCAGTTGGTCGGTGATGGCTTTAAGGTGGGACACAGAGGTCAAGGTCCTGTGGTCCTTGGTCTTTTGTGGTTGGAGATGAAATGATCTTAAGTTGCTCTGGTTTATACCTTGAGTTAATTTCAGTTAATTACACATACAGGACTGTCTCAGAAAATTAGAATATTGTGATAAAGTTCTTTATTTTCTGTAATGCAATTAAAAAAACAAAAATGTCATACATTCTGGATTCATTACAAATCAACTGAAATATTGCAAGCCTTTTATTATTCTAATATTGCTGATTATGGCATACAGCTTAAGAAAACTCAAATATCCTATCTCAAAAAATTAGAATATTTCCTCAGACCAAGTAAAAAAAAAAAGATTTATAACAGCAAAACAAAATCAAACATTTGAAAATGTCCATTAATGCACTCAGTACTTGGTTGGGAATCCTTTTGCACGGATTACTGCATCAATGCGGCGTGGCATGGAGGCAATCAGCCTGTGGCATTGCTGAGGTGTTAGGGATGCCCAGGATGCTTCAATAGCGGCCTTTAGCTCATTTGCATTGTTGGGTCTGGTGTCTTTCTGCTCCTTCTTCACAATACCCCACAAATTCTCTATGGGGTTCAGGTCAGGGGAATTGGCAGGCCAATCGAGGACAGTAATGCCATGGTCAGTACACCATCTACTGGTGGTTTTGGCACTGTGGGCAGGTGCCAGATCATGCTGGAAAATGAAATCATCATCTCCATAGAGCTTTTCAGCAGACGGAAGCATGTAGTGCTCTAAAATCTCTTGGTACACAGCTGCATTTACTCTGGACTTGATGAAACACAGTGGACCAACACCAGCAGCTGACATGGCTCCCCAAACCATCGCTGACTGTGGGAACTTCACACTGGATTTCAAGCAACTTGGATTTTGCTCCTCTCCAGCCTTTCTCCAGACTCTAGCGCCTTGACTTCCAAATGACATACAAAACTTGCTTTCGTCTGAAAAGAGGACTTTGGACCACTCTGCAACTGTCCAGTGCTTCTTTTCCATAGCCCAAGTCAGACGCTTCTTCCGTTGTCTTGAGTTCAGAAGTGGCTTGACCATGGGAATACGGCTATTGTAGCCCATTTCCCGGACACGTCTGTGAACAGTGGCTTTTGATACCTGGACTCCAGCTTCAGTCCACTGTCTTTGAAGCTCCCCCAAATTCTGGAAGCGACTCTTCTTCACAATGCTGTTAAGGCTGCGGTCATCTCTCTTGGTTGTGCAGCGTTTCCTGCCACATTTCCCCCTTCCAACAGACTTTTTGTGGATGTGCTTTGAAACTGCACTCTGTGAACAGCTTGCTCTTTGAGAAATTTCTTTTTGTGTCTTACCCTCCTGATGGAGGGTGTCAATGATGGTCCTCTGGACAGCAGTCAGATCAGCAGTCTTCCCCATACTTGTGATTTAGTTTACTGAACCAAGCTGAGTGTTTTTCAAGGCTCAGGAAACCCTTGCAGGTGTTCCGAGTTAATTAGACGATTCAAGTGATTAGTTGAATACCCTACTAGTATACTTTTTCATGATATTCTAATATTTTGAGATAGGATATTTGAGTTTTCTTAAGCTGTATGCCATAATCAGCAATATTAGAATAATAAAAGGCCTGCAATATTTCAGTTGATTTGTAATGAATCCAGAATGTATGACATTTTTGTTTTTTTAATTGCATTACAGAAAATAAAGAACTTTATCACAATATTCTAATTTTCTGAGACAGTCCTGTAGAATGTGTTTTTTTTTACAACTGTTATCTTGAATCATTTACAGTCCCTCAGTATAAACCACATACATCCACAGCCCACTAAAGAGACTCAGACACAGCTGTCTGTTTCCCTTCAGTCCTGGAGGATATAAACCAACAGTGAGCTGCCTTCAGAGTGGGAACAGAACCGGTGTGACACTGCTGTAGAGACATCTGCCATGACTACTTCCACATCAGCCGAGAGGACAAACCCTGCTGTCAGGACAGTTGTGTTGAGATGTGGTTGACTGTGACATTTTAATCTGAACTGTCTAAAACATTCACAAAGTTACATTAATTTCTCCTGAAGCTGCACTGCCTCAGTTTTCATTACACAGCTCTGACCTTTCTCTGTACATCCCTCTGTATTTTATACTATATATATATATATATATTACGTTCAGATGAAGCCACTTAAACAACAGGGAACAAACTTTGGTCTACCTGTAAAAATGGAGGACATGTAGCCTGACTCCTCCTCATATGAATGCTGTTGCAGCTGCTCTGAACATTTGCACATTATTTTCTGAGTAAATCTGACTCTAACTCTTCCGTCGAACATTCAACTTTCACTTCAAAATATGCTAATTTTGTAGAGGAGAATGAGAAACAGCAGCAAACTGAAGTCCAGGACCAGGACCAGCGCCTGGTAAAGTATTTAAATCCTGTTACCACTGTTATTGGGCACAGGTACAGCTCTGAGGTAGGTGTAATTCTGAATAATATGATCTGTATGTTGGGTGTAAATGAAACACTTTGCCTGTAGAGATACCTGTGCATGTCTTGTTATTGTCATAAAGTATCTGCCCCGTCACTTCCCAACAAGCAACTCAGCAAATCTAACAGCAACAAAGCACCAAATTCCTCTGATCCTCTACAGCAACACGTCTGACCAAAAGATGTTGATTCCTCTAGTCCACGTCTGAGAGCTCAGTGCTGCTCTGGTTGTCAGCACAGTTGGAGCTTGATATATTTAAAAACAGCAGACAATTCTTTCATGTGTGTTGTTTTATTTTGACAAGTTATCCAGAGTATTTAGAAGACTGTTGAAAAGACTGGTCCCCTTACACAGGTCAGTGATGACTTAAAGAAGAAAGGAGCAGAGAGCACCTGAAAGCAGGAAGTGACAGAGATAATTATTCTTTCGTAGAGTAAGTTGTGTGGTAATAATTTCAAAATGTAAGAGGGTTGTGTCTTGTATTTCCAGTAGTATTTTCACTTGTAATTGTGTCACTTCCTGTGTCTTCACGCTGACGGAGGTAAAGCCCCAACCTTCACACTGCCTTTCTCTGTGTCTGCGCGCATGATTCACATTACAATCACTTGCCTCCATTCAAAGGCTCCACTGCTTTATTTCTTGTGCCCTCTTACTAAAGATTGGTCTCGTATCTGAGGTAGTCGTCCAGGTTGATGGCACCTTGTGTAGAAACGGTGTGAAAGAGGAGATACTGGACAAGCACACCTATTTCATCAGTTGTTTGTAAATTAACCTTTATGTAAATGAAGGTACATTTCAGTGTTCATTATTTTATTCTTGGTGTCAGCTAAAATACATTTACATGATTCAGCATTCCAAAAAGACATACTGGATGTGTTGCATGTGTGTGGCGGCTGCAGAGCATCTTGGTTTTCACTCATGTTAACGGATCAGAGTGGACACACTGACACACATCTCAGAATCGAGAAGTTCAGCAACCCTCTTCCAAAGGGATTCACTATAATGACTGCTCTTCAGCTTTGCACCAGCACCACTCGGCAATCTACTGAGCAACAACAGTATCATGTACCAATCACAGATCTCAAGACGTTTGTCAAGGACAACAATGAACAAGAGGGTCTACTGACCATTGTTAAGACCTTGAGTGACAACATCAAGATAACAACATTGACAAGTGTGCTAAAGCTATGTTCAAGAAGGGAAGACTGACTGAGACTGCATACTTAGACCTCAATATGGACATCATGAACAGGGAGCTAGACCAAGACAGCACACACAAGTGCCCGGGAGTGAATGAAGGAGACGGCGTACAAACTTCAACCATGAAGGAGAAGATCCGGAAAGAGTACTACAGTGGAGTGTGTTTGGTACTGAAGAGCAAATGTGGCAAACAGATTTGAGGCTACCAACATCCTAGTGATACCCGTGGTGACATAGAGCAGTGAATGATATAAGCCATGACAAGAAACATGCTGACCATGACGAAGATGCACCACCTGAAAGCAGATATCAGCATGCTGTACCAACCAAGAGCTTCAGGAGAGTGAGGTCGAGTCCAACTCAAACTGACCTAACACTACCGGGCTGGATGCATACCTGACAAGAACAGGTGACCCACTCTGCTGAACAATAAAAACATCAGATCTACTCCATTAAGAAAGATGATGACCAATTTAAGAAAGAGCTTGATATCCCAGAAATAAACAGAAATTAGGTAACTACATCGACACCAAATGAGTGAAGCAGAAGGCAAAACACTGTGACCTGCAGAACCTGCAGAAACGCTGGGAGGACAAAGCAATGAAAGATGCAGATGTGGACCAATGGAAGACAAACCAATGGCTAAACTTCTCCTCCTTTATTCCCCAAGGTCATATGAGCGAGCAAAATAATCACTAAATGGATTAAGATCTTATGGTTAACCACAGACACATCTGAACCAAATCCTTGTGATACTGCAGCTGCAGCTCCCCTCAGCAGAGCCAGGCATCCTTCAACAGAGAAACCACAGACAGGGGAGGGATCATCTCAGTGGACCAAACTTACTGCAGTCAAAGAACACAGTTCAGCTTCAACCAGACAGGCATTTAGTGGTGTGTGTAGCTGGGCGTGACCTCCCAGTTTGCTGTTCCCGCCAGTTCTGCCTCCACACCTGTCACAGCTGGCCAGTAATTCTAGTTTTTTTGCCTTTGTTTCTCCCTGCTCCAGATTCGGTGCCCTGCTACCCTGTCTGCTCAGCCCGCCCTGCCTGCCAGTCTGCTTGCCCAGCTGCATGTGTTTGTTGTGTTCCAGAGGACTTTTCGGATTCTGCCCCACTTCAACCCTCCAGCACTCCACTGCTCTTAATCTGCCAGAATTGACTAACTGTTTAATAAACACCCCTTGCAGGCTAACCTCACTCTTGTCTTCTGTTCTTGGGTCCTAAACTAAAATGTGTGGCTAAACCTTACTTCATCTTGAAAATTCAAATTCAACCTCATCAAAGTGCTTTATAAAACTAATCAGAATATAATCACATGAAGATGACTCTCTTTGCCATGTGTAAGAAAAGATATGTTCATCCAACACATCGCTAATGAGGCTTCAGATTCAGTGACGGCTGCTTGAGTCTCTGCATCTGGTGATGAGGCCTGAAAACCATTTTCAGTATCATGTAAGTTAAAACCTTTCACTTCAACAAGTTATACACAACTGGAAAACTATACTTCTCGATCACATGAAGCACATCACATTTTCTAACACTAATGGTAGTTTAAAGGGGTCCTATGGAGTTTCTATGCAGTGTTAGTATCCTTGAGGGCTAATATATGTTCTGGATGTTTCCTTCTGCATAAAACATTTGCTGAATTTATTTTTTTTAAGTATTTTAATCCTACATTGTTTAAATCCAAAGCTTGCAGTTTTCTTCTATCCTGTATTTATGTGTTTCTTGGTTAATTATCTCCACTTCATGATTACTGTGTTTAACCTTAGCAACACATGTGCGCTTCTTTGTGTCTGCGCTTGAAAAAAAAAAAACTTGTAACACTACCAGTGGTCAGACACTCTCCACAGCGTAGATTTAAACCTGTGCTAATCAATATTGCAGTGACTGTAACGTCAGCATCACCTGCCTCTGCAGCTGTACCTAGATCTACAAAGTGTTAAAGCATCTTTCAGCCCATTGTTTCTCAGTCCTAAACTTTAATACACTTTAATACACTTTAATACACTAATAACGAAATTCACTACAAACAGACACAGGGAGCAACTGGTGAACACAGAACCAGATGTTTCCCTCAGCAACTGGAGACCAAACAGAGGTAAAAGAGACGGGACCCTGGACTGAGACCGATCAGGTGACACAAACACCACGACACATCAATCATCATGTTGCTGCTGGATGTGGAGAAACTATATACAACTGATGACTTCTTTGAAACACCAGGGGTCAACAATCAAATATCATATCACTGTCAGTTTAGTTTGCTGTGGATGTGCTGTGGATTTCACCTTCATGTGTTTGTTGTCAGACACTCAGATCATCTCAGAGGAAGCAGAGATTCTTCTGAGTTCAACAGGAAGTTGTCAGTGCAGCACTTTGAACCACTTCACTGTTTGATTTAGTAACAGACAACAACAGCCTGATTCAAAGATTCATACTGTATGTGAAAACAAGAGTACATACAACAGCTTATAATATCAATCAGGAGCACTTTTAGATTCATATTTGCACAGGCTGCATGCTGCTAAAGTAAAACCCATTTCAACTCATTCTTTTTTCAATCAGGAGTAAATAACAAGAAGTTTCTCAGGAACAAATTTGACATCAGACACTGAGGTAAGCTGTTTGGAAAAATTCAGCTTCATCTACATTCATCTGAGAAAGTATCAGACATTTTCACTGTTTTCATATTTTGTTATGTTGCTGTTTTATGATAAAATCATTCATTCATTCATTCATTCATTCTTCCCTCACTGATACTTTCCTCAGGACTCAGTTGAACTACCTTTGGCAGTGATCACAGCCTCTAGTCCTCTTGGGTCTGACATCACAAGCCTTGCACATCTGGATTAGGGATTTTCTGCTGGTCTTCTCTGCAGTTCCTCTCACACTGTGCCAGGTTGATGGGGACATCAGTGGACAGACATGTTCAGGTCTCTTTCACATTCACAGATATGTCTCTAAGTCTCTCCTGTGTTGTCTTAGCTTTGACTCAGCTCACATTGTCCTGTTTGATGGTGAACCTTCAGCCCAGTCTGAGGTCCTGAGCTCTGGACCAGGCCTTCATTAAGGATCTCTCTGTACTTTGTTATGTTCAGCTTCCCCTCAGCCCTGACCGGTCTCTCTGTCCCCCCACAGCCCGATGCTGCCTCCACCATCCTTCAACTTTGGGATGGTATTGGGCAAGTGATGAGTGGTGCCTGGTTTCCTCCCAGCATGACTCTTAGAGCTAAAGCTAGTTCAGTCTTAGATTCACCAAACCAGATAACCTTTTTCTCATAGTCTGAGGCTTTGTCTGGACTCTCTGCCATGAAGTCCAGATCAGTGGAGGTACAATGATTTCTGTTTGTTAAGAGGGATCGTTCCAGATGGCGTGCTTGGTAGGTGAGATTGCAGTGTTTGTTATTTGGTGAGGCTGTCAGAGTTGTAGCTATGGTAGGGTTTTTGAGCATGATGTGTGATGGAGCAGTTTATAACTGGTAAGTCTGAAATATAGATTTATTTATTTACTTAACGTTTGTTCTATTCCATTGTCGATTGATTGGGATTGATCCATTTGTGAATGTACTGAAGTTGGTGGACAATAACATAATAAGGAAAATGGTGCTTCCAGACTTTCTTGGAGTTTGGATTTTGGTAAAGTAGCCGGTCTTGTTTTTCCCATAGAACTTTGAGCTGGCTTTGTTGATGTACATGTACTGACCTAGTTAATGTATCTGAGCTTTGTTGTTGTTATCTGTTTATGTTATTGGTTAGCCACACTGTTAACTGACACTTGTATGTCCACACACATACATGTAGCCCAGTACTAGGAATCGCATGCAGCTAACCCTCTTTTTGTTACCCTGTGTTGGAATCTCAAGCCATGGGTTCTGAAAAGAACAATGGAGAGGCCTACACGTCCCTCCAAAAGCCTGAGCCAGAGTTGGTCGACCGTTTGAGCCATATCCGACCAGACGAACTCCGGTTCTCTGGCTCCGTTGTTGTGTAGTGATATTGTGGTGATTATTAACTGTGGTGACGATCTCTTGTGGACTCTCTCCTCTCTTCACCTTTATCCTCCCTCTTTTCTCCCAATCACACACCTCATCTACATCTCACTCACATTCAGGCTGCCCTAGGGTGTGATCGCGTTATAACACGTAAAGCTCGAGGGTCCCTCCCTTTGTTCTCGTTGTTCACGCCATTCACACTCTGCGGCCAGCCGCCATCTTGGCTCTAGCGAGTACGTCACTCAAGTCACGCTGCTGCCTCTCTCTCTCTCTCCCTCGCACACACACACACACACACACACACACACACACGGTTGTTACATATGTGTTTTGCCTGTAATCATCTAGTTTTAGTTATAGTTGAATTATAATCGGTTTAATATCAAGTAATGTTATTTTGAATAATTATTACTCTTATTTATAAATCCTGTTATAATTTAACTCGTCGTTGTCTGTGATTATGGTGACTATATTTGTGATAACAGCTGGATTCAGGACAGTCAGTGCTCGAATTTACTCTTCAATTAACCTTCTGAGACTGCATTTTGAGCCATCAATTTGGTCATTGGTCATTGGTTGGTTAATACTTGTAGTAAACATATATATAAATATTGGTGATTATCACTGATAATCATTAATATTATACACCAATAACCAAATTGCCCCTACCTGTGCACAACACCTGGCACCCTTTGACTACCTGAACTGGCTTTGAACAAAGAAACTCATACGCTCCCTCTCCTACATGCCATGTGGTTTCAGCCTTGTTAAGGTCACAGCAACCATTTTGATTCGACCATCTTCCCTTTGTTTGTTACCCCAGACACTCACACTCACACACACACACACCTGTAGATAGTAGGGGAGACATTGTTGTTACTTATAACCTTGTAAATAAATGTCTTTTAAGTATATCTACTGCTGTCTTTAATATTGGTAACTGGGAAATTGTGAAACTAACAGGGATGGGGCAGACAATCATAAAGGAAGGAAACACAAAGGATAACCAACACACTCACACAAACTGATTTCAAAATAAAACAGAAAACAATAACATAGGTGGGAAGTCACTCAATGTAACTGTTTAATTTAGTTCTGACCAATCATCAACCTCCAGGTGTGAAACATGAAGCATCAACAGTGAAGAGCTAAAAGCTCTAATGACTACTAGAGTCTGGCTCCAACAGTGAGTCAGTCCCCATAGACTCCCATGTTCAAATGTCCAACTTTACAGCAGAAATAAACATGTTTACAGCCTGGTACAAAAACTGTTTTGGTCTCTACAGCTAATTTCCTCCTTCATGATAACTGTACGGGGTGAATTTTATATAACTCATTAACACATAACACATTTGATTTGACTAAAGTTATGGACAATTGAGGGCATGGCCTCTTTTAGTGACAGGTGGGTGAGTGTATGCTTGCCAAAGTCTCAGCTCCACACACACCCCACCTCTTTAACCATATTTGGATTAGCTGGGAGTTAGGGGCAGAGTCAGGCACTGCCAAGATGCAACAGTGGAGCATCTCACTCTGAGCTTCAGAAACCTGTGGGTGACATCACAGAGGCTCTGCCCATCTGTATTTAAAGTCTGTGGTTCTGACACTGCAGTGACAGCAGCAGCACCAAAGAAAAGTAAAAGTACAACACAATTTACGCTGGAGGGAGGAGTCTAAGCGTGGATTATTATTATTATTATTATTATTATTATTATTATTATTATTTACTTTTGCAGGCTAAACATTGTCTAACTCTGTGGTTCTGAATCGGTGTTGAGACACAAATTTATATGAGGGGGCACAGGGTTATTAATGAAACAAGAAAGAAAAAAATCAAAAGGGTCCACATGTGCTTGTGTTTTTGTTGTTGTTGTTGTTTTTTTGTTTTGTTTTTTTTAATGAAACCATGACAAGAGGTCAAATATTCAAACATTCTCATTTTAAGGAGGAACAAGCCAAAAGGACTGAGACTGACTGGTGTGAGGGACCAGTGTAATACAGATGTGAAGTACAGTTAACACAGTGGGGGTCAGGCTCATGTGTGATTATCATCCTCCTGATGACATAACAGATTATGTCAGTTTTTAAAGGACGGAAATGTGAGCACACAAACAGCTGATGTCATGACAGTGACCCCTCTGGAACAGGAATTGATGAGGCCTGACAGACAGCAGTGATGGAGGTGGAGCCATAGCCTCTGGGGCTTTATGTGCTGCATCAGTGATCATCCACAAGAGAAGCTCCAGATGTAGGTTACATTAAATAAACAGTGGACACGTGGCCTCACAACTTCTCTGTTAATCACTGGTGTATTTCTTGTCCTGCAGACTGCAGTGACACAGAGGGAAGAGGACTGTGTCCAGTGACAGAAAGGTCTGAATGTGTGTGTCTGGCCTGGTCAGAGGGGGGTCTGCTTGTGGCCAGTCTGCAGGGTGGGTGTGTTTGTACCAACACAGACTGGTTGTGTGATTAGATCCTGTATTTTTCATGTCACTGCACTAGCATGTGGACTCTCTTATTTGAGCTGCAGCCGGGAGCAGATGCAGCTGTCTCCAGAGCAGCTGTGCTGTTAGTACCTGCTCTGATTAAACTGAACACTGTGCATATGTCTCAAGCACACATCAAACTCACTGGCCACGTTATTAGATACAACTGCTTGTTAACACAAATATCTAATCAGCACATGGCAGCAACTCAATGCATTTAGGCATGCAGACATGGTCAAGACGACCTGCTGAAGTTCAAAGTGAGCATCAGAATGGGGAAGAAAGGTGATTTAAGTGACTTTGAACGTGGCGCGGTTGTTAGTGCCAGATGGGCTGGTCTGAGAATTTCAAAAATTGCTGACCTACTGGGATTTTCCCACACAACCATCTCTAGGGTTTACAAAGAATGGTCTGAAAAAGAGAAAATATCCAGTGAGCGGCAGTTGTCTGGGAGAAAATGCCTTGTTGATGCCAGAGGTCAGAGGAGAATGGCCAGACTGCTTCGAGCCGATAGGAAGGCAACGGTAACTCAAATAACCACTCGTTACGACCAAGGTATGCAGAAGAGCATGTCTGAACGTACAACACATCAGACCTTGAAGCAGATGGGCTGCAGCAGCAGAAGACCACACTGGGTGCCACTCCTGTCAGCTAAGAAAAGCAAACTGAGGCTACAATTCACACGGGCTCAACAAAACTGGACAAGAGAAGATTGGAAAAATGTTGCCTGGTCTGATGAGTCTCGATTTCTGCTGCCACATTCAAATGGTAGGGTCAGAATTTGGTGTCAACAACATGAAAGTATGGATCTATCCTGCCTTGTATCAATGGTTCAGGCTGGTGGTGGTGGTGTAATGGTGTGGGGGATATTTTCTTGGCACACTTTGGGCCCCTTAGTACCAACTGAGCATCATTTAAACACCACAGCCTACCTGAGTATTGTTGTTGACCATGTCCATCCCTTTATGACCACAGTGTACCCATCTTCTGATGGCTGTTTCCAGCAGGATAATGCACTATGTCACAAAGCTCAAATCATCTCAAACTGGTTTCTTGAACATGACAATGAGTTCACTGTACTCAAATGGCAACCACAGTCATCAGATTTCAATCCAACAGAGCACCTTTGGGATGTGGTGGAATGGGAGATTCGCATCGTGGATGTGCAAATCTGCAGCAACTGCATGATGTTATCATGTCAATATGGACCAAAATCTCTGAGGAATGTTTCCAGCACTTTGTTAAATCTATGCCACAAAGAATTAAGGCAGTTCTAAAGGCAAAAGGATCAATCCCGTTACTAGCAAGGTGTACCTAATAAAGTGGTCGGTGAGTGTGTATACCTATTATATACTTATTAACAGAGGCAGATCTGCTCCATGATCATCAGTCAAACTGTTAAAAGTCAGATGTTGCGGTTGATTATTAAACAGAAACAGCTACAGCAGACCAGGAGCATGTTTGTACACTTGTAATGAATCTATCAATCAAATATGAAGTTGCTGATACATCAGGAATGATTTCAGCTGTGCGTCTGCAGGCGTCTACTACTGCCTCAGTCTTTGGATGATATTTCTTCACACACAGACACAGACACAGACAGTCTAATAACAGGAGACACATACCTGATCAGAGCTGTGACTGGAGACAGGTCTTTATAACATATCAACTCTAAAAGAGTTCTGCAGGAACGAGTCCTAAACCCTGAAACTAGTCTCATGTCCTCACTTCCTGTTCCCTGGTCATGAGTCTCTGGTTGTTTGAATGTAATTCTGGCTGTTGCTAACAATTGTCTAACGTCCTTGACAACCTCTGTAGTCTCATTTAAACGTCATCAGTTCAACATGAAGGAAAGGCTTTTGTAGAAGAGCCCAGAGCTAAATCAAACAACAAGTTGAAGTTTAGTGGTGGTGATAGTGAAGTCATGTGACCGTGGTGTAGTTGGTTTATTGCCTAACATGAGCTTTTTACTGCTGCTGATTGTATTTAGGCTTCAAACATCATAAAGTGGTGTCATTACTGAAGATTATCCTGCTGAACAAAACCTGTCAGGATCAGAAACTATTGCTGATTTTCTCTAATTATCCAAAACACAGCGGAGAAATCATATTGGCAGGGAACCAAGGAAGAGATGATGATGTCAGGGTTGGACTACAGAAATACATCATCAATGCTGCACTGTACACCCCAAACATTGGGCTGTGTGAAAAATTAAAAAAAACTAATTTTATTTTCAATTATGCTTTTCATTCCAGCGATAATGAAAACAAGATCATTGAGATAAAAACATTATTGTGCTGCAGGACTTCAGACTACAGCATCCCGTCGTCCCTGAGATGATAGAAAAGAGAGAGCCGGGATGCTTCTGGGATGAAGGGATATATAACCTATAATTTACCATTTACTTACTTAGTAAATGACAAACTGAACTGAACTGATCTCATGTTGTTATAAAAACTCTCACTCAGGAGGAGAGCTGAAATGTTCCAGTGCTGAACTCATAACACTGGTCCATCTCCCCCCTCAGTCACAGCTTGTTAGCAAGACCTCACTAATATGTTGTGCTGGTAAAACAGAACAGAGTGAGCACAGAGAGGTCTTCACACCTGAGTCTGAGGAAACTGATGGACACATTCTAATGGATCTATTTTATTAGGCATTAAATTAAAACAGTCACCAGCTGCTTGGTAACGTTACTTCTTAACAGTGTTTACAGGCTAGTTGTTGGGACGAGAGAGAGAGAGAGAGAGAGAGAGAGGGAGAGAGAAAGAGAGAGAGAGAGTAGGAGAGAGAGAGGGAGTGAGATGTGAGCATCAGATTGGTGCAGCAACTGGTGCTCTGTGTCTTCTTCTCCTTCACTGTCTCCAGTAACTATGTTGGGTTCGACCTTCTCACTGTCTGTGATTATGATTTTTGCCATAATTGAGCAGCCCAACACCTCTGACTAGACCCTGTCATTTAGTAACACAACACCAGCATGTGTAAGTGTCTCTCACACACACACACACACACACACACACACACACACACACACACACACACACACACACACACACACACTTCATATCAATACATGGTGTAGCACACCTGACAAACTTCCACTTGACTCCAGTGACTGTTAATTATTCACAGGGTTAGGGTTAGGGTTAGTGTGAATAAATGAATGAATCATCGAATCAATCTTTGTCTGTGAGATGATCAGCTTCAGCTGACACCTGAAAGCACAAACAGAAACACCCAAACATGCTCCAGGACAGAAGGTGAAGAGCCCATTACACACTCTGAGATAAACACCGACCTCAACATGGTCTCTGAAGGTGAACACGTCTGGTTCAACAATAAGTATGTGTTATGTTGTAAACAACATATCAGTGATACACAACAGTCACTCAGTCACCCACTGTCTGCTACTGCTACAATTACTGTCTGTTGAAACTTCACAACTTTACCCCATTCAACTGAGCTGGGGCAGGAAGAGGAGCCATAAGGAGGTAAATTATAACCCCCCACCCCCTCCTCCTCCCAACCCCTCCTCCTCTCACCCCTCCCCTCCCAGCTGCCTTAACTGAATGCTAAATGCTCCCTGACTGTCAGAGGTGAGACAGAGGAGCAGGTGATGGAGGCAGGGCTCACTCACACCAGAGGAAACACAGTGTGGATGAACACATGAGTGTTCATACTATTCACACAGCTCCCACCAAACCTCAGAACATCTTATCTCACAGATCATCATTTCACACACAGCTGAGGTCACAAGGAACTATACCAAGGTACAGCTGTGCCGCCTGCAAAGAGGGGCAGCAGCGGCAATTGTGTGTCACATGTAGCACCAGGGGCAGTTGTGTGTTCCACATATGGCAGCAGGAGCAGTTGTGTCTTCCACAGGTAGCAGCAGGGGCAGTTGTGTGTCTGTCATAGCATCTGAGACTGAAACCTTCCACTGAAATCTTCCATGTCAACACAAACTTTGACACAGACTAACTCCTGCTGACTGTGTGTGGGTCCATCCACCACCACTTGGGGTCACTGTGGCTCTGCCCCCACCCCACCCCTCACATGAACACACACCCGTCCCTCACCTCCAACCCCCCAGCTCTCACTCACCAACTCCATGCTGCTGCCAGAGGATGGCTGTGTTCCCTGGCGGCGGCGAGGCTGACGACTTGGCCACAGAGGTGGTGGAGGCGATGGAGGGGAGGAGGCCGGGCTGAGGTGCCCGGTGCTTCCCCTGCCCCAACCTCGGACCTCCCACCGGGCCGTGGCTGGGCTCTGAGGTGGCCCTCCCTCCCGCAGCCCCTCCTAGCACTGTGTTAGTATTCCTCTGCGGCCAGCGGTTCTGGATGTGCGACACAGCCTCCTCTGCCACCATGCCGTCGCCCGGCATGACACGCAGCGCAGCGTGGACCGTAAATTCCTGAGTTTCGTCGGCCCACAGGTCAGACACACGGCACTCGTACACCCCCTCATCTTCCTTCTTCACCCTGGACAGGCTGAGGCGATGGGAGATTGCGTTGCCCTGCACACGCACAGTCTGAGTGACAGAAGAGAAAGGAAACACTGACATACGTAGTGCTGAGCAGCAGTCAGCCCCCCCCCCCACCTACACACACACACACACACACACACACACACACAAGCTCCTACACAGCCTCAGTTACCATTAATGAGGACAGAGATTCATCATGATTTGACAGCTCAGGGGTCTGACCTCATCAGTGTTTAGAGAGGATCAGTGATGAGACAAACGTCTGTCAGTCACTGACTCATCTCAGACCACCTGGTCACAGGTTCATCATCAACACTTCAAACTGACAATAAAAGGACACTTACACTTATCTTTGCAGCTTCCCTTGGAGCAACCTGAAAGAGGAATCACATGTTCATCCATCAACACAACACAACACAGGTGGTGTATCACAAACACACAACACGAGGCTCTATATCTCATGAGGCAGAGAGAGCTGGAAGCGTACATCTGTGAAAGACGCCATTCATAAACTCCCTCTCTCTCTCTCTGTCTCCCTCCCTCTCTCAGCCCCCCTCCCCCCATCCCTCCATGTCTGGATGTCTTTAAACCACAGAAGAAGAACACCTCAGACCACTGAAGAAGACTCTGATCTGTTGTCTTCCAGCCTCAGTCTCCTATCATGGCGGTTTCAGGCAGCAGACCTGAGATGAATGTCATGGTGTTGATAACCAACAAGTGCCATCTCTGCATTCAGAGTGACTCCCCCACCCCCCACCCCCCCAGGCTGGCTAATGCACATGCATTAGCCAGGCTTGTGTGTGATTGTGTGCGATTGCACAGACAGACAAACAGTGCAGCCAAGGTCAGGGAGGTGTCATGCAGAGTGAAGATTAGCTGATGAACACATTCATACATTGACACACTGGTGGTTTTTACTTTGAAAGGGCACACAAAGTGAAGCTGCTGAGGCTCACAGGTTCTGCCTGCAGAATCAGCTCCACACTGGATATCAGCAAACACACAGTGTTGTGGCAGCTTTACAGCTGACACCTTTAGCTCCTGACTGACAGGTGCTTTAAAGATGTGGCTCAGGTGAGCAGATACTGTCATATAACCCCCACCCCCTTGTTCTGTTTAAGCAGCAGTGCAGGTACCTTGGCTCTGTTGGCCGGGGCGCTGATCTGCAGCTCATGGGGCGCTTCTTTAGGCATGTCCTCCTTCAGGTACCACCACTGGATCTCCAGAGACATGGGGGCCGAGCTGACAGCCTTGAAGGCGCAGGGCATCTCCACGTCCTCCCCCTCCCCCACACTCATGTCTTTAGGGACCTCAGTAAATGCAGCTTTGGTGTGTGAAGGGGAAGAGGCAGCAGAGGCACAGATTAATGAGCAGGATGATTCTACACCCTCCATCAGCCTACACCATGGTGGCCCTCACAGTGAACCCCTCACCTCCACCTCCCCATTAACTATTACTTACAGACTGAAATTGCTTTTACTGGAGCACTTCAGACCTGAATCTGCCTCAGGACTGGTCTGATCTGGTCCTGATGCTGGGTCACCGTGTGTGTTTTAAGTGTTTTGCACTGTTAGAGTTCTGCTGATTAAAATGCACAGGCTTCATTTCGTCGCCTTGAGGGCACCGGTGGGTGTTAGCTTCACTTACCGTTTGCACAGCTCATAAAGAGATAGAAGTAGTAGATGAAACCGCAGAGTCCCGGTGTCTCCATGTCACAGTGAGGCTCGTCACAATCGGCTCGGACAGCAGACGGTCATCTGACCTGGATGTGATGTCCACCGCCGCTCAGATAACTCCAAATATGGGCAGAGAGGAGCCGCGGTCCAGATCCAGCCTCCGCATCAGTCCGGCAGCGACCCGAGGGTGAGCTGGAGCATCATCAAAACCAGATCAAAGACCTGAACCCAGAGGAACTGAACCAGCCTGACTGAACAGGAAAGAGAAAACAGCGTGCGTCAAATAGTGTTGGTCCTCCGCTGGGTTCCCCCGGTCCTCCAGTGAGTCCTCCAATGGGTCCTTCGGTGGGTCCTTTATTCCCCGGTGAGCGTCGTCTGGAAGTAGAGAGCGAACTTCCCGGTCAGCGGCAGGAACCTGCTCCTCATCACCACCGCGCTTCCCTGGCGAAGAAAAGGTCTTCCGGGCTCCGCTCCAACACCCATCACATAACCGATCCTCTATGCGTGTGTGTGCGTCAGTCTGTGTGTGTGTGTGTGTGTGTGTGTGTGTGTGTGATAGAGAGAGAGAGCTGCAACAGCGAGAGAGGACAAGTTCTCCCTGAGACTGACGAACATGAATTACTGTTGAGAGGAGCCCCCCCCCCCCTCTCTTTCTCTCTCTCTCTCAGATTGTGTGCGTCGCGTCGCCATGAGCAATGAGCAGAGGTCTCTGGGCGCCCTCCCACCTCCCTCGCTCTTCTCTACGTCACCCTCCCTCTCTCACTGCCACCAAGTAAACAATTTCAGTCAGTTATGAAAACACATACAGTGTCAGAGTCAGTGAACGCATCAGAGCTATACTGTTTTAAATGGAGGGTATCCAAATAATCTATAGGGTGCCTCAATGTCAGGGCTGGAGGCTTAATACAGATTAAATCTAATCTGAGACAAAGCTGCTCTCTGAAACTCATCCAGGCTAGTTCAGGTCTTATCATGAGCCTCCACACACACTTATGTGACTGTTGCTTTAAGGATGGCTGATGGCATTGTAGCAGACAATAAGCAGCTGTTCAGCAGTGGTTCACTGGGGGAACATTCACAGAAACACACTGATGTATGACCCATCTGTTTACTCTCAGATACTGATTCAAGTCCCAGGACCTGAGGTACCAAGACCTCTCTGACACCAGTCTGATACCAGTCTGCTGTGGCCTCCCCAGTTTTATCATCTGTATCAGTCAGACAACACTTTCTGTCCACTCTCTGTCCAGATGAGTGTTTTAACTCCTTATCACAGAACATCTCTGTGCACATTAACAGACCTGAAAACACACATTACATGACCATTCACCTACACTGAGCATGTGCAAGCCAGTGTAAACAATTCAATTGGAGGGGGGGGCATTTTTAACAGGAAGAAACCTCCAACAGAACTGGGCTCAGGGTGGGCAGCTGTCTGCCTTGACCGGTTGGGTTAAGGAGGAGAAAGAGGGGGTGGAGGGAGGATAGAGGAGAAAAGAGAAAGAGAGAGACTAGGAACAGCTGTATAGGCAATGGTGTTATCAATAATAATTATAAATAACAGTGGTATAATAGTAATAATGAATGTCATAGTGGTAGATCTGGATCCTGCTGCTCCAGAAACAGAGATACCTCCATAATGAGGACAGAGAGAGGGAGAGAGAGGAGAAGCACAAACTATGGGAGAGAAAAAAAACAACAAAGTTAATGGCATCAAGAAGTTGAGAGAGAGAGAGGGAGAGAGAGCGAGAGCCCAATGCATCATGGGAATCCCCCAGCAGTCTAGCTTTATAGCAGCATAACTAAGGGATGTTTCAGGACATACCCAAGCCAGCCCTAACTATAAGCTTTATGAAAGGATTGTTTTAAGCCTGATCTTAAAGGTAGAGAGGTAAGGTAAACAGGAAGCAGCTTGTCTCCTCAAGAGTTCAAATACAGAACTGAACTGAACAACAGCTGCTGCAAAGACAACAAGGTCAGTAACACTTTAATTTATTATCCATGTTGTTTCACCACTGGTAGTCGAGGCTGACAATAGCCAATCAGGAGCCACCGTGGGTGTCTACATCATTGTTTCCAAAGGTCTCTGTTTCTGTCCATCCAGAGTACAACTCAACCCTGGAGTTTTAGACTAAAACAGGTCCAGCAGCGTTTCTGAAAGTCTCTGTTTTAGGGCCTGAAGAATGTGGAGGAGAGTGGATAGAGAAGGAAACAGAGAAGAAGAGATTAGTTTAAAACTAAAACAGTAGAAGAAAAGATTAGTTGAAAAGATAGGGGGTGTCCCTCTCTATCTTCAGGAATGTCTTGAAAACTCATCTCTTCCAAGGGAACATTCTTTCCTAAAAACCTGAACATGTCTAACTAGCACTTTTTGATGGACTTCCTTATACAATCTCCCAGCAATTATTCAATAGATGTAGTACCTAAAACAAAGGTTTTCCACTGCACTCTAGCTTTACTATTGTCCTTCACTTGTAAGTTGCTTTGAATAAGTGTCTGCCAAATGAGAAAATGTGAATGCAAATCTATAAGAGACAAGTTTAAAATTAAAATGTAGGAGTGATGAGTTTAGAACTAAAACGTAGAAGAAGAGAAGAGTTTATGAGTGTCAGTATGGATGGAGCCTGTACTGTACCATAGTGGCACTGTTTATCTACACACTTCAGCAAAACACTTCAGTGATTAGATGTTTATATTGATGGGCAGTCTTAGCATCCTGGTGCAGCAAACCAGATATTTACCCTTGCAAGGTTACCAGGGGGTAACCCTGCCCATCAAGTCTACATGTGTTTTGTGGACGTTGTCCCCTGAGAGTCTTGTAGGGGGTACTGTGGGAGTAAGGGGTCCTGGGGCCGTTGCTCTGAGCCAGTCAGTCCTTCTGTAACCTTAGTGAGAGCTGTATCTTGGCAGCGAGTCAAACACATTTCCTGTTGGTGTTGGCCTCTACCAGGGTTGTCTCTTGTCACCAATGTTCCCTCCAATTTTTCATGTGTCTGGGCATACACACAAGCTCCCTGAGCACACTGAGGATCATTGTGAGCAACATCAGATATGCATGCTGTGGCCACACAGACTTATGCGTAGCGTAAGTGAACCATATCGTATCATTGGCTGGACATCTGTCACTCACTGTGTTACACTGCAAAAAGTTACAGAAAAAAATGTTATTGCTCTAATTAATTTACAGTTTATGTTGAATTTTATTTTATGCACTGTATAGATTTTCTTGTGCGCTGAGAATGTGTGAGCAGTGCGCGATTGCGCAAGCATGCAGCTTAAAGGGAACATTGCTTGTCACCAAACCTGTCTAGACAGGACCTTGTGCAGTGCAGCCAGAGGAGAAGAGTGTCTGGTTTGTGGACCTCTCTTCTCTTCTCAGATGATGTGGTTCTGCTGGCTTCATCAGTCAGTGACCTCCAGCAGGAAGCAGCTGGATGAGAGTCAGCACCTCCAGGTCTTAGACTGTGGTTCTCTGCTGGCAAAATGGTGGACTCAGCAGTAATGAGGGGGTTGTACCAGACCCTTTTGGTGAAGAAGGACAAGACTACATATCTCAGCTGGCCAAGGAGCACCTCGGGACACCCCAGGACCGGCAGGCACATGTTGCTGGGGAGAAGGTCGTCTGGACTACCTCAGCCTGCTGCAACCACACCCACATCCACTGCAGGATGGATGGAGTTGGTACCAGATATTCTTGTACTGTGTCGAAACTGTCTCCACATGAGAACTAGAAGGTGGTTCACCATCAAAATGGACACACTGTTTTCTATAGAGGTGTAACCCATATGGTTACTAAACCAATTTATGTGATTTGAGTGTAGTACCTTAGCCCACCACATGGCGCACCAGCCTATGGTTAGTGCCATGACCACTGAACGTTATCTCAGTCTGAGCCGTGGGTGATCACAGTCTGTGCCGAGCGCCATCTTACTCAGAGCCGAGCTACGACGAGAGCACCCGCACAAGTAAACGAGCTGACGAACTGGGGTATGTAACATGATAAAAACCACATAAATTGATGATTAATCCTCGGGCAGTATCTTGATAAATCTTCTGTTTATTAAGGGAAAGTCGTGTGATTGTGTGTGAGCGAGAGAGGAGCCGGTTTCACTGTGTTAAAAGGAATCCCGGCTATGAAAACTTGTAGTTCTTAAAATATAAATGTTATCAGTTATAATAAAGTGATATAAAAAACCTTCTTGATGTCTTCGTTTTTATAAAATGTGTAAAAATAGTTTAACTCGTAGGTCACCATTGTTGTTAACGTCGCAATGCACTCTGGGTAGTGACGTCATGGTTGCACTGGCCGGCTTCGGGACCCTGTTGTGACTGTTCAGCGACATAAACATGGCATCTGTTCAGCCTTTCCAATTTGAACCTGAGCAAAACATTAATGAGGAGGACAACACTGACAATGTTTCACAAAATGAAGAGCAAGAAAGACGGGACGAGGCGAGAGTGGGACAAAATCGGTGGTGTATGCGCGGCAACTGCGTCTCCATGAAAACCGAGAGGGAGAGTGTTTGTTGTCAAGAGCTCCAATTTTTGTTAGCAGATGTTCACGGTAAGTATTGTGTGATCAAACTTATTCCAATATCAATAATTTTGGAGATTATTAGCATCCAGAGCTGTCGTGTGCTTTATAGATAATTAGGATATACAGTGAAACGCACGACTTTGATCATTTTTGCAGATATCCCGTGCATCACAGCACACAAAAACTTTGAGGCAGTTTGCCTTAACCGAGACGTCTTATGGGCTGCCCTCGTCAGCCTCCACGACCGGGAGAGTGCTGCTCTACCCAATCAGAACCAGGTCACCAATAGGTAGCCTCATTGTAATGTAAAACTGTCGGGACTCTGCCGCGGCGCTGTCCAGATCGCTGATCCTCCTGCCAGTCAGGTAAGAGCAGCTGCGGAGCTGTTGCACATCTTGCACAACTTGTTGCACATCAGCTGGCCACTGTACCGCTGCATCTGATGTATGTGAATCTGTCTGAGTGGCCGCATCGGTCATATTTGGAGAACACATTACACTTACTGAAGACTGAAGAGGTGAGGTGAGGTCAGCTTCCTCTGTGACCAGTGGCATGTCCGATGGTTCACCTGACGTTACAGAGGCGACAACTGCAGGAGCAGGTTGTCCGCTCAGGAGAGCATCCAGCGTCCCTTGTCTATGGTGCTTTTTAACGCGCATTTCACTCGCTTCCCGAGAGCGTTTAGATTCCTTATGTGGGAAAATTGTCGGAAAAGCATTTGGTTTTAGTCTTCGTTTATACCCAGCCGCTCCGGTGAGCTCTTCCAGCAGTTGCGGTCGACTAAAAGCCTCAAATGCATCAGGAGAAAAATGTCGGGAACACAGCCGCGGATCTTTGGGAAGTTGTGTCTGTCCACAGGCATCTTCCCACTCCTTTCTCCTCTTCTTGTCAGTAGGAATGCAGTGTAAACTCACATCACTCCCCTTCTTGCGTTTTGACTGGAAGTTGCATCCAAAAGCAGCACAATGTGGCATTTTACTTTACAATTACTTTGACTGTGCGCACGTAAACAAACACAGGCGTCAATAGCTATTCTACCAAGTGCAACCACTATACGTCATCGCCCCCAGAGTGCATTGCGCATGGAAAACATGGCGTCTTACGTAGGTCAAAATATGTACTAAATATTATAGATTTTTAAAGCAATGGCAATATTTTATGTGTTTCTAACAACATATTTTAGTACAAGAGAACAATTGTGGCTTATCAGGGCCTACAAGTCTTCATAGCCGGGGTTCCTTTTAAGCCTCTGTGAGAACTCCGGTAAGGAAAATGCTACATGCTACGGGGCTAGGCCTCAAGGTTAGCTGTTGACATTAGCCGGATGTGAGAAAATTCCTTTCATTGAAGTGCATTCATAAAACCAGTCGGAGTCCCCGATATGTTTTCCTAATGTTTTAAACCCACCGTGGTACCTGCCGTATCATTGTGAACTTTGAAAGCAAACTGTAAAAAGATCGCTAACGAGCTAGCGCGAGGGTAATGCTAATCGCGGCTAGCGCCGCTAAGCTAATTCAGGTATTACCTGTAATGGAAATGCTCATGGTGTAGCTGGTTAAGCTAAATTGCCACTACTGTAGCATATGAGAGAGAAAGAGATGGCATATGATGCATAATTGTGTTGATATGATGCCAGTTGTGATAGAAAAAGTGTATTTTGATTCATGTAATGAGATGTTAAAAAGATAAATACTGATGTTAAAAGATAAATATTGATTAATAGAGCTGTTTAAAAATATAAATAGAGCTTTATTGAAATAAATAAGTTCATTTATGTTAAAATATAAGTTCATGATAGGTAATTGTCATGATAAAAATACTTATCCTGTACTGTAAAAATAAGCAGACTCATTTAATGCTTTAGATGCTGTATATCCTGCATCTAGGTATAGATATGGAAGAAATAGAGTGAAAAGTGAAAGTAGAAAGATGTCATGATTTGAATAGAGAGTAATGATTATTTGTTCTACACTCTATGTGTAGACTGGTTTTTCCGTTTTGCCGGATTAGGACTTGATTCAGATTCCGAACCGAGGTGGTTCGGTGGCGAGCCAGAAAGGACAAGCAACTCAGACAGAACGGTACACGGTCTGACCAACTGTGGGATCCATTCCGAGGAACTTCAGACATCATCTTACTTCACTCGTGATACAGATAAGAACATAACACAAAAATCTATCCGGGTAGTAACCATATGAACAGAACATTGAACATTGCACACATAAAACACAGAACTGAACTCTGACCTTCTACAAAGAAGGAGGGACATTTTCTTTTGAACTTTCTCAAAGGGAAACCTACTAAAAATCAAAAAGGGACCCTGCCTGGGCTCAGTGCAGCAATGACAGACAATCCAAAACCTCAGTCCAACGTCCACCATACTGTAGCTGTTCAGTTAGATTGAGATGTGGTGACTGTGGAGGCCTTAACATACTTTTCACATAATTTTCATATTTATCAAACAGTTTCCTCTGAACGGCATTCAGACATTTGTTTTGTTATGTTTCTCTGCTTGTTTATTCAGGTTTCACTTTTAATTCACCACAGATCTTTCTGACAAAGTGGAAGATTTGAGGAGGTAGGTTTTGTGTTGTTTTTCTATTGAACAACAGCAGGACTGAACTGTCTTCATTCTGTTGCCTCATGTGTCCAGTCTTTATACAGTACGGTTTATAGGTGTATATATCCACGTATGTCTTTATGGTCATGTCTTCATGTTATTAATTCTTCTTCAGTTTAATTTATTCATTAATTTTATTTATTTTTCTGTGTTCTACGTGAAATGTCCCCATGTCTGTCCCCCAGAACAACTGAACAAATGAAATCTTCACAGCAGGGGTGAAACATAATTGTCAGTGGCCCAAATGCTAAATTTTATATTGTTGCCCAGAGGCCTTTTAATCACACACAAAAGCACACAAAGTACACACTGATTTTTCTCCTTGTCACGATCATTGTTCAAATCTCAACTACCTCTTTTTAATGGATTTTTTTCAGTCAGTGGAGGCTTGCGATTTCCAGTAGATCAGTCTATGTTTTCAACTGTGGAAAATATATGGGTGGATTAAGGACTGTGATGGGCATTAATGGCAAGAGAAAAAAATGCAATGGTATTATTTTAAGTGCACAGAGAACCTCTTCTTCTACTGCACCTGTTGTGTTGTGCAGACTTAACCCGCTCCACACCAGGTCTGTGGCATCAAACACATGCATACCTGCCATCACTGCAGCAGGAGATGTTTCATCTCTGGGGCTTTACATCTGAAAAACATCACCCAAGTATTGCACAGCAGTCACTGACATTTATGATGGTGGTGTTTTTTCACTCATAAATACCATCATCTCTTCCATCTACCTCCAATGTCACCAGACGCTGGCACAGTTGACACTGACTCAATCAAAGGACATACGTGATAGAAGTGTCGGTCATGTCAATAACAACAAGTTGTCCAACAAGTCAAACCCAGACCAACAGAGGAAGCATTAAGTTCCATCCTAGGTGACCTTTCAGGTGTTTGCCTCCTTCCTGAAGAGCAACATCAGTTCCCTGAGTGTTTAGAGCACCATCACTTTGTATTTCCATCAACTAACCATGATTCTGGAAAAACAAACATTGTATTTCACCAATCCCAACAGGGGATACCTCCACTGAATGTGAGAGACCCCCTAACATTTATCAAGAGGTTCATTCTGTCTTGCAGGATACGTTGGAGGCCCATCCACCAGAGTTTCAGCCTTTGGTCATCCACCTTTGTGTTGGTGAGGAAGAACAATGGCACCCTGAGATTCTGTGTCGACTATCACTCATTCTCAAAGATACTTTCCCACTTTCAAGAGTCAAAGAGCCCTTGACCATGTTGTTCAAGGCCACATATAATATATCCACTCTGAACTTGATCAGTAGATCCTGGCAGGTGCCGGAACATATTCACAGTGCTTCACCTTTTCCACATTTTGTTATGTTACAGCCAAATAGGGATGGGAATCGAGAACCGGTTTTGACTCAGCGCCGGTTCCAAATAATCAATTCCATCGGAATCGTATGCCGCAAACGTTATCAATTCTCTTAACGATTCTCTAATACTCTGCAACGGACAAACAGAGCAGCAACATGGAGAGGAAGAAGAGCTCGAAAGTCTGGCTGTACTTCACAAAATGCGACAAAAATGCTGCCGTATGCAATCAGTGCAAGACAGTGATATCGTGCAAAGGTGCGAATACCTCCAACATGCAGAAGCATTTGTACACGAAGCACGGTGTTAAAGAAGAGTGCCATGTGTTTGACCGTTTGCGGACGGGTGCTGCTGCTAGTGTTGCTGAGTGCCAAACAAGCTCCTCCGGTAACGTAACGTTCACATAAAATTTCCTGCATTAGCGCGCTGTTGCTTTGCAAATGCAAGCAGCATGCGCAGTTTGTAATGATCAGTTTGTGATCCAAGCTACATAAAAATAATAGGATTAAGTTGTAATTCTTTTTTTTATTATTATTATTTATTGTATCAGTCTAATTTATTTTCTTTCTACTATGTATGTTTGAATGAGAAAACATTAAAGTGTTGCTTTTTGAGCAGAAGACTGCGTAGAACTCCTTTTTTGCCACTCAATGAGCTACTCAGGAATTGTTAAGAGAATTGATAAGGAATTGTATTGATAGGCAGAATCGACAATGGCATTGATATTGATAAAAACTTATCAATTCCCACCCCTACAGCCAAAATGGATTAAATTCATTTTTTACTTCAAAATTCTATGCACACAATACCCCATAATGACAAAGTGAAAAAAGTTTGTTAGGATAGCCACCCCACTATATGCACTGCTATTTGGATGCCGTCAAAAACAAAGTTGCAGAGCCAGCCCTCAGTGACAGAATGGAGGAGGACTGACTGACTTTGAAGCAACATTTCAAGGTTTGAAAAAAGCTCTAAAACTAAATATCCTGTTCTCACCTTTGCCAAATTTTTACTGCCCTTCATTCTCTACACAAATATCAGCGAGTGGAGGTCACTGTCTGTAAAACCAGATTCACCTGATAATTCTCTGTAGATTCACCACTACCAGAGACTCCTTTCACATAGTGTTAGTTACGACCACAGGTCATTTTTTTCAACCCTCTGATATGACGTCAGGTGTACCACACCTTGGTTGTCATGGTTAGAATAATAACAACGAAGGGTCAGGGATAAAAGAAACAACATAAACTGCTATTTTCAATCAAACACCACTCTCCTGTGTCAGATTCCTGTTTATCCTTTGTTGACCCATCCATCCACCTCAACCTCCTCCTGACATGGACTTTGTCGCTCTATTGACTACATCACTCCACTTTTCCCTTTGCTCCTGTCATCATTACTAGGACCACAAACTATGGGTCATAATAACCTGCTGACAGACGACCTATGGGCTCGTTTGTTACAGTCTTAATTACTGACTGAATGTCATTTACAAGATTATTTCTTTAAATTTAACTGGATGGTTTGCCTTTAGAGTTTCAGTTACTTTGTGCATTATTTGCTCATAAAGGATACATTTTCATTTTCACCTCTGTTATCTCTGTAACTGGTATTTTATGTGATCTTGTAACCTCATACAAATAATGTTTTCTTCAAATAATTACAAATTTGGACAACTGACAGAGACTTTCTCTCCGTGGTGCCCCTGTGCAGTGCATTCATGTCATTAAATTGCTGTAGAGTGACCTTGCTCTGTCAGTGCAGACATCAGTGCATTCACTCTCCTCCCTGTGGCAAATCATACTTCCATCTTAATCACCTCTATTGAAACAGACTGGACAGAAAAGCACAAATTCTTTAGTTAAGAAAAGTAATTTCATATCAAACAGGAAGCAGGAGCTTTGTACATTTATCTCAGTATTCACTCTGACAGAAATGTAATTTGCATCTGTGCTTACATCTTCCTCTCTGTCTGTCTCGGCTGCTCTCAGTGTGACTTTTTTTTCATTTTGTATTCCAGCTGCCTCCTCAGTGGAGCCAATTTATTTGTTTCGGACAAAACAGTGTGTTGGTAGAATCTTTCTTTGAGCTGCACTTTTCTGTTGAATGTGAAAAAGTATAAAGAATGAAAGACAAATTGTTTCTGTTCAACTTGCAGAGCATCTTCAAGAATTTAGAGAGCCACTATCACCCATGGGATCACACTATTCAAGAGTCCTTTGTGATGCAGATGTGTTTCATAACAGATATTCAGCTACATACAGTTTACTGCTGGAGGAGGAGCGTCCTGTGTGTTCACCACACCTGTACCACCTACAGTGTATGCACGTCTGCGTGTCCTCTTGAGGAAACCTGGAGCCATGTTCACCCTCCCTCCTCTGCTTCTAGTTCACCTCAGTAACCTCCAGAACTGCTCCTACACCTGACACAGGACCAAGGTTCCTCACCTGTCCACCAGGTGTCACTGCTGACTTTGCTCATGTACAAACCCAGACACCTGCTCACAGGCCAGAGCAGCAGTGACACCACAAACTGACATTTTCTCGTCCAGTCGTTTGGTGATGTACTGTCCACCTGCAGGTCAGCTGACATGAACCACAGCTCCATCATAGCAGCTGCTCTTATTCTTCTGTCACTCTCATTGTGTTCATCACTGCACCACTTTGTTCAAAACACAGTTACTGAGGAGGGAAAATAAAGCTCGTTCATGATTAGTAAACAGATTCATTAGTTTAGCTCAGTTTGTGATGGGACAATAAATTCACATAGTTTGCTCTGAGCACATGTTCCCGCCTCTTGACTGTGTGTGAACCACGTTTGTGTTGAGGAGCAGTTTATTCTGGACTGTTTATCTGAAGCTTTAGCATGTGGAGTTCATTTCCTCCAAAGTCACAGCTGCTGGGACCAGAGTCACTCTGATTCTCTGGATGTTGTTTCTGACCAAGCTGCAGGGGAGTGACTGAAAAGACCCAACTGAGGTCTGTGATTTACTCTGGATTAATATCAGGACCAATGATGGGAGCAACCAGGGTCTCTGTTAATGTGGACATTTTATTTGTTTGGCCGATAAGACATCCTTGTTTAACACACCCAAAGGCCTAAAGGCCTCTCAATCAGTTAACTAGATTAGTTAGTTTACTTTTCACAGGTCTGCCTTACAAGACCATTCTCCAATAACAACGAACCCATAGGTCATCTGTCAGCAGGTTATTATGACCCATAGTTAGGTTTTGTTGCTAGGCAACATCCAGTGGTCGTATTAATTATGACAGGAGTAAAAGGAAAAGTGTGGTGACATAGTTTATAGATGACTGGTGGTTCTGGTTTGAAGGACTGGTTGTTCCGATTAGAGGACTGGTTGTTCTGGTTGGAGGAGTGGTTGTTCTGGTGGAAGACTGCAATCAGAGCTGTCATCACTACAGAGGGGTCAGACAGACGGAGCACAAGAATAAATGAAGGGCTGTATGTTTGTTCACACTGTCTCACACTTTATTCGTTAAATGAGCTCATCAGTATTCTCCACTAATCATGAAATACTTGACTCTGTCATCAAGTGAAGTTTGTAATTAGAAGAAATTTCTTTACAAAACAATATTTGTTTTTGCCATATTTCACCTTCCTATTGAAATGTATTTATTATATTCTAATTTCATTGGACACTGTTCTTTCTGACCCTTTAGGACACAGACTGTTTGTTGGGTAGATGTTGGGGGGTGGGTTCACATGTAAATTAAGTGAAGGTGGTTTTATTAATAATGTAAATGACCAGATGTATGTGGCTGTAGTTGCTCTGTGACTAGTGAACAATGGTGTTGGTTTTTTGGTTTGGTGATGACGGATAACCTGAGTGGCTCTGATGATGATCCAGTCTATACCAGTGTTATTCAGTGGAGAGGAGAGGGGGTATGTGATGTCGCCATCACTGATAGAAAAACACCATTAAAACAAGGGTTCAACAACCCTGGTTCATTTACAGTACGTACAGCACATCTGGACCACATCTGGACCACATCAGAGCAAGCACTCATCAGCAGGGTATTACCCTGGACAACAAGCCGCCCCCCCCCCCCCCCCCCCAGGATAAATCTGGTGTTATTCTACATTTCTCTTATCATCACTACTCCTGTGTGTCAGTCTCTCAGTGCCTCCTGTCTGCTTTCTGCTGAATACTGTGTTCAAGCATCTACGTCTCACAGCCTCCGACTGTAGAACAGTGTGAAAATGGAAACTGAGACCGTCTCTATGGATCACAGTCATCACATCTGTGTCACTGTTGTCCTGTCGGGTGTTTTCCTGGAGTAATATGAGATCCATGTGGTGACAGATACAGTGTGTTTGCTGGAAATTGTAATTGAAGCTGGGTGATACTGCTGTCCTGAGATCTACCGGGTGTTTGCTCTCCATCAGTGCTCTGCAGTCCCTCATGACCCTCCAACTACAACACTGCAAACGTGATTCACGTGGAGCCGCTGCAGAAGAACAGTGCAGGGAAAGGAAAGACAGCAAGCCTGGACTGTCCCTCACGTCCGCAGCTCAGTCTGCACCCAGCAGGGGCCAGTGCAGCATTTTATTTTAATATTGTCACTAAAGCTTCTCACACCTGTCACAACATCTGTCCTGTCGCTGACCCTCAAACCATGGTTGTAACTGTCTTTACGTCAGGACACCTCCACAGGTCATCACATGATGACATCATACACCTGGAGCAGAAGCAGACCATGATAGTCATTATGTCCCTCTTAGCTGTGTTAGCATTAGCTGCCTCAGCTGTTAGTTTTAGCTGTTAGCCTTTTTTGCTGTGTGTGTGTGTGTGTGTGTACTTGTACTTGCTACATAGTAAGGACCAAAAAAAGTATTTTACCAACAGAGCGAGGACATTTTGGCCGGTCCTCACTTTTTGAGACACCTTCAAATCACATTTTGAGGGTTAAGACTTGGTTTTAGAGTTATGGTTAGAATTAGTTTTAGGTTAAGGTTAGGGTCAGGGTTAGGGTTAGGCACTCAGGTGTGATGGTTAAGGTTAGGGTAAGGGGCTAGGGAATGCATTATGTCAATTAGTGTCCTCACAAAGATAGAAGTACAAGTATGTGTATGTGTGTGTGTGTGAGCATCCCCATCGTGTGGAGGATGGTAGAGAAGGTAAACAGAGCCACAGTACAAGAACAACACATGACGGTTGTATGATAAAAACAACTGAGTGCTCTAACAACAGGCTATTAGACAACAACAACAACAATAAAAACACATTGTAGTTAAATCACCTGAATGACTGAGTGCCATTCATGTTTGTTTGGTTCAGACAGGAACCAAGCCAACGAGAAGGTTCAGATAAATCCAGGTAACCTGCAACAGCACTTTAATTTCACCAGCAATGTTTGATGCTAATACAGGAAGTACCGTTGTGTTGCTGTGATGCAGGAAACAGTCAGGCCAACATCAACATCTGGTCAAATGACTGAACATGAATCCAGACATCTTCTACCTTTATTGTGAAGAAGACATCCTGCTGATGACTGTGTATGTGGTCTGTCCGCAGCAGGAAGTCTTTATAAGGCAGCTGCAGCCTGTGAGACACCTCTGAATCTCCACAGCAACAGTCCTGTTCCTAACAAACGATAGATGATGATCAGTCCCTCCATCACAATATTAACGTGTCCTGTTTGATGACCTGCTCTGAGCATGCTGTATCTGTCTGATGTGTCAGTGTCAGCAGACGTGAGGCGCTGAGCGTTATTAGTGGGGCTGAAAAAGGGGCAATGTGTTCATGTGTTCTGCAGGAGATGACACTGGTGGAACTAGAGCACTCAGGAGTAAGACCTGTGTGCTTATTGTGGTCTGGGGATTGTCAGCAGCAACAGGAATCCAGTGTGTAGCAGTTGTGTGGGGTTGGCATGTTTGGGGTGTCTGTCATTTGTTTAGTTCAACCCCATACTTACCTGAGCAGGTGGTTTGCTCCAGTTAGGTGTGAAGGAGAAGATAAAATTCCATGGTCAATAGAGAGAGAGAGAGAGACAGAGCAGGTGGCAGCTTCCTGCAGTTTTTATTTCTTTGTTGTTTTTGTTGAATGGCCCAGGATTAATTTTTATTCTGTGTTCATGTTTTTGTCGCTAAAATATAAAATGTCCCTTCTTCTTTTGAGCAGCTGTTCCAGCCTGCTGACCTGATTTAGGAACATCCTTTTAAAAGTTTCCATCACCTGTCCTTTGTATGGGGAGGCAGCACCACACAGGTCTGACCTGACTCAGTCCTTCACCCAGCTCCTGGTCCACGTCCTGATTATCTCTCACCTGTACTACTGTGTCTGGTCTTTGCTCATTCTAAAAGGTCACAGGTTTCGAAGGAATCTAAACCTTCTGCACTCTGTCTCTCAGCAGCCTGATAGAGCTGCTTGTGGCTGCAGACTCCTGTTTCCTCCTAAGGAGGCGACTCCAGATGAGCAGCTGGAGTTTCACATGTACTGAAACAGAACTGCAGGTGTGGGATTTACCGTGGTCCAGAGGTCTGTTAGTGAAAATGACCGCACACACACATTATTCAGTCTCCTCCTCCCCCTTCAGGAGAATAGGTGAGTGGGTTTAATGTGAGATCTCCTCCCTTAAAGAATCACTGCCTTTTCATGTGATTTCACTTTCGATAATAATGTGTATGATCTTCAAAGCATCAGCTCTCATCTGCAGCCCTGCAACTTCCTCTGAGGCTAATGTATTATTAACATGATAAAAGCACTGTGGCCTCTCACTGCCCACCGCTCATTAGCATTTATATAAAGGCTGGACGCCACTGCAGACAGCTTCACTCAGAGCAGCATGCTAAGAAGTGACGGGTGAGGACCCATGTTGGTGGATGGATGGAGGAGGACATGCAGGAACCCAAGTTTGTCTGAGGGGATGATGCTGTCGCTGATGTAACAGCTGAAGTGTGTAAGTGTTTGTGTGTCACAGACAAAACATATGAGACATCTGTGTAATGTATAGAAAGATCACAGGAGGAGGTATGAGTCTGGTCTGGAGCCAGAGGTAGAGAGGGAGAGGAGGTTTCACAGGTCAGTCTCCAGTGGCCTCCTGGTAACATCAGACAGCCCCAAAGACCAGAGAAGAAGCTTCATAAGGCTCTGGATCCTGAGGTGGTCCATGGTGTGACACCTGTCTGGGTCATCAGGAGGAGGGTCAGACCACACACTGAGCTGTACTGTAGAACTTAGTCTCCACAAGCTACAGCGACATTAACTGTTCACTGCAGATCAACAGACAGCTGTTGATCCTCAAGGGCAGAGTCTCTGCTCCAGGTCTCTCGACTCCTGGAGAATGAGCCTCCATCAACATGTTCCATCAGGTGGTGTTTGATGAGGAGGTGGAGCGTCTGCCTGACACATCCTCCAACATCTCCCACAGTTCAACTGGACTGAGCAGTCCTGTGCAGGGCAGGACACAGTACACCCACATTATTAATGCATCACTTCTTCATGGATGAATCCAGACGCTGTTTCCTCTCTGTGCTCAGCAGCAGCTGCTTGTACGGGGATGTTCTCTCTGAATCCTTGTTCTGTTTCATTATTTCCTGTGTAAATTAGATATTTAAAGAATGATTCCCTCCCACCTGCACACTGCTCCTCTGTCTCTGTGTCATTATCTGATTCATTCATAAGTTCATTAGTGTGTTTGGCTCTGAGGATCAGGATCCGTTTCAGGGCTCCTTCACATGTGACATCATGTTGGGCTCACAGTTAGCTTAGCTTTAAAAATGATTTTAATATTAGACTTTACACACTGGTTACAGTGAGAAGGTGAGACTGAGGAGGGTGGTGCTGCTCTCAGGCTCCACCACTCCACTATGATTTAAACTTGTCTCCTCTTCTACTGGTTTAGTTTCAAACTCATCTCTTCTTCTACTGTTTTAGTTTTAAACTCATCTCTTCCTTCAGTTTCCTCTTCCGTCCACTCTCCTCCAGAGTCTGTGTTGCTGGTTGTGTTGCAGTCTGGACAGACAGAAACAGACAACTGAAAACAAGGCTTCCTGCTAAAATCCAGCTGAGACCAGTTCTACATATCAAACAGAGGAGGCAGACATAAAGAGCTGCCTCTGATAAAAGTCTGTCAGGTTCTGGAGTCCAAGTCAATAAAGACTAAACTGATGTGGATCCAGACTGAGGCTGAGATCTGAGTTATACAAATATTGTGTCTCATCCTCTATCATGTTACAGTGAATCAGTTGAAATCTCAGCTCAGTCTTTGACAGACTCATCAAACACATCAGTCAAAAACAGACAACATTGTGGTTATAAAACCAGGATTTTCACAGGCAGTTACAGTAGTGCAAACACACAAACTGAAATAATTGTCTCCATATTTATTATCCTTTTTAATTTTGATTGGATGGCAGGTGCTGTGTAGGCAACGCAGCTCCACCTAAAATGAGGGGGACATGGGAGTAAATGTGCAGCCATGTTTTAAGGAATAAAACAACGAGCTTAGAGTTAAACCAAAAGAAATGTAATGGTTGATGTAATGTGTAGTATGTGCGATAAGTGTATGAAGGTGCAATGAGGGAGCATAAAGTGTGTTAACTACTCACCAGTCTCTTTGTCTCCAGGGTGTTTGGGTAAAAGGCTTCTCCAGACAACGGACCCCATGTTTTATAGTTCTGGGGGTAACCAAGTGTAAATTGGTGTGGGGTGGTTTAGATGTCTGTATTTTATTGTAGTAGATGTAATGTGGTTTAGTGGGGTTTTTTTCATTTGGTAGTGAAGAAATTAATATGTATATAAGGGTGTGAGGATGTGTGTGTGTATAGTTATAAGAAAAGAAAGGTGTGTTAATATGTGAGCAGGCAGTGGATCCCTGTGAGTGGAGTCTCCCGAGATCATTAGCCAAAACACGGTATAAAACGGCGCCATTTTAACAACTTGTGTGTTGCTGGTCTGATGCTGGGTGATGCCTACTCCTGAAGATGGATGAATAAAAGGCCTCATCTGTTACACATGCCAAACCTGTCTGTGAGTCATTTTATCGCTGTATCGTCCAACCGTAATTGTGGTCCATCTTACAGTGCTGTTTACATCAACATGTATTCACACAGGAGTATGGCAGGCCTCCAATTCCACTTTGAATCAGTATGGAAATTCACAACATGATAATTATATAGAATCCCAGTCTCCTAACATACAGGACAGACTGCAGCTCAGTCAGTCTGTGCACACAGCATTTAGATTCATGCTGTACCATTAATGCTGTCTGTTTAATACAGAGAGGTGGATATGACAAAGACTCCTTCAAACATTATCAGTGGAGGTTTTATTTAGAAAGACGGGCTCTGAAAATCCATCATCCTCTGTCTCTCTCACACACACACACGCACACACAATGAAGTGCTTAGAGCAGGGGTACTCAAATACAAGTCTTCAAGGGCCACAAAGATGATTTTCAGTGACTCAAAGGTCCATTTATTGAGGTCGGTCAGGCCAGTTTACCATTAAGTTTAACAAAAATAAATCAGCACCTCCATAGAGTCATAACAGGTAACAAATAAACATATCAAGATCTCAGGAATCAAATATAATGAAAAACTATTTTACATTGTAAGTGTGTCAGTGTGAAACACAGCTTAATGAGAGAAATGGCATCTTGTGTCTTTTGCCAGTCTTTGGAACTTTGGCTCAAATGGTGTGATGGCCAGGCGAACACACTGTTGCAAGTGTTCACTTGTGAGTGCACTGCAGTACTGGTTCGATAGTCTCCTGGCATATTAAGCACATGGGTCTTGTGCTGGTTGGAGGGAGAATGAATGCAAATTTTTCAGTCCATTCTTCTTTGAATTGGCAATTTTCACTGCCCACCTTCCTTTTGGCAGATAATTTGGAACACGCCATTTTTGTGCAACCTTTTTTTTTCGTGCGCAATCTAGGCTCCTCCCTGCTCTCTGGCAAAGTGACCATGCCAACGGCTTCAAAAGCGAAAGTGAAACTTAAAAATGCGCTCGCAGCGCGACCCATTAACAGGCTGTCTGTGTATCGTTGGCATGGAGACAAGTCCCGATAGGTATACGTGTTGACCCGACCAAAACACATACTGAAGAAATAACAGTTTGGGGGCCACAAATAGGTGGCCGGCGGGCCGGATGCGGCCCGGGGCCCGCCTATTGAGTACCGCTAGCTTAGAGAATTGTGTCGGGGAAGCAAAGAGGGAACCTGGTTGAGACAAAGACTGCCTGACACTGTTTATATCCATGCACATGTGTGATGATGATGATGTATATACTGTATGTTCTATGTTCATTGTGTAAGTAAACCAGTCATTTCTCAAACATTTACCACAACAAACATGGCTGACATTTACTAAAGTGTAGGCGAGAGTGAACGATGAATGAAACACTTCAGAAAACCGTTACACATAAAGGTAACGTTACAGACAAAAATTATTTTTTGTTATGATCAACTCAAATGTGTGATCTACCAATACCAGTTGTTATTTTTTTCTAGAAATATGAAACAACTTTGGTTTCATTTTACTCAGAACAGAAGTCATGTGTCCTTTCACAGAACAGTGAAAACTTGTGTTTGCACGTTTTTCCTGTTTTTATTAAAATTATCTGACACTGCCCTTCTTAATATGAAATTGCAAACATATTTTGTGATTTAAAAAAAAATTAAAAATCTAAAATTTCATATGTAGTACATATGGTCTAACAATTAATGATCCTCCTTTTTGTCACCAGCAACCTAACATGTGGATGTCACCAAAATCACTCCTTGACAGGTTAGTAGGCCAACTTATTCTAAATTGTAAGTTACTGTAATAATTATCAGTGTACAAAGACAACAGTTTGATAGCATTTCTCACCTTCAATAGCCTAATAATAAAATCTATGAATAGCCAAAGGCAGCTAAATAAGGTTAAATAGCCAGGATAGATACAAAGAATACGCTTTAATATGGAAGACATCAGCCTCTGTAGACAATATAGACTGCAGAAATAGACAAGTAGAAATAGTCAGTCTTAGAAATGTTGTGCCCAGTGAGGATCACATCACATAGGTGTGAACACGAAGGCAGCAAGATAGCAGCCCTTCTCTCTATGGCGGCTGAGGAGGCTCGGCATGGACTTCAGAATACTCAGTTGTACTGCTCTGGACCACAAAACGCATCACCAGGTCTGAACTGCCAGCCATCCAGGACCTGTACAGAAAACTCTGTAGGAGGAAGACACAGCAGATCCTCTGTGATCCCAGCCATCTGTTGGGATCTCAAGCCATGAGTTCTGAGAAGAACAATGGAGAGGCCTACATGTCCCTCAAAAGCCTGAGTCTCAAGCCATGCATCCTGAAGGGAACAATGGAGAGGCCTGCATGCCCTCCCAAAGCCTGAGCCTCAAACCATGTGTAGCAGGAAGTTGTTTCCCTCCCGGCCACTACATGGCACTGTGTCAACTCGCCGGGCACCCTGATTACTGGGCGGCGCCGTGCACACTGTTATATACAGGTGTGTGGGTATACCTGACTCTCTTTTCTGCTCCAATCTCCTGTGGTGGCTGTGGTCTGGCATGTCAGAGCCCGTTTGTTTGGCGTGGCCGCCATCGAGGCGCACAATATCCTCTATACAGCGTGTAGCACGGCCGACTGCTCGGGCTGTGGGAGATGGATTGCTCCGCCAGAAGCCCTCTGGGTCGCTGCTGTTTTGGCTCCCGTCTTTTGGACAACTGTGGCGACACCTGTTTTAAACGATTTTGTATAAATTTGTCTTCATTGGTTGCCTTAATGTGTGCCAAGGGCAACGTTTATTTAGGTTATATTTTGTTTGTTAGGAATTAATTTAGTTATTTGTATTTCTTTGGATTTGTTTTTTTTTTTGTTTTGTTTTGTTATTTCATTTAAATATTTGTTTGTCCACACCAGTCTGTGTGGCACGAATGGCATGTTTTTATTAATGTTCCTCTTTGTCATTGGTCAGGTGCTGTGGGCCGAAGGCGGCAGTCCAATCCCTGGTGGCGGTGTTTTCTTCACGATTTCCTTTTGCTGTGTGTGAGTGTGCAGTGTCACGAGTGGTTTGTTTCAGGACCCCGTCCCCCTTTTTGGTTTCCCCTTGCCGCATGGTAAACCCCAGCCCTGTCCTCATCCTCATTCCCTGCCTATGTGCTAATTTTATCGTATTATTGTGTTGGGCTGGTGTGTGACACTTTTTATTTTGTTTCCATATGTTTTTGATAGATTCCTTTTGTAAAATAAAATTCCTTTTCCTTAATTGAAAACCGTCTCTTGCCCCATGGTATATTGAGAACCTGTGTGACCTTACTCCTTTAATAAAAGAAAAACACTTATATTAGAATTTCCTGGGGGTGAAATTCCCCCGGGTGGTGTTGTCGCAACCGAACAAAAACCCGACCTCCCTCGCCACGCCACACATGCATCCTGAAAGGAACAAAGGAGTGGACTACATCTCCCTCCAAGCAACGGGGCCAAAACCACCCCCACAATTCACACCTATGTGTAAATTGGAGTTTGAAAGAAAACTCAGCAACGGCATTGGCCGAGGCCAGGCATTCCCAGCAGGAATCCCCGGTGATGTCACTCAGGTGATAAAAGTGACGCTGTGACCCTCCTCCTTCGCTTCATTCCCGTGCACCAGGTACAGTAGAGAGCTACTCCAGCTCTCTCCACGACTCGGCTGCTGAAAGGGAGCAATCTGCAACATTTGACCTTTTTCCACAACTTCTGAAAGCCCAGGTCACAGTCTGCAACTCGCGGGCCGAGCGCACAGACTGCTGTTGTTTGTTTTTCATTTCTTTTCGGATCCGACGTAGATCGCTGTGCAATCAGCTGATTTTACGTTCTGTGAGGACGAGAGCCGACTTTGTTAAGGACAAAACAAAGTTCACCGTCCCTCATCTGTGATCTTCCCGCTGCCGCCGAGGAACTCATCACACCGTCATCGCCAGGAGAGCGAGACACGACCCGCCGAGCTTCCAGCCAAGGACCGAGCGGACTTTCTTGTTTAGCTCCGAAGGATCGGAGCAACTCACAGTAAGAGGCTGATGTCTGGGCAGAGACACAGTTAGTGTAGCATGTTGTATTTTGCTATCTGACTTTTAAGTGCTGCATATCCTGTTGTTTAGATCGTTCACTGTGATCAGCTTAATAAGCCAAATATCACTAGTTAAAGGACCAATATCCGACCAGACGAGCTCCGGTTCTCTGGCTCTGTTATTGTGTAGTGATATTGTGGTGATTATTAACTGTGGTGACAATCTCTTGTGGACTCTCTCCTCTCTTCACCTCTATTCTCCCTCTCTTCTCCCAATCACGCACCTCATCCACATCTCACTCACATTCAGGCTGACGTGAGACATTTCAGTGGATTGTTACAGTAACTAACTGGCAACACTGTACCATAACTGTATTTCCCTTTTACAGTGACTAAATGTTACTGTCATTATGTAATACAGTACTTTTACTGTGAAATATCTAAATAGTACACTACTGTAATTTATTAATTTAATTATGTTTTCATGTACCTAATATGAATTTAAGAAATATTTTTTTATACATAATTTTGTTTTTCTACACAGTTACTACAGACATTCAATTCAATGTACAGGATCAATATTAATATACATAATATATATTAACTGCTTAATAAAAGAATGAATTGATTAAATGATAAACCTTTTCTATCAGAGTTTTTGGTTGTCATATGTTAAATTATGATATTTTTAAAATAAATAATGTTTTAAAATGACACATTCACAGTAAATGTAAAGCACATACTGTACTCTAAACTGCACTCAGACTTTTGGACTGGTCCAAAAAGATGCTGATACATGTCTTGCTTCTGTGACACAGCAGGTGTATGATTTCTGTGCATGTGGGATTTTAATGCAGAAAATATCCTGAAATTGCCAGGACGCTGTTTTATGCCACATGAAAACCTGTAGTTTGCCAAGTTTCTATGACTTCTTGCATGTGCACAATTTTACAATTGTCAGTGCAGTGGCTACAAACCTTGCATCTATACATAGTTAAAAGTTTTATCATGGACAATTATTAATCAAAAGGATCATTTTAATTTACTTTGAGCAAGATTGAATCAATGTCTTGTTTCTCTATGTTAATGAAACACATCATTGCAACTCTAGTTAAAAAAAAAATCTCAGGTACTTATACACCAATCACTTTAAAACAATTCACTTTAAAATATATAAGATTGTAAGATTTATTACAAACAAGTGTTTTGTGTCTGTTAATCCTTTCAGTTTCATTTAAGAAACCTACAACAAATAACTATCCGACAACTAATGCAACTAACTTTCACATGCTTCCTGGCCTTTGGCTCTCATAGAGAAAACTCTTCATCAAAAACACCGGCACAGATTGTTTCCTGCGTTGAATCAGTGCCCGGATGTTTCTTTAGTCTGCCTGTCCACCTGAGTTCTCTCCCCGGATTTCTCAATTTTAAAAAAAACAAAAATGCAATGGAAATTACAGTTATATACTGGAAAGAGGATTTACGGTATTATACTGGGTGATATATGGTAAATAACTGTACAAATTACAGAAATGTCTGACAGTACAAAGTGACTCTCCCTCATTTTGAACCGTCATGGATTATATCAATAAATCCTTTTATTATTCATCCTGATTGTTTGGTGTCTGCACTGAGGTCCAAGTGAAATATAAGAGGTAACATAACAGACAGAGCAAGTAAAGGAAGACAAGGCAAACTCACCTCTTTTCCCCTCTTCTCCTGGACTCCTTTCTAGGACCAGTCTAGGGAAAGGGGCGGAAAAGTTCCGCACTAAACTCCTGGACAGATGGACCTGAGTCTTCAGGTGTTTTCTGTTCGGCTGTGTGTGGGTGGCTGTGGTGGGTCTGCTTGCACACTCCCCTGGGACCTCCAGAAGACCTAAGGAAACTGTTTGCTTCATGTTTGCAGACAAGCTGGGTTAGTGAACAACAGATTGTGGTGTGGGACTGTCTGCAGATAGTGCTGGTGATGGAGCAGGATGGTCTGTGACGAAGGCAGGTGAGAATTCTTCCTCTGTGAAAATGTTTAACGGCCAGATACCAGTGCATTCAAACCCAGCTATGATGTTGCATGCTGATGCTGCAACAGGCAGAGCTTTGGCCACAAGGTCTGGAATATTGTAGATGCTGAGGGTTTTTCCAGGGTGCATCCTCATCTTCATCATCATCTTCAAGTGTCTGGTGTACTATTTAGGTGGCGTTTCAGTGGGCCAAAGACGCTCCTGTCCAGTGGCTGTAGACGATGGGAGCCGTCTGGTGGGAAAGACGAGGACTATTCAACGTGACCTACAAAAATCAATTGCTTCTAGGGAAAGATGTGATGGGTGATTGTGAAGGAGGAGCAGCAGCTTTGACTCCATTGTGTCTGGCCTTTGCTGGAGAAATGCCATAAAGTCTGCATCCACCCAGGGCCATTGGCAGAACCATCAGAGCTGACAGGACCATTACTGGCGAAATTGTCCTGGAATTTCTTCCTGGGGAAGATAAAATGTGGGGGAACACAGTTGCCCTTTGCATTTCCAGCAAACACAAGGGCGACTAATGCCCCCCTCTACAGAGGTGACTGCAACCAACCTGAGGCTGCCCCTTGGTGGCAATGATTTTGTCAGGCACTTGGGCAGTCGTGGTGCCTGAAAATGACCATAACCATTATGAAGTTTCAGCTTTGAACTTGTGTAGGTGTGTGTATATAGTTAGGTGTGTGTTTGTATATTTAATTGTTTTATTATATCATGAAGTATATAGTTGTATATATTTATATATAGTTTGTAGTAGTTTTAAATTTTTATATTGGTATGAAATTGTCTTTTGTAGTTTTTTTTAAGCATTGAATAATTGTAGATTTTCAATGAACTGACTGACTGACTGAACAGAGTAAATGCACTCAGCATGCATTTAAAGATTACTGTTTTTAGTTTAATCTCATGGTTTAATCCGGATTAAACTGATATTAATGACAACTGAATTTTTCCCACTGCTGCTGTTTCACATACAAAGTGTTGAAGTGATGAACCACTGGAGGGAAGTTAACATCCAGATGAGACCATATTAACCTCAGTACACCCGAGAAATGCACAGACAGAGACCTGTGAACCACAGACAGTGAATTCAGATAGGCATAGCCTCTGTGACGTTTCTGAAGCTCAGAGTGAGCTGCTCCTCCGTTGCTATCTTGGCAGTGCCTAACTCCGCCCCTAACTCCCAGTTAATCCAAATATGGTCAAAGAGGTGGGATGTGTGTGGAGCTGGTTTGTGTCAAGCATACACTCACCCACCTGTCATTCAAAGAGGCCACGCACTTAATTCTCCATAACTTTAGTCCTTAATAAAATGTAAACAGGTGATTCATATAAAATTCACCCGTACAGTTGTCATGAAACAGGAAATTAGCTCTAGAGACCGAAAAAGGTTTTGTTCCAGGCTGTAAACATGTTTATTTTTGCTGTAGAGTTGGACATTTTAACATGGGAGTCTATGGGGACTGATTCACCATTGGAGCAGGTAAAAGGTAACAGGTAACTGGTAAGAGAGAGCAGGTAACAGGCAGCAGGTAACAGGCAGCAGGTAACTGGTAACTATAAGAGACAGCGGGTAACAGTTAACTGGTAACAGGTAACAGACAGCAGATAACAGGTAATTGGTAACTGGTAACAGGTAAAAGACAGCAGGTAATAGACAGCAGGTAACTAGTAACAGACAGCAGGTAATAGACAGCAGGTAACTGGTAACAGACAGCAGGTAACTGGTAACAGACAGCAGGTAACTGGTAACAGACAGCAGGTAACAGGTAACTGGTGACTGGTAACAGTCAGCAGGTAACTGGTAACAGACAGCAGGTAACAGGTAACTGGTGACTGGTAACAGTCAGCAGGTAACTGGTAACAGGCAACCGGTAACATACAGCAGGTAAGAGAATACTGGTAACTGGTAACAGACAGCAGGTAATAGACAACTGGTAACAGACAGCAGGTTACAGGCAGCAGGTGACTGGCGCAATAGGAGACCAGGGGGCATGGCATGATCGGGGTGTGACGTGACAATCCAGTTACACCCCCAGGGGGTATGGCATGATCAGGGCATGACATAGCGATCCAGTTACACCTCCAAACGGACAATCAGCCAATGGAGGAGTGCTACGTCGCATACCGTATTAGGTCAAAGTTCATTAGAAAAGACAACCTCCAAAATAACGTTAAGAAGACAAAACAGATGAAGCGCAATGGTGGAGAAGAAGCAACAGGTAATCAGACCTCCTTGCAATGATGTGTGTGTGTGTGTGAGAGAGAGAGAGACGTACGACATATGACAATGTTGTACAAATAGTAAACGTTATTTAGCACGCGGTTTTTATGTTCAGGATTGAAATTATTTTCTGTGGCAACGTATGTGACCGAAGCTAACAGTAGCCTAGTTAACAGTGTTTTGTTGACAGCAGGTGTATGAATATGATTGAGTTACCATGGCTTGATAACGTTATGTGGATTAGTATGATCGTTACTGTCACATTTCATTTTCTCTGTTTTTAGAAGAAACCTCAGCCTCAGAAAGAAAGAGATGTAGGACAAAGCCCACTGGAGTCCCTAGCCTTCATTACGAGACTGTGGATAGATGGATATAAACATAATATTTAGAAATATATATGATAATGGATGGGTACAAAAATGAATATACTATAATACATCAATATAAATACAAATATACTATGGGGTAATATAATAGATGAATAGGAATATAAAATATTAATAGGCAATTAAATCCTCTCTATATATGCATATGCAAATAGAACAACAAATGTAATAAAGACTGTATAATAATGTGTTCAACATGTTCTGTATGACCAGGTATGAGTATACTTACTATGGACCACAATTTTTTGGGGCTTTAATGAGGAATGAAGTAAAAATGTATGTGCAAGAAAATATATTATATCATCAGTAAACATATCCATTAATGCCTCCTGGCTGTTGTGTTCATCATCAGTGCCTGCATACTATGTTTTGACAACCAGAGATAGTTAACTGTTTCCATATAAAGCTTTATATTATAAAGTTACTTTTGTGGAAACATGAATAACAGCATGCCCTAATTTGTACTCATGATATGAATTTAAAAATGTTTGTGACAGCATTACATGTATGTAATATTCATTGCAGAAATGTTCTGCACTTGTGCTTTTTCAAGTTAGTTATATATTTGAATTCTTTACTTTCCTGGATCTCTTGCTAGCTCTAACTTGTGGAGACAAGAACAAATTGAGAATTTAATTTTAATTTAATTTTTTATGCTAATGCTATGACTCAAAACAATATAATTGTCTGTGATCAATGAAGGAAATAGTTTATATTGTCTTAATTTAGATGGATAATAAGATCCATCCTTCCTTTTTCTAGTCACTCAACCTGATTAAATCCATGGTGGGAAAAGGGCAACCAGAGTAGCCCAGATAAGTTGACTTGATTCCCAGATGCTCTCAGACCAGCTGGGAGAGTTGAGAGTGTGTATATAATGTAAGTTCCCCACCATCTTCTGCCTGGTGCGTACATTAAATATAACTGGTAACTGGTAACAGACAGCAGGTAACTGGTAACCGGTAACAGATAACAGACAACAGGTAACTGGTAACAGAGAGCAGGTAACAGTTAACCGGTAACTGGTGACAGACAGCAGGTAACAGGTAACCGGTAACTGGTGACAGACAGCAGGTAACTGGTAACAGGTAACTGATAACAGACAGCAGGTTACAGGTAACAGACAGTGTGTGGACAGAGTGTGTAGATACACATGTGTGGACACACAGCTCATGTGCAGAAGGTGCAGGCTGTTGGACTCTCATCCTGGACTTCAATCCTGGATTCAGATCCTGGACTCAAATCATGGACTCAGATCCTATGTGCAGTCTGTGTGTGGTGGCTGTGGATGGTGGGTCTGTGTGAGCCAGGTCCTGCTGCTGATCCTTTGGATAAAGAGCAGTATTATCCTCATAAAAAACATGTGGTTAATGCTAAGAGGTGAAGCAGACTGAGGTGTGACATCACAGCTTCTGTCACACTGACATTGGCAGCTGCAGGTCGGGGGCGTGGCTTCAAATTAACATGTACATCTTCATTCAGTTCCTTTTACTATACGTGTGTCTTTTATCATGGCAGCAAAGTTCAACACAACCTCTGAAGAGATGTGACATGACAGCAACTGTGAGGAGAATGTGTGTGTGTGTGTGTGTGTGTGTGTGTGTGTGTGTGTGCGCGCACATGTGTGGCATGAGTGGATGTATTTAGATCTGATGGAACAGTGATGACCAGAAAACAGAGGTAAGAAATCCTCTTTGTGTCAACAGGAAGTGGAACGGCTCAATCCGCCTACAGAAAACAGATGACTGCAGGGACAGCTACTGTCAGCAAGGTCAGCCAGAGATCACACAACAACATGACAACACAACAACAGAAAACACAGCAGCCTCTTCTCACAGAACAGAACACAACTCCACCAAGCTTTCATATCCATCAGTCATGATGTCATCATTGTGACAGTCATACTGATTGGCTGATGGTGGTCTTGACCTGTTAGATACTAAAGTCCAATATGGGAACATGAGTCTGATCCAGACTGTTGTGGACCTTCAGTCGGTGGTTTCTCTGCAGGTGAAGTTCAGTGAGTCAGTGTAGGAGGAGTCGCTGTCTCTGCTCTGACACACTTGAGTTTGACCTGCAGGACAACAAGCAGCCTCTCATTCATCTGAACACAGCAGAGGTCTGGACCACAAATCAGGCTCAACAGACCCAGGATAACTTTTTATTATCTGGTTTAACTGAACCTTAATGTCCAGCCCCCCCTCACATCACAGACCTCATTCATTGGCCCTCAGCCCCTGGATCTCTCAGATCTGACAGCTCATCTCTCTTTATGTCCCATGGTCACAACTAAAACTAAAAGGTGACAGAGCTTTTGCAGTTGCTGCTCCAAAATTATGGAATCAATCAGATATCAGCTGTGCTCCCTCCATCTCTATTTTCAAATCTCGGATAAAGATACAGCTCAAGTTGTGTTTTAATGAGCTCTACAGATAAAGTTGACTTGACCTCTTCCTGCAGGTGAACAGTTTGTGGTGATGTGATTGGAGCAGTGGCATGTGTTGGTGTGTTGGAGCTGACCACAGGTCATCACTCTGTAACAGGTTCCTGAGACATCTCTCTGTCGTCACATTCTTACCTGAACAACCAGTCCTCCAACCTGATCAACCAGTCCTCCAACCTGACCAACCAGTCCTCCAACCTCAACAACCAACAACCCTGAGATACAACCCATAGGAGTGTCTCCTGAAATAGCAACCCTACGGCGGCAGGTGTACTGGACCTTTATGGTTACAATAATAACAATGAATGGTCATGGATAATAGAAACAACATAAACTGCTACTTTCACATGGGAATCGAACACCACTCTCCTGTGTAATTTTCCTGTGTTTTGTTGACCCATCTGTTCACCCCAACCTCCTCCTGATGTGGACTTTGTTGCTCTATAAACTACGTCACAGCACTTTTTCCTTTGCTCCTGTCATCATTACTACGACCACTGGATGTCACCTAGCAACAAAACCTAACTATGGGTCATAATAATCTGCTGACAGATGACCTATGGGCTCGGTTGTTACTGGACGGTCTCGACCTGCATCATGTAAATAAGTGAGACCTTGCGTTGCAGTGCAGACTGAGGTCTCATTGTCATGTAAAGAGGCTCAGCTCAGCTTCATTACTGGGGTGTGCAGTCATTCAGTCAGTCGGGGAGCATGAGCCTGAACAAGCACAGGAAGCCCTCAGATTAGCTTTATTGAGACAAAGCTCTATTTTTAGCATCACAGCAGATGTGATGTGAGGACAGTGGAAAATTCTGTCACTTCAGTGGTCGGTTCCAGGAAGGTATCTGCACAGCAGCAGGAAGTTTGCTCTTCACGCTGCAGGTCATCATGAGGCTGTTCAGCCTGTGTCACTGTCATCTCTTCACCTGCTGATTCACACAGACTGGAGAAAGTTTGACGTCATGTCAGAGCTGTAGGAGATTCTCTTCTCTGCTCTTTAGGAAACCTTAACAAAAGGTTTTTTGTCGCTGAGTTAAAAAGATAAAACCTGGATCTAACAGTGTGTGGCCCAAACACTTGATGTTAGTGAATCTGTGTTACCACCTGCAGACTCCAGGAGGAGTCCCTGACTCATCCTCAGGGATGAAGCACTTCTCTGCTGATGCTTGTCTCATCTCATCCTGCACTAAGGTAATGTTTTCATTTTTTGTCAGTTATTTCCTGTTTTATTTTGGTATGTCTAACCTTTCCCTCTTGATTCAGATTTTAACTACCTGCCCTAATGTGTTGAACCTGTGTCCAGTTGTCTCCCCCCTCCAAGTATATTTAGTTTGTGTGTTCCCTGTGTCAGTTTGTCTTTGTTTGTGTAGCATTGCGGCAAATTCCTTTGTGTATGTCTAGTGTGTTCTTGACCTGTGTTTTCCTGACTGAGAGTTTTGCCTCACCCCTTTTGGATTTGTTTCCCTCTTGGACTGATCTTTGTGTAACAAACAACCCTGCTTTTATCTACACCTGTGAGTCTTGTTGTGGAGAGACTCATGCACTGTAAGATGCAGCCATCTTGGGCAATATCAACCACCCTCTCCACAACATTCAGACCAGAAAAGCAGCTACAGCAGCAGCCACTGTCTCATCTCTCAGCTCTGTGCCACTGTCATCAGACTGTTCAAGCATTGTTTTTATCGTTGTCTTGTGTTTGAGTCTTACACCTGTAGTTCTGCTGCTGCTGAGCATCATGTAGAGGTGATCTGACTCGTCACCTCTGTGGCCTTCATGCTGCAGGCTGTCTGGTCCTGAGGATGACTCTGGTTCTGAACCTGTCCTCCACAGGACTGAGGCGTCTCAGTGGCTGTTGGATGACTGTGATGGAACCTGGTTCAGATCTTCATGTTCCCTCAGGATGAACTAGAACAGCGGTACTCAATAGGCGGCCTATTTGTGGCCCCCAAACTGTTATTTCTTCAGTATGTGTTTTGGTTGGGTCAACACGTATACCTATCGGGACCTGTCTCCATGCCAACGATACACAGACAGCCTGTTAATGGGTCGCGCTGCGAGCGCATTTTTAAGTTTCACTTTCGCTTTTGAAGCCGTTCGCATTGTCACTTTGCCAGAGAGCAGGGAGGAGCCTAGATTGCGCACAAAAAAAAAGGTTGCACGAAAATGGCGTGTTCCAAATTATCTGCCAAAAGGAAGGTGGGCAGTGAAAATCGCCAATTCAAAGAAGAATGGACTGAAAAATTTGCATTCATTCTCCCTCCAACCAGCACAAGACCCATGTGCTTAATATGCCAGGAGACTATCGAACCAGTACTGCAGTGCACTCACAAGTGAACACTTGCAACAGTGTGTTCGCCTGGCCATCACACCATTTGAGCCAAAGTTCCAAAGACTGGCAAAAGACACAAGATGCAATTTCTCTCATTAACCCTCCTGTTATGTTCATTTGTCAGGAACAGCAATGGTGTTCCCGGGTCAGTTTGACCCAGTGCATGTTTAATTATCCAAAAGATGTCTGAAACCAAAAAAATCCTAACAAGCACTGTGAATATTTCATTACTAACTCCATTAGTAACTATTCTATCAATATTTAGTGCAATGGTGTTCCTTACCTCTAACAGGTAATGGTTCAATTAGGATAATTCACTCGTTTTCATAAAAAAAATGCATGTTCAAACTTTTTTAAAAATGTTTCACCACTTTATTGCTTTTGAAAGACCAACATATGAAACACAATCGTTTTACATAACATTGAAACATAACATTTAAATTTTGTTTTACATACATGCACTGTTTGTGAACCAGAAATGAACAAAATCGCAATACAATACAACAAACAAGCAATCGCAATATGAACATGTGTGTGTGTGTGTGTGTGTGTGTTTGTCTAGGCAAGGCAAGGCAAGGCAAGGCAAGGCATCTTTATTTATATAGCGCATTTCATACCAAGGCAACTCAATGTGCTTTACATAAAGACAAAAAAGAACAGCATAAAACAGCATAAAAACAAAAGAAAACACAGAGTTAAAAGCAGGGGCAGAAAAGTAAAATAGAAGAAAATAGATAGAGTTTTAAGTTCTTAAAAAGAGCTCAGCTATAAGCACATTAAAAGAGAAATGTTGAGGTGTGTGTCTAGGTGTGTGTGTGTGTGTGTGCGTGTGTGCATCTACACAGCACGAGTGACATGTCACCACACTGTGCTTTGTGCAAATGAATTTTGCACATTTCACACAGGTCATTCTTGTCTTGACATCGTCAGATGGCCTGCAGACCTCCCCAAAAAGACGCCTCCCTTCCAGATTAGTCATTTCCAGAATGATTTTCTGTATTGAATCTGGCATGACCAGCTCAAAAGTTGACTTGATGTCAGTCACACGAGTCACTGCCATCCTAGTGGGCCCTGGCACTGTCTTGATTATGTTTTCTGCAGACAGTTTTGCCTGACGCATATTTGGGGATGAAGACCACTGTATTTCACCATTTTTTGACATGAATGTCTTGCTTGGAGGAATAGGAATAGCAATTCCCTCATCTGGTTCAAAATCAGAATCATTAGAATCAGAATTTAGCTCAAGATGGTCTTCATCTTCAGACACATCCTCCTCCATTTCACTGTCATGATCAATGATGACTTCCAGAGCCTCCTGGACTGTCATCCTTTTGCTTCTGCTGCTCATTTTGTAAAGGTTTGCCTGACAGAGTGTAATGTTGGTAGGACTCCCATGCAGAGAATCTTTTATATGTTTTGCCCCTCCCCTGTTGAGTGTCCACTGAATGTGGGTGGAGTTTCCCCCCCCCCCCGAGAACATAAATGGTTCTCGTCAAATATCATAACACCTGCACCTGTGTGTGTGTGTGTGTGTGTGTGTGTGTGTGTGTGAGAGAGAGAGTGATTGGGATGAAATATGTCTCATAGTTGCAAAGAAAAAAATAGTCTGACATTTCTGACACCCTTTTACCTCCAGTTTGACTGCTGGGTCAAATTGACCCGAACAGTATCTATGTGATATAAACATGCAGGGGGTGGTTGCAAATATGTGAGATGAACCATTTTCATATTATATGTTGATTACACTAATTAAGGCAAGCAGAAGAAGTTTCATACTGAAAAAATACTTTTAACTATTTTTCCTAGATCTTCAAACTTTAAAACGGGTCAATTTGACCCGGAACATAACAGGAGTAAGCTGTGTTTCACACTGACACACTTAGAATGTAAAATAGTTTTTCAATATATTTGATTCCTGAGATCTTGATATGTTTGTTTGTTACCTGTTACGACTCTGTGGAGGTGCTGATTTATTTTTGTTAAACTTAATGATAAACTGGCCTGACTGACTTCAATAAATGGACCTTTGAGTCACTGAAAATCATCTTTGTGGCCCTTGAAGATTTGTATTTGAGTACCCCTGAACTAGAATAAGTCTGATCTGACTCTTCCTTCTGCAGATGCAGTTTGTATGAACTAATGAATATCTATTGACCTGCTCAGGCGGCCACAAGAAAGAGGGAGACACACACAGTTTTTATTAAACCAAACTAAATGTGCACAACATGTAGTGTCAGGATTAAAGTCAGTGTGTGTGATGTGCATGAGTGAGGAATGTGAGATGCAAAACTGAACATAAGGATGGAACTGAGGTAACATGGTGTACATGCAGAGAGGAGCACAGGTGTTTTAGATCTACCAATCAGCTCGCTGGCAGGCAGAGACAGATTAGTAGGGGCCAACCAAACCAGAAGGCTCTGTCTGTTGGAAAACACTTAACCTCAGAGATGGAGGAGACAGCTGTCATCCAGCTGTGGAGAAGCAGTGAACTTCTGTGTGTTCTAATGATGTGTTGAGTAGTTGGAGCAGTGTGAACCACAGCTGTGTGTGTCCTGCTGCATCAGTCAACATGACATAGAAATGTGAGTGGAGGCTCAGAGCCAGTGAAGGGCCCTAGTTCCTGGGACCATTTGATTTTCTGTCAGCTTCATTTACAACTAAATAAGGACAGAAACAAATAGAGGTTAACTGTTTAAAGAAAACTCACCAGGTCTGTGAGAAGGCCAGCAGCAGGTGACGGTCAGACTGAGCCACTGAGCCACGCTGGAGAGAACGTCAATTAACTTGAAAAATTACTTTAGCACATTCAGATCAATAAAATAACCATTAGCCATGAGTGCAGTTTGAAGAGCAGGAGAACGAACACAAGTGGAAGATTAAAGTTGGCACAGTTATAATTTGGTTCAGCAGATTCAGAGAGATAAGTTTCACTTGGTTAACTGTCTGGCTGAAGTCTAAAAGCACAAAAAGAGAGGTTGTCCAAATAGGTGAACAAACTGAGTACAGTTTAAGTCGGTGAGCTGACAGGTGGAGACACTGAGCAACAGTTTTGCTGTTTCTATAGAAAACACTTGATACCTGTAAAACCTTCTCTCAGGATAACAACACTGTTGTTGACACAGGAGTCACTCTGTCACTTGTCCCTCCTCATGAAACATGCAAAGTCAAATGAATGAATATTTTAAAGTGTGCACTGTATTGTCCTGTTACCAGTTTCTCCTTCAACACCTCTGTTAGTGCGTTACTGTCAGCTGCTGTCGATCAGTGGAGCAGTGTCAGTTGCATCTGCTGTGATCGTGCTCTTAGTGAGCAGCATCACTGCAGACAAACCCAAACCTCTGCAGTCCTCCTCGTTGTTGTTGTTGTTGTTGTTGTTATTATTGTTATTATTATTATTATTATTATGTTGAATCTCATGTTGAGTCCAGTGTCATGAGAACTGATTAAATCCACAGTCACATGTTTAAATAAAAGGCTAGGATTAAAGACGTGTCAGTTTAACTACTAATGATCTTTGAACTAACCAACCCAACACTGAGTTATACAGCAGCACAAAGTGAACAAGCTCATGTTTCACCTGTAATTGTCTTCAAACGTAGGAGGAGGAGCTGAGTCACAAACATCACAGGCTGGACGGAAGCTAAGGTAACACAGGCAAGACAGAGGCTAAGCTAGCGCTGTGGCAGAGTGGCTTCCCACTAACTTTTGCAGTTAGCACAGATGTGCAGCTGTGATACAGTCAGGAACACTTGTCATGAACATCCATATTAATTTTAATGACTACAGCGAGTGAATGCAACATTCAGCAGATAGCTCTTAGGTCACTTAGTTTTCACTAACAACACAGCAGCAACGTCGACATCTACAGGATGCTCCTCCTTTGTGGAGTGGGAGCAGTGATGACGACCTGAGCTAACGGAGGTGATGAGCTGCTGCTGATCTGTGGAGGTGTTTCTGCTCAGCTGCACTGAGAAGAGAACAATGTCTCTATTAGATGTGAATGTGAACCTGGTCTCTGGATGTGAACTTGGGTTTAATGAAGAACATTTCACACATCTGAGGCAGGAGTGTAGCAGCAGCAGGATGAATAGATCTGAAGTAGAAACTGAAGAATTGCATACACCGACTTTAAATAAACATTTGATTTGAAACTATTATTGTTGTGAACAGTTCATCATAAGTAAGGCAGTGTGCAGGATTCTTTTAAAGACAGGGTACCCACTCCCAGGTACCCAGGCCCAGGACTTTTGACTAAGACTGGTTCAGAACAGAACAAAAGGCCCACATCACACTTTACAGGAAACATGTAGTAGAGCTTCAGTTTTTCTTTTGTTAACAACACAATGCTATGATCAGTATCATCCCTCCAGTCCTTCATACCTCCATAACTCCATAACTCCATCAGTTCATCAGTGACTGTCTCCCTTTTAATATCTGAGCCACACACACTCAGGCCTTACACACACTGCTTTGTATCACTCTACTGAGAAGACTGTATACACAGAGATACACACACACAAACACACAGTGCTGGACAAGCATAGCCAGGCTGAGGCAGAGGAGATTATGATGGTAAATTGTATGAGTCTTTTGTGTAAACCCCTGAAGCAGAGCTGGGATGAAAACAAAAGAAAACTGAGACAGAAACAAGAGGACCAGAGGGAACAGACAAAACCAATAGCAATTAAATATCCATCCATATATTTGTGCCTGATGGCACTTCTCACACAATAATAAAGCTTCTCTGTGTGTCTGTGTTTGCTCTAGGTGATAAGAGTAATTGAAAAACAGTGTCACGTATGAAGTGTCTCAGCAGCCTGTGTGTGTACATGCATATATTTCTTCTCTGCAGATAGAAGTTAAAGCAAAAGACACAAAATACTGAGGAAACTTTCATTTATTTAAATAATAAAAATAAAATAATGTTATATCAATAAACACATTCAGGGTTTTAACATTGATCAACACTACTCATATGGGTTATTTTATTTTTCTTAATCCTAATTTAAGGAATAAATGCACAGTACATAATTACACTTGATCTTAATAGTCATATTTTATATGAAATGTAGATTTTAACCTGAAGCAAATTCAATGTAACACACACACACACACACACACACACACACATATTACCACTCAGCCATAGCACACTGAGGAGCAGTGTTATGAATGTGCTAATTTTTGATGAACGATGAACTGAACAAATCTGTCTGCAACTACTGAACGTGAATGTCTCACCAGAGGGTGACAGCAGTGAACCAAAGAGCTGTTTGCCAACCGCCATATAAACAACACCAGAGGAAGAAGACCTGTATTTAGGTTTTATGGTACCCAACATGTGACACATGGTGTCTAGTGCTGGAAACACTGGAGCTCAGCTCCTGGTGCTGCTGATGTCAGTTTGTATGAACATTCAATCAGTTCAGATTTCAACAGAGAAAATCTGAATAAACAGCCTCATCAGTACTGAATTAGAAACAACACATCAAGTCGAAGCATCCAACCACTGTTCAAATAAATCTGAGTGAACATATGTGCCATATGTGAAGAAATTCCCTCAAGGTGTTACAATGTGTCACGTTCACGAGAATGGAATGGACGGAAAACCTGATAACATAATGTTTCTGGCCCTGACCTCAGAGGACGAGCATGTATGAAATGAATTTTATAAACTGTAACAGGAAGAGGAGAACACTGCCCAGTGGCAGGATTATACCCACAGTCTACATCAGGGGTACTCAAATACAAATCTTCAAGGGCCACAAAGATGATTTTTCAGTGACTCAAAGGTCCATTTATTGAGGTCAGTCAGGCCAGTTTACCATTAAGTTCAACAAAAATCAGCATCTCCATAGAGTCGTAACAGGTAACAAACACATATCAAGATCTCAGGAATCAAATATAATGAAAAACTATTTTACATTCTAAGTGTGTCAGTGTGAAACACAGCTTAATGAGAGAAATGGCATCTTGTGTCTTTTGCCAGTCTTTGGAACTTTGGCTCAAATGGTGTGATGGCCAGGCGAACACACTGTTGCAAGTGTTCACTTGTGAGTGCACTGCAGTACTGGTTCGATAGTCTCCTGGCATATTAAGCACATGGGTCTTGTGCTGGTTGGAGGGAGAATGAATGCAAATTTTTCAGTCCATTCTTCTTTGAATTGGCGATTTTCACTGTCCACCTTTCTTTTGGCAGATAATTTGGAACACGCCATTTTCGTGCAACCTTTTTTTTTTTTCGTGTGCAATCTAGGCTCCCTCCCTTGCTCTCTGGTAAAGTGACAATGCGAACGGCTTCAAAAGTGAAACTTAAAAATGCGCTTGCAGCGCGACCCATTAACAGGCTGTCTGTGTATTGTTGGCATGGAGACAGGTCTACGTGTTGACCCAACCAAACCAAGTAAACTAAGTATTTTTTGGTTGAAAAGACTATTAAAAAAGTCTATGCTGACCATTGAAAAGACGTTCAAAATTGGTTCAAAAGTGAAAGTTTTTTTACCGGCTATTTGTAGACGTCTATTCAACGTTCACATATAAACTATATTTAACCAGGAAATTTTGTATTTAAACGTTTCTGCTTATAGTGTGCAGACATTGTTATGGTGGACCACAACTGGTATATTTAGTCAAAATTTCTCATTTGAAAGCCAGTATTGCAAAATACGGTTAAATATGGTCTAAATGTGAATGTTCATTAAACGTCTACATATAGCTGGTAAAAAAAACTTTCACTTTTCAACCAATTTTGAACCACTTTTGAACACAGACTTTTTAAAACGTCTATTCAACGTAAAAATGCTCACTGTAAAATAGTTCACCATGCCGACGTCTAAACCACGTCTTTTCAACGTCATGTAATTCAGAAACCACCACCACCACTTCTCCCCGGCGCCTGTTTCAGGTGGTCTCCTATGGAGCTGTCAATGTCTGCCTCTGTGGCGCTTGGATTGAACCTTATGACAGCATCTAAATTATTAAGGAAAGTAGTGTGCGGGCATCTTTGGGGAGGTGAGACCCATGTTTCCTTAGAACATCCAGAAGTGAATTTAAACTTTGGTGTGTTTGTTTGGTCTCTGTGGCCCAATGAGCCAAGTCTTTAGCTAAATTTGGTGCTTCTTCTTCTGAATCAAATTCTGCAGCAACAAGCTGCGGTTCAGAGTCACTAGAATCCGGATACTCAACATATCCAAAGTCAGCCCCATCATCATAAGTAGAGTCCTCTTCTGCAGAAACACCCAGATCCTCATCTGTTGGCAAGACAGTATGTGTAGACCCCTCTATTGGAGATGAGTCAGCTAGTGCATGTGCAAAAGTGTCAGAACCCTCATTTGTCAATATGTCAGTTCCCTCATGTGCAAAAGATCCCTCCCATCCATCATCAGTTGTGTCAGCTATGGCTAATACATCAATTTTTGCCTTTCATGCCCTCCATTCACATAAATAATTGGAATCCACTGAGTTCACGTTTGCTTACTGCAATGTAAAATCAAGCCAAGTTAGATGCAATTTGTATTGAGATTAGAGTAAATTCACTTCCAAAATGAACAAATCATGTGTTAAATCTGTAAAACTTACTTTTTTTTGCTGTGACCCTTCTCGTCAATTCTCAAAACCTGTAAAAACAAGTATTAAAATAAATATGATCAACAAAGAAAGGGTGAATGTCAAACTTTTGATAAATATTGTTATGTAAGTGTAGTATTCAGGGATTGTTGCGTGTATGTTTACATGCGCACTGATTTGGGTTTCACATGTTACTCAGGACCTTTATAAAAAGGAGTTCTGGGCAAGAGAGAGTGGGGGGGTACTTAAGTGTGAGTCAGAGCAGTAGGAAAAGAAAGAGCCTCGACAAGAAGTAATGTTGAGTTGTCAGTTATTCAACAAGAGTATATAGTGCATAAATGCAATTTCTGTAATTTCAAGTGGAGACACTCAAGTTCAAGTGTGTTAACTCAAGTGCTTTTACCTGCATACAGGATTTTAGTAAAATGTACTTTAACCCACTGAGGTCTAAAGAATTTTTTGGTATTTTCCTCTTGCCTGGTCTCCTTGTGTACAAATACTTACAAATCCTCAACCCTGTGAGGTACAATCAAGTATTTTACATAATTTCTTTAAAAAAAAAAAACTGAGCTTTAAGAATATTCATGCTGTGGTGATGTCATGTGAAAGTAGAAAATGTGATTTGACCAAATACAGAGGATAAAATAAAGAATGGAAAATGGATTTCACACATATATATATATATATATGGTAAACACACAGCTGTTCTTCAAGGTCTGAAAATGGTCTGAATATTAAATTTAAAAGGCTACATCGACAGTCCAATTATGAAATTACATGCAGTAGCAAGCTTTCATTAAAAACACACACCTTAAAGTAGTCTGGCAGAAAGTTTTGTCAAGGCCGTAGCATGCAAACGTTACAAGCTAGCATGCTAACCTTACTGCTAATTTAGCATGCCCAAATGAGCGGCCTCGCCCGCATCGTGAACAGCATAAAATGTTACAAATGGTGTCATAATTTCTTGTTGGAGCATAGAAATACTGTACAGCAGTACATGCACTTACCAAAATGCAGTTCAGTGGTGACACTCGTTCGCCGTAGGCTCTAACCGGTTATGGTCATGGTTGCTCGAGCCAAGTGCTTGCGCATGCGCGTTACGGCAGTAAACAACATACTGTAATTTCACATAAATACATTGAAATATCATCATTGACCACAATCAAGGCTTTCTGTTAACAGCACAAAGCCCATATAGGTCCATATTTATGATATTTTATTAAACATTAAATGCGTTGAAATTAAGTTTTGTTAAAGACATATTTTCGCCTCCCTCATTAAGAGAAAAAACGTCAATCTAAACAAAACAATCTCTTTTATGAGCTACAACTGACATAATTATCAACCGAGATTAAACAAATATGTGTTTTGTGACACGTTGATGTTGTAACTGCTTTTTAAACGGTTGAAAAGAGGTTGAAAAACGTTAAAACTTTATATCAACCTGTTTTCAACCGGAAATCAACATTAAAAATACGTTTTGTGTTTGCAGGGAAACACATACTGAAGAAATAACAGTTCGGGGGCCACAAATAAGTGGCCGGCATGCCGGATGCGGCCCAGGGGCCACCTATTGAGTACCACTGATCTAAAAGCTTGTTCTCTGTGCAGTTAAAATCCCCACCCAAAAATAAAAAATTCTCCATAGTACAACTGTTTAAAATGTCATTGACTTTGAGTAAAAACTGCTTCCTCTCTGCACAGGTTGTTGGAGCATAGACATTAATTAAAAAAAGCAACAAAATGGTTGAACTGAGCTTAAAGTAAAAGTAACCGCTCTTTAATAAAATGCTGAACCTCCACTGAGTCTAAAAGGTCTAAAAGCCCTGGAGAAAAGGAAACCAACTCCTCCACTCAAAGGAATGTTGTCACTTAAAATGGTTTCCCCTTCCCACTCCCTCCGAGATCAGATCAGATTCATTATTAAAGTCACTGTGTGTTTCGTGCAGAAATAAAATGTCTATTTTTTTCATTTTAGCAGTTTCATAAATCATTGTTCTTTTTTTCACCTCTCTTGCACCGTTAACATTTAAAATGCCCACTCTAAAGATGTCTATGCTATGTGATGTTACAAATGGCAATAAAAACAAATATATTAATTAGAACACACACTGCTGCCTTTTTCATCACTTTCCATCAATTTGTTTTTTTTGCTGTAAGCACAAGTTTTTTCAATCTGAAAATCTCTTGTTTTGTTCTTTCTGGCTCATGTGGAGTGTGGAATGTTTTAAATGTTCATCCAAGCAGCCGACACCACACTCCTGTGTCCGACCTTTTCCCCCACAGCCAGGCCGATGTCCTCCACACTGCAGGGGAAACTGACAGAGATCTTAATGCCATGACGGCAGGTGAGGGTTTTAAAAACCCCGCTGTTCATGGCGTCAAAAAAACTTCACCTGAGAAAGAAAAAGAAAAGAAAAAAAAAACAAAATCACCAAACTATAAACTAATGTGAACCTTTATCCACCAAACTGTGTGAAAACAAAACCCATTAAACGAAAAGAAAGACAGAAAAATCACTAGCTCAAAATCATTCTCCACTCAACAGATGCCCACGCATGTGCATGAGAGAAAGAGACAGAGACAGAGAGGGAGAGAAAGATGTCATCGCTAACTGCTAAAGAAACTAGCAGATCTGAACAGAAACACCAGCAACAGGAAATGAGACAATACACTTTCTGCAGCACAATTATTATTCATTAATAATAACTATCTCCTGTGAAGAAATAGTTTCTGTCCACTGAAACACTGGAGGGCTTTTAATTTGAAATAGTTACAGGAAGCGAAATTACGAGGAGCGACCAAGTGGCAACCCACCGTGACATCACCCATTGGTTTGCAAACTGCCGTTTTGAAGCCTTGAGTTTGCAATTTGGCCGCCGCCATCTTGATTTTTTGCAACCAGAAAAAACCATATTTGGAGAAGAGGGTGGAGCTGAGGAGGAGCGAGGGGTGGAGCTGACCTAAGAGCCGAGGTCACTGTGCCCGCCCACCTACACCGGCTATCTGACGGACCTGGAGAGGCTGCTCTGTGTGAATCCAAAATCAGTCAATTTCCATAAGTCAAGGTAAACATTAGTACCAAGTGATAACTTACTGTTAATAGCTAACTACATGCATGACCACATGTGGAAAATATTACATATAGGAATGTAATGTACACACAGATAATGAAATGTTTTTGTAACTGAAGTTACCGTGTGCTAGCTTACACACAGAGTAAGCTAACTGTATGAAAGCTAACTGTAGAGTAGCAGCAGTAACATCTTGCGGTAAAACCATAGACTGTAAATGGTGAAACACTTTACTGTTGTGTTTTCAAACAATCAAAGGTTATTGCCTGACTTCATGAGTGATAACGATCACAGCGGGTTGTCGGTGTCGTTAAGTTACAAAACGATAACTTTATTACAGTGAACTGTTGGTGTCTGTGTCTGTGCTGGAGACCTGCAGACCCAGCAGATCAGTGTTATTGATTAATATTTATTCTCGCAGTGCAATCGATCGTCACGTAAGTGTGCGTTGATATTAAGTGTGTTTCACTGTTTTTAGTTTTTCGTTAATTTCATCTTTAAAAATGGGCATCAAAACACCTGTTGGAATTATTCTTTCTCTTTCAGAATAAGTTACATCACTGTCTGCTTGGATTGATTATTGCAGCTGCACCCACTCAATGCCACTGAAGTGAGTATTAGTTTCTATTATATATTGTAAAACAGTACAGCAGTTTTTACAACTAGCTGGAGGGAGTACTGTATTTTCAGATAACTGCGCGGAGTTAATCTAATAAGAGTGCTTCTTATTTTACCTTTTTCCAGCTAGAATATCATACATATCTCACTATTACAGTGTTTCTTTCCATCTGGCCAAGGTCTGGATCACTGGGGATAACTACATCCATCGTGGAGCCCAGAGAGCTACAGAGACCACGGGGAACCACCTTGGTGTTGATGGTGTCTCCATCCACTGGTTTGGCTGGGGAGGTCTGAAGGGGAAGGTGTCTAACACCTCTACTACTTGTTACTAAAGATGAGGGATTGAACAATTTATTATGCAAACTTGTGACAGTTCACCTTTACTTTGAGCCACAAAAGTATATTATTTTTATAAAAGTTACTGAATTTAGTAAAAACTTTTTCTTTTTACCTTTCCAGTATTGGCGATGGTTAATGATTTTGTTGAAATTGATGATTTTTAAAAGGTGCAATAAAAGTATTTATGAATCTCTTGGTCCTAAGTTTGTTGATGGTTTTATGGTATAAATGTTGACAATCCTAGAACATTGACAATGAAGGATCAAAAGCCAGATATTTTAGTTTGTGCTTTCCATGTGTTTTATGTACTTCATGTACTATGAATTATCAACTTCTTGTTTTCTTCTATCAATGATGAATAATAGGATGTTCTGGCTTTACGGAGGCTTTTTTTATATGCCAATAGGCTGTCTTTCCAAGCCTTTAGAGATTCATCCAGGTTAGTAGAACGCCACCTTCTTTCTAGCTTCCTTGAATTTTGCTTTAAAGCTCGTGTTTCTGAGTTGTACCATGGAGCTAGCCTTCTCTGACTCACTACCTTCTTCCTCAGAGGGGCTACAGTATCTAGAGTTGCACGCAGTGAGGCTACAGTACTGTCAACAAGATCATCAACCTGTGTGGATGTGAAGTTAAGAGAGCTGTTCCCTACTGCATTGATACATGGCAGTGGGCTAAGTACTGATGGGATCCTTTCTTTAAATTTGCTAATGGTATTGTCAGAGAGACACCTGCTGTAATAGATTTTTTCCCCAGATGCTGTGTAGTCCATGACTGAAAACTCAAATGTTAACAGATAATGGTCAGATAAAAGAGGGTTTCTGGGAGAAACTGTTAGATATTCAATGTCAATCACATAAGTCAGAACCAGATCAAGGGTATGGTTAAAAGAGTGAGTGGGTTCATTAACATGCTGAGAGAAGCCAATTGAGTCTAATAATGAATTAAATGCAATACTCAGACTGTCACTTTCAACATCTACATGAATGTTCAAATCACCCACCATGATAACTTTATCTGTGCTGAGAACTAACTCAGATAAAAAGTCTGAGAACTCAGATAAGAACTCAGAGTACGGGGCAGGTGGACGATATACAGTAACTAGTAGGACTTGTTTTTGTGTCTTCCAGTTTGGGTGAGACAGACTAAGAATAAGGCTTTCAAATGAATTATGATTAACTTTAGGTTTAGGATTTATTAGTAAATTGGAGTGATAAATGGCTGCTACCCCTCCTCCTCAGCCTGTGCTTCGAGGGATATGAACGTTAACATGAGTGGGGGGTGTTGATTCATTCAAACTAACATATTCATCCTTCTGCAGCCAGGTTTCAGTCAGACAGAGCAGATCAATGTGATGATCAGTTATCAGATCATTGACTAGTAGAGATTTAGATGAGAGTGATCTGATATTCAATAAGCCACATTTGGTTCTGGACTAACAGTTGTGTTAATTTTTATTAGGTTTTCATGTCTAACTCCTCCTCTGTTCACTTTTGATTTATTACATTTAAATGTAGGTGGTCGGGGGACAGACACAGTTTTTAGGGGGTGAATGGCAGGCGACTGCTCTAAGAGAGGCGCAGAGAAGAGTGTAAGACTGCGACTCTGCCTCCTGGTCTTAATTCTGGTTTGTCATGGCTTTGGCTTTCTAATAAACTCAGTGAAGTTTCTAGATAAGAGAGCAGCTCCATCCAGCGTGGGATGTATGCCATCTCGTCTAATCAGACCAGGTCATCCCCAGAAAGTCTGCCAGTTATCAACAAAGCCCACATCGTTAGCGGAACACCACCTCGATAACCAGCGGTTGAACGATGACAAGCGGCTGTACATGTCATCGCTGGTCAGGTTGGGTAGGGGCCCAGAGAAAACTACGGAGTCCGACATTGTTTTAGCATAAGTACACACCGACTCCACATTAATCTTAGTGATCTCTGATTGGCGTAATCGGGTGTCATTAGTGCCGACATGTATTACAATCGTACTGTATTTCCGTTTATCCTTCGCCAGCAGCTTCAGGTTTGATTCAATGTCACCCGCTCTGGCCCCAGGAACGCATTTGACTATGGCCGCTGGTGTCGCTAACTTCACATTTCTCAGAACAGAGTCACCAATGACCAGAGTTTGTTTCCCAGCGGGTGTGTCGCTGAGTGGGGAGAACCTGTTAGAAACGTGAACAGGTTGGTGGTGAGCCGTGAGCTTTTGCTTAGGACTAAGCCTCTTCTTGTTACGAACAGTCACCCAGCCGCCCTGACCTCCCGGCTGCTCGGGAGCTGCTGGGGGGAGAGAAGGAGCTACAGAAGGAGCTACACTGGGTCGGTCCGCACCAGCTGCTGGGGGCTGGCTAACTGGAGAAGCTAAAGATGTGGTTTCCATGGTGCGGAGCCGGGATTCCAAATCATTGAGCCTCGCCTCCATAACTGCGAACAAACTACATTTATTACATGTACCATTATCGCTAAAGGAGGCAGAGGAGTAACTAAACATGAAGCAAGCTGAGCAAGAGAGAGCAGGAGAGGGAGAGACAGAAGCCATCACTAACTGCTAAGCTAAAGTAGCTAACAGAGCTAGCGTGTAAACAGCTGTGTTTTAATGAGAATCTCACGAAGAGAAGGAGAGAGCTAGGAGTGATCGAACAGAAGTTCGACAGTACAACAGATAATTAGCGGTTATATACAGAGGATACAACTAGGATCAGCTAAATTCAGGGAGAGCAGCAACAAACACAACACCACCAACAACCGGAAGTGACACAATACGCTTACCGCAGCACGTCGCCAACGTCCACCAATCAATTTTTTTACTGCTTACTTAACTTGACTTTTAAAATCTCACTGTCAAATCTGCAGTACACACCAAAGATTTTGGAAGGCTAATATTGCTGAAGTGGTAACAGCAGCACACATCTGTTAAAGAAGTCGTATTTTGTTCCTGGTTGCACTTCTGGTTTAACAGTGCCAGCTGTTGTCCAGTGAAGATCCTTTAAATGTCAAATTGGGAAATACTTTCATTTGTCAGAGTGGTGACTAAAGTAAGACTAGAGTAACACTAAGGACAAAGAATATTAAACAAACTCCTACAGAACTGGTCTGTCTTTCCACTGGAAGTGGTTTTCCAGCATAATCATCACCATCCATTTGAGAACTAAGGATGTTGTCCATGCAGCCTCCTTTCTCCACAGCCAGATGAATGGAAACGAATACTGTGCTCCATACATGAGGTCCTCCTTCTGTTGGCAGTGGTCCTTCAGCTTTCAGCATGGATACCTTTCAAATCACAGTAAAAGACTAGTTCAGACATGATGGATCAGTTTATCACATACATAAACCAGCTGTCAGGATAACTGCATGAATGTCTACTTCAGTTGAAGTTCAGTATTAGATGAATGAACTGCTAAGTGTTATGTCCTAATGTTATTTTCTACATTGTGTATTATACGTAACTTCTAACTGTATTGTGATGATGGGAGTGAATGAACAGAACTTCTACATAAAGACTCTAACGTGTGTCTTTTGTGCACAACACATCAACACACCACAGTTAACACTTGACTTCAGGGCGACATAATCTCTAGGGTCCTTCAAATTATGAGTATATTTGATTGTCCAGTAATAAGAATATCTGGGTCGAATAAAAAGGACAGATCCGGTAAATGCTATTGTTACTATCTGCCGCTTGTGAACTGAGGACCTATTCAGAAGATGTAGTAATGTGTCTTCTGTTGTTCCAGTCAGCATAATTTACAGTCTACATGTTAACCACATTTAAATTACGTTAAGGTTAAGTTAACCTGAACTTTCACAACATCCAAACTGACATTTTAAGAACTTGCATTAATGGAGCTCAATATGAGCCCAACACACTAACGCAGTACACTTCGACTGGTTCCCGTGTTCCAGAAACACAGTAATAACGTCGGTACCTTAACATTAGTTATATGCACATTTTAGTTGGGCTTTTAACATTATATTCAAACATGTATTAACACCTCTAGAGTAAACACAGGTCACCATCCCGGCGGAGCCCGGTCCTGTTAGCATAGAAAACACTTGGTAATCAGCTAGTGCTAGCTAGCCAGCTGGGTTAGCAAGGTGCATTTGTAATTTATCTACACTACGATATCAATTGGAGATTGGGATGCTAATTTTGGCTAGCACGCTTACGCTAAAAATAAAATGTACTTACCGTATAATCTTAACAGCCGATTCCTTAGAGTGTCTTTTGGTTCAACCAGACGCTGATCAACACTGACATTTTAGGCGAACAAAAAGTTAAAACTAATTTTCACGAACTGAAAACACGATGGAAGGTCTGTGTAACTCTATGTGGAAAACTCCAGGACGAAAACACTTCACCCAAAAACAAGTTCACGGCTAATTCAACATCATTGGTTCTGTGAGAAGGGACTGCTCTTGATTGACAAGTGACATGTGTCAATCATACGTTAGCCACGCCCCAATGCAAAGACTTTATCGTCTATTTTAAATTAAATGGGACTATAATTTTAAAAATGAACATCATGTTGTATTGAAGAAGACTTGAAACTAGCGATTGAGACCATAAACTCGTTATGAAAACATTTACTGGGGTCATAAACCAAGTGAGAAGTAGGGTCATTTTCTCATAGACTTCCATACAATCGGACTTCTTTTTGTAATCAGTGGTGTCGCCTGATGGTCATTCGATAGAATGTAGGTTTAAGGCACTTCCGCATTGGCTTCATTTTCCGGAGCCAGCGTCGACATCCATTTTTATATACAGTCTATGGGAGCAACTGAAAACGAGGTTCCATCCTACACAGTAAATTTGCCAGTGTAAAAAATGCAGTGTCAAAGTATTTTAATTCTTATGGAGTTCTTCCAACAATGGACAGAGTAAAACTGAACCAGAAAACTTCCAGTGATGGTGAAAATAATCGGAGTTAACAGAGGTTTTACTCTGTCAGTGTCATTGACTCTCTCAGAGTTAATTCAACACCGATTAGAACAAGATACCTTCCAGTGTTAAAAAAATAATACTCTGAAAAGCCCCGCCCATCAACTTCCCTGGTCAAACTGAGAACGTGGACTCTGGCATTGCCATCTTCCTCGCATCGAAATACTGTGGTAAGTTTTTCTAGATAAACTATTGCCGTTGTTTTTTTTCCTTAATTCAAGTAGAATCTGTAAAGGGACGTCGTCATTCAAAACACTAGTCAATGTTGAGTACGTCTTCAAATACCGAATTTCAAATGGCTAACGTGATATCAGGTCAGCGGTTAGCTTAAATGTACCAGCCACATGGCTGACCACGCAACACCAAACGGAGAAAAACAACACGAGGTAACGTTAATGTCGGCGAGGACGGGCTGTTGTGGTGTGTTATGTGTCATGCTTTCTTTATTTCAGTAAAATGACGATAAAAATTCGGTGAGGCAGTTGTATTTACTATTTATTTTTAGCCGGAGCAAATCGCTCTAGCGTGATGTCACAATTTGGTCGAGCATACCGGGACATGTCACGGACATGCGGACATGTTCATGGACCCGCTGGTTCACCAGCAGACTGAGAGGAATGCTCCTCTCAGTTGTTGTGAACAACATCTGTACACATACACTGTACTCACATATTTCATTCAGTGACCTATTTGAAGGATTTTGGTTTGACTTGGTTGATTGTTTCCAGGTGATGGCAAAGTTTGCTCTTGGTTGAACACTGCTGAAATTATTCAGTGTGTAGCGTTATAAATGCACTTTAAAGACATTTTCACCGCTGTGACAAATGTCAATACAGTACTATGCAGTGCAACATGTACCAAGAGATTTTCTCCAGCGTTCAACTGAAAATATGTTTTTATAATGGAGACTGTGATAACATTTGAACTTTTACATGTTATTTTATGTTTACTTTTAATGCCAATATTTCACTCTGGTCCAAACAGTAACGTTAGATGAGTGACACATTTCCATGACGACACATTTTCTGGGGAAAAACTTTTTTAAAACAGTTAGGCTCTGTTACAAATACATTTTTCATGGGTTTTAATTTGCTCTGAGAATATTAGGTTTACTTAATAGGCATATTTTCTTTTCTTATTTCTTCCAGATTGTTCTGTAATGTAGTGTAGTGCTCTGGTGGTAAGTATTAAGTTCATGAAAATTGAATTGTGTTTGTAATTTTTAAAGCTAAAATAGGCAATTTTCAGGTTGTCAGCTTGTACTGGTGTTGTGGATCATAATGTTGATTTCAGTTTGCTGTCTTTGCAGATACCATCATGTTGATCAAAACCAGAATCTACAATACACAGAAATATGTCAAGATAAAAGAGCCAAGCCTTGAGGAATTCTTAAATTCTGGTAAGCCGTACCCAGAATGACACTGTCAGTTACACACCGTTGGTAAAACTAAAGGAACTAAGTGTGTTGGTGTGTTCATCGTTTTTATTATTATTATTATTATTACTGAAAATAATTGTTGTCTTCACCTTTCGGCAATCTTTTTGGTTAATCTTGAGCATTTTGTACCGATTAAAATCTTGATTTTATTTTTTTTCGTCATAGCTTTCTTGAAGTTCTCAGTTCCGCCAGTCAATGAAGGTGTCAAGGTTTTTGATGAAACAGGAACTGAGGTGGATGCAGAGGTCTTCTCTGAGATAGCGCAGCAGCCCAACACCGGCATACTAACCATCAAGTTTGATGACGGTATAGTTGCTCACTATAATCCATGGAGTGTAATGATGAACTCAACTTTTTTATGATTACAAAATAAAACAAATATTTATTATTCTGTCCTGTCTCTTTCTCCTGAACTACAGATTTCAAGGAAACTTTGTCCAGCAGTTCCCAAGAAGCAAATTCCAGTGCACTGTCTGCTGGTAGTAGTGATGACACAGTCATCCTCAAAATCGTGTCCTGCAACTCAGATGACACAATCATACTGGAGGAGAGTGACAGTCCATCCAGAAAGCGACAGAGGGCAGATGAAGAGGCCAAACATGTAAGTTGGTGTAGGAAATTCATTACTCTGGAAGTTACCATGTTTTGTTAGATTTTTAAGTGTATGTATTGTCAGTTGTGAAAGGTTTATCCACTTCACAGGTGGTTGAATTGCCGCTAACAAGGAGACCTGGGGGCGACCGTGTGATCAAAGAGTACCACCGCACTAAAAGTCTGACCGACTCCTCACGCCGACAAATGGTCAACATACTTGTGGCTGATATGACTGAAGCGCATGGGTAATTTGGTTGTCTCTGCAAGAACCTTTTTGTGCTGATAAAATGTATTATGATGTTCTTGTTATTGGCTTTGCTGTGACATCATTGGAAGTATGTCATTTAACAGTATTGAGTTTACTCTTGTCAGGACGGCCCCGCCACAGAATGTGAGAGAGATGTACACTCGAGGCATAGTTGAACTTTTCCCGTACTTGATGGATCCCTACTCTAAAAATGTATATGTAAGCCTTTTAAAGGGTTTGCAGACTGAGAGCAAATTATTGTGTGCATGTGCTAATAAAATTTTCTGATTTTAAAAATGAAAATGGTGCATTTATATTTCCACACCAATGATCCAGTTTAACATTAATTTAACTTCCTAATTTAAACAATCTTGCTGCTGTTGGAACTAATCAACTTTTTGTATTTTTGAAGGAACATTTCTATGATGGTGAAAGTGGCAGTGGCTATCTGGCATGGCGGCTTAAAACTATACAGAGGAGAAGTGCTTCATCAGAAAGAAGAGAATCATCACGTCAGCTGAGTGGAGGACCAGCAGCCAGAAGAGAGGCTTCCTTTAGTCCTGAGATGACCTTAAGTGAAGAGCAGTGCAAGGAGGCCATGGCCTTAATGAGATACTGTACTGACGAGGCTACTATCAAGCAGAAGATGAAAATGACATTTCAACATCGTCGCAGTATGGTCCTCAATGGAGAGAAATCCTCAGATGTCTTGACTGAATTTCCCTGCTTCAAAGATGTCAAAGGCATGGTAATTTTTGTAATTAAAACATGTAATTGTCCTTTCAGTATGAATTACTGTTAACAGCAACATGAGCAAGTTGTACTTATTGGCTCCGGTGAGGAAACTATTTGTTTTGACGAACATTTCCATGCATTTAAAGTTTTGTACAAGCCATACCAGGCACCTAAGGTGTTCAGTGTTCAAGAGTTGCTCTATTTTGACCCAATGGATGTCCAAATGGCTTATGGTTCAACAGATGTTTCCCTGTTTGTCGTACCATATTGCCATATGATGCAGCCTTAACCAGAATTTTTGGTTTTGACTGTGTATTCCTTCTCACTGAAAATCATTGACTCGTCATTGTTTCCTGAGGGTGGATTATTTGATTAAAGCAAAAGTTATTTATTGTTATTCAACCTTAGATACATTTCTGTCATCTAGCACCATACTGATAGATTCCAACCAAGATCTTTGCCACTAACAATGAAGGGTAGTTTTTGTAAAGGAGCGTTTTGCAGACCTCCATTTTGTCTGTATTTGTTGTGAAAAACATCTGTACACATACACTGTACTCACATATTTCATTCAGTGACCTATTTGGAAGATTTTGGTTTGAGTTTGCTCTTGGTTGAACACTGCTGAAATTATTCAGTGTGTCGCGTTATAAATGCACTTTAAAGACATTTTCACCGCTGTGACAAATGTCAATACAGTACAATGCAGTGCAACATGTACCAAGAGATTTTCTCCAGCGTTCAACTGAAAATATGTCCTTATAATGGAGACTTTGATAAGATTTGAACTTTTACATGTTATTTTATGTTTACTTTTAATGCCAATATTTCATGTTTACTTGGAATAAATATGTATTAAGATATGGATACAATTTTGTGTGTGTGTTTTTTTTTCCCTGTAGATATTTAGTTTTGTGTCATATCATTCATGTCATACATTCTGTTGCCATGGCGCCACGGATGGCTGCCTCGGTGTTTTGGTGCGCATTTTTTTGCCTTATTTTCTTTGTAAATTCAGTTTTCTGCCTTGGTTTCCGGAGCTCTTTCACCAGAGAAAAGCTCATTAATATCAGAGAAACAACTCCAGTGGATTTTTTTCCTACTTTTCTCGACTCACCTGTGGAATTATTGGACATTTTGGTCAGAGGTGCACTGACCGTTGCTCTCGCAGTGAAACGCCGGAGGAGAGGAAAACGTGCTGGTGCGCTTGCGCGTCTCCGCCGGCGCGGACTCCGCACACCGCTCCCAGGTATCTTTCTCTCCAACGTGCGTTCACTGCCCAACAAACTGGATGAACTTCACCTACTGGTGCAGAAGAACAGAGACTTTTCTTCAACTGCTGCTGTCCTGTGCTTCACGGAGACGTGGCTGTGTGGATCGATTCCGAACTCTGCGCTGGAGCTGGCCGGCTTCCAACTCTTCAGAGCGGATCGCGACACAGAGCTGTCCGGCAAAACGAAAGGTGGAGGAATCTGTTTTTATGCTAACAGTGGCTGGTGCAGAGACGTGACAGTGATCCTGCAGCACTGTTCTCCTGACCTGGAAACTTTCATCATAAACTGCAGGCCCTTCTACTCCCCCCGTGAGTTCACCTCAATCATCCTGGTCGGTGTTTACATCCCACCACAGGCCAACGTGCAGGAGGCACAGCGGGCGCTCGCCGATCAGATACTGTGTGTGGAGCGGACCAACCCGGACTCCGTAGTTATTGTCCTTGGTGACTTTAACAAAGGTAACCTCAACCACGAACTGCCCAAATACAGACAGTTTGTTAATTGCCCGACCAGAGAGGGGAACACTCTGGACCACTGTTACACCACAATCAGTGGTGCTGATCACGCCGTCCCCCGGGCTGCACTGGGCCACTCTGACCATGTCATGGTCCACCTGATTCCCACATACAGGCAGAAACTAAAACTGTGTAAACCTGTTGTGAAGACATCGAAGCAGTGGAGCAGTGAAGCCATAGAGAATCTGCGGGCATGTTTGGACTGCACTAACTGGGAAGTGTTCAGGACTGCTTCCAACAGTCTGGATGAGTTCACAGAAGCTGTGACGTCATACATCAGCTTCTGTGAGGACTGCTGTATCCCATCATGCACCAGGGTGAGTTATAACAATGACAAACTCTGGTTCACAGCTAAGCTCAGTCAGCTCAGGAGGCAAAAGGAGGAAGCTTTCAGGAGTGGGGACAGGGACAAGTTTAAAGAGTCCAAGCACAGGTTTAGCAAGGCGGTGAGAGAAGCTAAACGACTGTACTCTGAGAAACTTCAGCTCCAGTTCTCAGCCAACGACTCTGCTTCTGTCTGGAAAGGGCTCAGAAAGATCACAAACTACAAACCTAAACCCCCCCACTCCATTAACGACTTCTGTCTGGCCAACAATCTGAATGAGTTCTACTGCCGCTTTGAAAGACAGTGGGACAAGCCTGACACTAACCTCCCCATCAGAGCCACATCAGAACCCCCCTCCTCCTCCCCTACCAAAGGAACGTCTCTCTCTATCCTGAAGAGAGATGTCAACAGGCTTTTTAAGAAGCAGAACCCCCGCAAAGCAGCCGGTCCTGACTCTGTCTCTCCATCATCCCTGAAGCACTGTGCTGATCAGCTGTCTCCAGTGTTCACGGACATCTTCAACACCTCACTGGAGACCTGCCACGTGCCAGCCTGCTTCAAATCCTCCACCATCATCCCTGTCCCCAAAAAACCAAGGCCCACAGGTCTAAATGACTACAGACCCATTGCCCTGACCTCTGTGGTCATGAAATCATTTGAGCGCCTTGTCCTGTCCCATCTCAAATCCATCACTGACCCACTCCTGGACCCCCTGCAGTTCGCCTACAGAGCCAACAGGTCTGTAGATGACGCCGTCAACATGGCTCTCCACTTCATCCTCCAGCACCTGGACTCCTCAGGGACCTATGCCAGGATCCTGTTTGTGGACTTCAGCTCTGCCTTCAACACCATCATCCCGGCTCTGCTGCAGGACAAGCTCTCCCAGCTGAGCGTGCCTGACTCCACCTGCAGGTGGATCACCGACTTCCTGTCTGACAGGAGGCAGCACGTGAAGCTAGGAAAGCACGTGTCTGACTCCCAGACCATCAGCACTGGATCCCCGCAAGGCTGCGTTCTTTCTCCTCTGCTCTTCTCCCTGTACACCAACACCTGCACCTCCAGCCATCAGTCTGTCAAGCTCCTGAAGTTTGCAGACGACACCACTCTCATTGGACTCATCTCTGATGGCGATGAGTCTGCCTACAGGTGGGAGACTGACCGTCTGGTGACCTGGTGCAGGCAGAACAACCTAGAGCTAAACGCTCTGAAGACAGTGGAAATGATAGTGGACTTCAGGAAGAGCCCAGCCCCACCCACCCCCATCTCCCTGTGTGACTCCCCCGTGGCTACCGTGGAGCATTTTCGCTTCTTGGGAACCACCATCACACAGGATCTCAAATGGGAGCTAAACATCAGCTCCCTCATCAAAAAAGCTCAGCAGAGGATGTATTTCCTGAGGCAATTGAAGAAGTTCAACCTGCCAAGGACTATGATGGTGAACTTCTACACCTCCATCATTGAGTCCATCCTCACCTCCTCCATCACCATCTGGTACGCTGCTGCCACGGAGAGGGACAATAACAGACTGCAGCGTATCATCCACTCTGCTGAGAAGGTGATTGGCTGCAATCTTCCATCCCTCCAGGACCTGTACACCTCAAGGACTCTGAGGCGTGCAGGGAAGATTGTAGCTGACTCCTCCCACCCTGGACACAAACTCTTTGTGACACTCCCCTCTGGCAGGAGGCTGCGGTCCTTCAGGACCAAAACCTCTCGCCACAAAAATAGCTTCTTCCCATCTGCTATTCGCCTTATCAACAAGGCTAGAGAGCCCCACTGTTGCTGATCAATTGCACCAATCACCAGAAAAAATTCCTTGTATGTGAAAACATACTTGGCAATAAAACTGATTCTGATTCTGATCACTGGGTAGATCATATGTAACATTGGTAGGAGTTGGTTAAAAATCAACACTCTTTGGAGTAATTTCATAATCAACACCGTGTAAAGTAGGTTTAACACTGGAAAAGTTATTTCTTAGTGTAAAGTAGGTTTAACACTGGAAAAGTTATTCCTTAACACTTAACTCTTTAGTGTTACATGTGAATAACACTATGGGTGTTACTTCTTACATAGTGTAAAACTTGATTGACACTCCTTAGTGTAGTGTAGTGTAAAATATTAACTCTTACCAGAGTAAAATTGACTCTGGAAATTTAACTCTGTGTTCAGTGTACATTTAACACTCTGTAGATAGGGACCATATGTTCACTGTGGTAGTGTTAAAATTAACTCTTTAAGTGTTATATTTACACTGGCGATTTTACTGTGTAAATTCCAGCTGAGACCAGTTAAACAGATCAAAGGAGGAGTGAGACACAAAGAGCTGCCTCTGATAAATAATCAGTGAGGTTCTGGAGTCCAGGTCAATAAAGACTAAACAGATGTGGATCTGTCTTTATGTCTGGCCCTGGACTCCAAGCCTGGTGGCCAGGGTGTGTTGATGATGTGTTGACCTGTGTCTAGTTGTCTCCTTGTGTGTTTAGTGTGTGTCGTCTGAGCCAGTTCGTCTTCGCTCTCTGTCTCTTCTGTGACCTCCAGTTTAGCTTTAACAAATCTCCTTGGATTTGTTTTCATGACCTGTCTGTCTACCTGTACCAACCCTGCTTGTGTTATAGACTCTGCCTCTGATCTCCATGTGTGAGTCTGCATCCAGTTGTTGTGTTAGTTTTTCTCTCTCTGTCTCTGACTGTGATAACGGCAACAGCCTGAAAAAAGAACTTTAGAAAAAAGAAAGATGTTTTGTCTCTTTAACTTCCTCTCTGATCATTTTACAGTCAATCAGCTTAACTCACAGCTAAGTCTTTGTCTCTGACTGATGTGTTAGGGGATTTGTCTCTGACTGATGTGTTTGGGGATTTTATTTTTTTTATTGTCAGATGACATCAAGGTTGTAAAACCAGGATTTGACCACAGGAGGTAGAGACCTTGGGGGTACTCCAGGAAGTGGGTTATGTGAAAACTCTTGAATAAGTTAACCCTGAGTTGAGAGAAACTCTGTGTTATCCGTTCCAGAAAGAGAGGTAAGTGAAACTCTGAGTCTATCACCATGGTAACTGACTCTGTGAACATAACCTGCTTGCAGGTTTTCTATAAGGAACCCTGAGTTTCTACCTGTCTCTTCCCACCTGAAGCAAGCTGTCCGACATGGGTTGCCCATTTTTACACAATCCAATGTTTGTCAAGGCAGAATTCATCCGTAATGCCTTATGTCGGGAGAGGATTTTCTGACCTAGATTGGATGTGCTCTCATTCCCTGATGCCTGATCCCTTTTGTTAGAACGGGATCACTTTTCATCACACTCAATCATTTATCTCAATAACATTCTCTGACATATCCAATCTCACACACCGCGGACGTGCACTCACATCAGAGCAAATTTTGTTTTTTATGCTAATGGGAGCTTTCTTTACAACACTGGCGACGCAGAACACATTGGCAAGCTGTTAGAAAGGTCACCCTTGCACTCAAATGCGTTACCTATCACGGTAGTGTTCCCTGGGCACAAACCTCTGAGAAACATCAAAGAGGAAATTCACAGGATTGCAGGTGAGTGATGTAGAAATCATTCAGTTGAAGTCATATATTTTATATTAGGTTAAATTATGATAGACATTCTGCTGCAACCTCAGACTGGGATCAGTGGCCTAATTAACTGTCATTTTGCAGGGCTTCCAAATGTGATTGGTTGCATAGATGGAACACACATCCCTATTACTGCTCCTGCAGAAAATGTTAATAGGAAATCCTTTCACAGCATCAACGTCCAGGTATATTAACTACCATCTTAAAAATTACACGTCACAACATACTGCAAGTCACATGTCATTCTCTGCACTGTCAAGATCATGTACCTAGAGGATATCCCTGCCAGCCCTCTCTGTTGGCCCCTTAACCTGACCCTGAGCCAGGGCCCCAACAACGTTTTAATGTGGCCCACTGCAGGACTAGAGCCCGGGTTGAGACAACCATAGGCATGCTCAAATCCAGGTTCCATTGCCTGCGTAAGATCAGGGTGACCCCAGAGAGGGCGTGTGACATCACAGTGGCATGTTTTGTTCTCTGTAATATTGCCACTATTAGAGGAGAGCAGCACCCTGCTGTACAGATTAATGACCCTGAGGACGACCGTCCTATCCGCCCTGCAGATGTCCAGGATGGAAGGGCTGTCAGAGATGTAATTTGCAGGAATTACTTTCCAGATTAAGACATCACCACACTTACACCACACAACAAAAAAATAAAGACAAATAATTCATGTTTGATCTGGTCCTCCTTATTCCTTACAAGTACAAATGCAACAGTTAGGATTTGTAATATTGTTCCAAGTATTAACATATTTCACCTGTGAAAATCCACCCACATCAACTGGCGTTCCAGTAATAGAATTTTTAGGTCTGCTTTCCTGATTTGGTGATCCAAGTAGACCATTTCTTTATCAGTTTTAGCAATCATCTTAAGGAGGTGCAGCCTATATAACTCCTTCACTGGTAACTGGGACACATATGGATGATGTTTAAATTCTACAGTTTTACATGCAGAATTAACATGGTATTTACTGAAAATCTCACTGTGTCAAGCTGTGCTGTAGAGGTTGAAGGACCCTGTTCCTGGTGCTGGCCAGCCATGCTCAAGCATGTGCAAGTTGTTTGTAAAGGAATGTGAATGGATAAAGAATTGCTAGTAGCTACACAGAATATTAAGACTATTACTTCTGTATGCCCCTCTGGATCCCTCTCCGTGGCAGCAGACAGCGGTTCATCATCCTCATTCTCCTCCTGTGATGCAGGAGAGAATTCTGTTTCAGTAAACTTTAAACTACCATATTAGGCAAGAGCTGAGTATTGAGTACTTACAACTACAGGCTGTTCCATTGTTGCAGTGGCTGGAGGCTCAACCAGGTAGATGATACTATCTGCAACTGTTGTGGGGGAGAAGAGAGATGAAAAACCTGATATATATGTATATGTATAGCTATATGTATGCGTGTGTATACTTGCATCTGACGTAGGCACTTGTGTCCTGGGGGGTGACTGGCTCAGACGAGCTGGGAAGTCTTCAGCCACTGGTCTTTGACAGTTTTGGCTGAGGGCAGGCTCCTCAGCCTCTGTCAGAGGTGGTGGTGGTGGCCCTCTGCCCGTTTTGTGAGCCTCTGCCCTCTTTCTGTTGGCTGAGTAGAACATACATAACATCACATTTTAGTCTACAAATCAATGACTCCAATATGAATAAAACGTGTAAAATTGTGTTAAATAAAAATGTGTTACAATTGTAACGTAGCATTCTGTTGGGGATTTAAATTACTACATGTTGGAATAACAACTGAATGAATATTTACTTTAATAGCCTATGTCAATTATGAATAAAATCAAAGTGAGGAACAATTCATGGCCAATCAAAGTATGTCTTAGTTATTATGTTATTGAGTTATCAATTTAATGAATGAAATATTATTTAATATTAATAGTTTTTATATTAACTCCAAAATTAATTAGTTATCCACCAGCACCAGCCTTAATGGCAAAAGATAGCCAATATTGTACAGTCTCAAATTGATTACTGTTTATTTGGAACTTTGATTAATAATTAAATTAATAATTACAACCAAAGTTACCACATCAAGAATAAATAAGGTTGAAGGATATAAGTTCTACTGAGAAGAGGTAGGCAAGATGGCTGCTGAGACCAAATGGCATGTGGGGGAGGGAGAGTATGAGTTTCTTTATTCAAAGCCAGTTCAGGTGGTCAGAGGGTGCCAGATTTAAAAAAGAGAGTTAGCTGCATGCAATTCCTAGTACAGGGCTACATGTATGCGTGTGGACATACAAGTGTAAGTTAACAGTGGTCAACCAATAACATAAACAGACACCAACAACAAAGCTCAGATACATTAACTAGGTCAGTACATGTACATCAACAATGTTAAAAAATCATGTGCTTAGCTGTGTTGCTATGCTAGTTAAGGTTATACCCAGTCAACTTTACCCAGTCCTTGGAACAAAAAGAGAGAATTCCAGCGTTGTCTTCACAAAGTCCAGAGAATTTGTGTGACGTCCCGGTGGAGCAAAGTCCTGTCCGACTGTGTGGCTTTGGCTTTACAAAGGAGGCCACTGGTCGCTCCCTTGTTCTTCTTGCAGAATTAGCTGTTCCACACTAACTCTGCTGTTACTCCTGTTCTTGGGATTCAGCTGCAGACTTGGTGTCATAGCAGCTGGCACTGAATCCATACGCAGGCACTCACATTGCTGCTATTGAGGGAGAGTGAAGTGAAGCAGTCTGCTGTGAGCAGGCCTGCAGGACAGCTGTTGGTCCAGATAGCAGTCTTGTTGCTGGGATCCTTGCTGCTCCTGGAAGGAGGTCCAAGAGGAGAAGGGCTTGTTGCCTCTTGGAGAGCCAGGAGGAGAAGAGGTTCCAGGTAGCAGTGTGCTGACCTGGTTCTGGGCACCTTGTTTCTCCCACCGTGAGGACCAGAGAGAAGAGGGAGAACAAAGGGACACAGATGGTTTTATTGTCTGACATCTTGGGTCACATGCCACACAGTGGCCAACACTTACTGGTCAGTAAGGGTCTGTCGGGGAGGTACTCATCAGGTGTGAAAAGTGAAGGACTGTGGGGAATAATGTTCACAGGGCCCTTCCTTTGTCTGTAGAACACCCCCCACCCTGAATGATCTGAGTCCCAACAGCAGCTGTCTAACTTCACTTTGATACTTTGACTATGTTTGACTGATTTACTAAAGTGATTATTTTCATATCACATGCCTCATCTCGCTATATCAGAGGTCTGTCAAGCAGGCCCCAGAACAATTGAAACTTCCTGTCAAAACTTTTCAGAATAAAAGTTCACAATAGCTTGAAATAAAACATTGCTGCAAAAGTACGCACTTCTTCAACTCTTCACTCCCACATCAGGGGTCTCTAACCTTGATGCTGGGATCCGTCTCTCTCTCCTCTCTGTTTCTCATATATCTGAAGGCTACATTTCCCTCACTGATGTCAGTCACTGCTTCAGCTGTCTGCTGATGGAAACATGGCTACTGTGACACTGTGAAAAAAAGGTAGCAAAGGCACCAAATCCTCCTGGGTTAGGTTTCTTTTCTGACAAAGACCTGAAGAGGTCTCCCATTAACCAAAGTCCTTGTACCCACAGGGGTACCGCAAACCATACAGCGCCATCTTGTGGTGTTGTTGAGAACTGCAGAAGTTTTTCTGGCCTCATACATTATTCCAGGGTTGAACTCAAGTCTACACTTTCTATACACTTTTCTTCATTATTCGATAAAATGAGGTAGGAAAACAAATAGTCCCAGATGAACTGTTGACCCCTGTGGACTTTCAGCTGCTTCTTCTCTTCAACAACGTGAAGTCTGCTTCAGCTGGTCTGAGTTGGTCTGCAGCTCTGAGCTCTGGGTTTCTGGATCTGTGGGTGTTTGTGCTGAACTAACTTCTCATGAACAAAACAGTAGTCACAATGTAAGTATACATGGTTTGTTCAGCTGTGACTCTACCATCACAACCTCCTATAGCTTAACTTCCAGGCTAATTAGTGTTAGCAGGTTTTTAGGGTTGATGAAGACAAGGTGATGCAACATGAAGAAATGCTAATGTGGAAAAATGCATTGAATCACAAACATGAGCTGAAGCCACGTACATGATGAAAACAGCCCTGATCAGGCTTCTGAATGTGTCACTTCAGCCCAGTGAAGAGAAAACAGCCTAAGCCACAAAGACATTGGTTTAGTATCTGTGGGACAGCTTCACACTGACAGGCCCCAGGTCAGCTGATGGTTTGCTCTTTAGGTTCACAGTCTGCTCCATCAACCAGCTCCTGCTCCCTGATCATCTTAAGGTGATCAGCTCAGCCACAGTGGGGTCGTCTGTAGACTTTATGACAGTGTTCGTGTAGGAGGAGCACAAAGGTGGACAAAGTACACAACTCCATTACTTGTAACTACAGATACTTGAAAAATATACTTAAGTGCAGTACTCAAGTAAATGTATTGTCATTACTGTCAGGCCCTGGTCACTGAAGATGACCTGAACTTGTAGGGATCAGATCCTGGTCACTGATGGTTTCTCTTCCCTCTTGTGTTTGTTTGTCCCCAGTTTGTTATCTGCGTCTGTTTGTGTGTGTGTGTGTGTGTGTCTGCAGCTCTGCACCTCTGTCTCTCTAGTTTACAGGTTACCTGAACGTTATATTTCTCTTCATTATAAATTAATCTGATTTATTTACTTAACTCTTCTGTCTCCACCTGCAGCTGCTCATATGGTTGAAAATATATTTATAATTTTCATGTCTGTGTCAGATTCAGATTCAGATTCAGACACTGAAACTATAGTGGAAGGAGTCAGTTTGAGGTCATGTAGCTGGTATGATGTCACTATGACATCACCAGGTCTTGTCTCTGTTTTTTGCTGGGAGACACGTCAAGTGTGAAAAATCTCTAAATGACATGACACAGAGCTGTGAGATGTGTGGCAGTGTGTCCGCTCTAACCTGTTAACATGGGCGTTAAATGAAAACCAGGATGTTTGGCAGCCTCCAGAGTGTTCCTGACCACAGTCAGAGAGCCTGAGGGCCCCTCTGTAAACCAACCACCACAGGAACCTTTCAAACTCCTGCCTCTCCTGTCTGCTGCCCCCTTCAGGCTCCACTGAAGAGTCAGTGAAAATGAAAATTTGAACTCTACCAGCTCTTCTCCATGATAGGGTATGAACTGTTCATTTGATGGTACAACTTCAAACTGCCCAATTATGTCTGAGTTAATGGGCTGCTCAGGTTGAAAGCTGTTTCATTAACCTTTCTCAAACACCTAATTTCTGCAGAGACGTAGAGTCATCTTCAATAGAGGGAAAATGTTACAGCTAGTTTCATCATGTGATGAGGAACTCTTCATCAGGTCCTGCTCGTACAAGACTTAGTTTAATGACTGCAGACAGACAGGAGCATCACTGAGATGTCTGCAGCCACTAATGTGATGTATGGGTCACTCAGACGGGGTGCTGCAGGTGAATGTAGCTGCATCACTGCTGGTTCAAAAAGCTGCTCTGTTGCACCCATGACCATGCCCAACAGTGATGTCACAGAGAACTGACACGCACTGGAGAACACCTCTATATCACCACAGCTGAAGAAATAATCAATAATCAGTCATCCAAACATCCATTCATCCATCCATTATCCAACCATCCATCATCCATCCATCATCCAACATCCATCGATCTATCCATCCATCCATCCATCTTCCATCCATTGTCCAACCATCCATCAATCCATCCAATCATCCATTATCCATCTACCTATCCATCCATACATCCAACCATCCATCAATTCATTCATTCATCCATCCATCAAACATCCAACCATCCACCTATCTATCATTCACCCATTATCCAACCATCCATCCATCCATCCATCCATTAATCATCCATCCATTCATCCATTCATCAATCCACCCAACCATCAATCCATTCATCCATCCATCCAACCATCCATCCACCCATCCATCCATCAATCAATCAAACATCCATCCATCTGGGTGGTCCTATAGCCGAGTGGTTAGGGTGTGCACCACATGAGCTGATGCTCTTAGCAGGTGAGTCGCTGGTTCAACTCCTAACCGGCTCGACTCTTTCTTTCATGTCATTCACCCTCTCTCTGCCCCTTTCCTGTCACTCTCTACTGTCCTATCAATTAAAGGAAAAATGCCCAAATAATATCTTTTTTTAAAAAAACAACATTTTTCTGCTTACCCGAGGTTGGGTCTCAGTGGCAGCAGATCAAAGTATTCCAGATGTTCCTCTCCAGAAACCTTTCCCAGTTCCTCCTGGAGGATCCCGATCTTACCCTCACGGTGAACAAGACCCTGAGATACTTTAACTTTTTCACCTGAGGCAGAAACTCCATCCCAACCTGAAGAAAACCAAGGCCTCAGACTTGGAGCTGTTGACCCTCATTCCAACTGTTTCACACTTGACAAAAAACCACCCCAGTGAACCCTCAAGGTCCTGGTCTGACGAGGCCAACAGAACCACATCATCTGTGAATAGAGAACACATGTTGCCATTGTGACCAAATGTTTTACATATATCTTCTGTATGCAGAAGGATTATTTGATAATTTCCTTAACAGTTCATTAATCCTGTGGTTGGTCTGTTTGCCAGGTAGTGGACCAGGAAATTCCTTCTCTAGTGGTCTCTGGCTGCTTCATCGCCACCAGGACTGATTGACAGATGATCAGTTGACCAACCTGGGTTCATTTAATTCAACCACACAGGTCAGCGATGAAAGCAGTCTTCATCTCTTGCCGTGTAACCTCTGATAGGTTCATCTTAGATAAGACAGCTACCTGTGACCATCACACATGGAACAGCATGTCATCAGCAGTAGGATGTGACTCAGATGTGTGTCCTCAGGTCCAGGCATGAGAAACAAACTTAACAGGGACCCATTGATAAAAACATGACTCCACAGAGCTGCTGGTTGTCCTCAGGGGTTTTAACAGAATGTAAGAAACAGAAGAGAAGGAGTCACTGAATTAATGTATGATAACTGTATTTGTGTTAAACATAAAAACTGAGAGCAGCAGAGTGGTGAGCATGACATGATTCTGTTGTTGTACCTGGTCAGTCCTGTATTGGTGTGCTGATGAAAATAACAGAAGATTCAGACTCAGACAGCCAGGGTTTACATCACACACTAAGAACCAATCCCATCAACTTGCAGGGTCTGGCTTTATATACCGTTTTACCTCTGACACCCTGTACAACACTGTAGCATTATGCTGTGGCAAACTAGGGGTATCAGAGGTGAAACCAGGTGGAGATATTTCTTGGTATTTTGCAAGCTAACGTAGCTAAGGTAGAGCTATCAATCAGGACCAAGGTTTATCAGACATTAGCAGCACATTATTAGCTGTTTGATTAATGTAGATGTGATAACGTATCAAACCACATCATCATTCTGATACATTGATTTGTAGAAGATGTCTTCAATTCACTCTTCTTCTTCTTCCGCTTCTTCTTTCTAGTTTGAATGTTTCTGCCTGAATTCCTGTGTCATCACTTATTGTGTTGTCTTCAGTGGTAAAACAGAAACCAAGTCTGTTGCAGTGTTGTGGAGAAGGGACCTACCTAAACTAATAGTTTAACTACATCTTGCAGTAACTTGCTGTAGTCAGCTATATTCATATATTCATAGTGATTCTAGTTAAATGACTTTCACTGACCATTTTTTGTGTAGTTAACACCTGAAACTACAAGCACTTTAAGGCCATTAAAAGAAAGGAACTTTACCTTTGCTCCTCTACTGTAACTAAACCCCTTTGACCAGCCCCCGTCAGTCAGTCACCACCACACACTAGACCTTTGTGTAGTCCACGTGCAAAAGCCAGGGGTGGTGACATTGTTCAGTGCTCACACAGTGACAACATCATCATGGATGAACCTCCGGAGCCTCAGCCTGCGGAAGAATCACCATTTTCACACTGAAGTTGTGACTGTTTATAAAACCAAAGCTGACCTTACAGCACTTTTCCATCAACACTGGGGTGTTTTAGTGTTTTGGTTTATGTTACACCCTGTGAACAACTAGGTACATTCTACAATAAACTCAATGCAGTGGCATATTTGCTGCCTTGTGACACTTTTTATATTTCATATCATATGTACATTATTTCATAATTTTTTTTTACACAGTAGTTTGAACTACTTCATATATATAATCTGAAATTTCTCCCACTAATGACTGACTGACTGACTCAGGTTCCATCGGGGCTGTTTACAGTCTTCAGTGTTGCGAGGGATAGAAGTCATTGCTAACTGCTAAAGAAACTAGCAGATCTGATTAACATGTAAATAACAGAAACACCAGCAACAGAAAGTGAGACAATACACTTCCTGCAGCACAATAAGAAAAGTCCTGTGAAGAAATTGTTTCTGTCCATTGAAACACTAGAGGGCTTTTAATTTGAAATGGTAACAGGAAGTGAAGTTACAAGGAGTGACTGAAAACAAGGCTTCATCCTAAAATCCAGCTGAGACCAGTTCTACAGATCAAACAGAGGAGTCAGACATAAAGAGCTGCCTCTGATGAAAGTCTGTGAGGTTCTGGAGTCTAGGTCAATAAAGACTAAACTGATGAGACACAATAATCAAGATATTCGGTTTCTTAAACTTTCTCTCTGATCATTTTACAGTAAATCCAGATGAAATCACAGCTCAGTCTTTCTTGCACTGATGTGTTCGGTGATTCTGTCAGACAATCACATGGTTATAAAACCAGGATTTGAGCAGATGAGGTCCAGACTAGGTTTAGACCGTGTCTTGTTCTAAGTAGCTTCAGTTAATTAAACTAGATTTCTGTCCAGTGTAACTTTGCTGTAGTTTAACCTCCTCCAGTGTAAAGTAACTCTGGTCTGCAGCCACAATCCCCCAACACTTTGATGAGCAGTCAGAGCTGCAGCCTTCAAATCCTTTTAAAGGGATTTTTATTTTCATGGAGAAATGCTCTAAACCTGTAATTTAGTTTGAATGATTTAATTTCTGTCAGAAGAGCAGCTTTAAACTGGACTGCATTCATGTGAGAGGTTCTGTGGATAATAAAGTTTATTTGAATGGTTTTGATGATGATGATACAGGCAGGCATGAAACACTATAATTGGCTAAAGCGTCTGGATCAAGAGTAGGCTTTTTAAGTAGAGGTTTAATTACGGCAACTTTAAAGCCTGCGGTACATAACCAGTTGATAAAGATAAGTTAATCAGACTTGATATAGAGGTGTTGATTAGCCCTTATGTGGTGTTCGGGTCTGTGGGACCCGTTTTCATTTTTTATTAAAAGAAAAATGATACAATTAATTAATTTTTCAAACTCAGACTCACTGGCCTTGGCTCATTTTCTGTGAAGAACATATATCAGAATACATTTTTAATGACCACACACCGTACACCCCCCCTACACATTTCTATTACATATAAGATGTCCGGGTCCACTGGACTAATAGAAGGCTAATAGAAGCGTGGAAATTGATGTTCTGTGTACCTACACTCTGTCCTCCTCCTGTCTGGGCCTGCTGTTAGTGTGTGTGCGTGTGTGCGTGTGTGTGTGAGAGAGAGAGAGAGAAAGAGTGACTGTAAATGTGAGTTTTGTGTTTCTGCACCTGCGGTTCCCACACAAGGTTGCATCATTGTTGCAAAATTCAAGCATCAACACTGTCTGCTCTCGTTTTCCTGCACATTTGACCCTCTGTCTTGCGGGAATCTTTATTTTCTCACACTCTGACTTGACTCTGTCTCTCCATCATCCCTGAAGCACTGTGCTGATCAGCTGTCTCCAGTGTTCACGGACATCTTCAACACCTCACTGGAGACCTGCCACGTGCCAGCCTGCTTCAAATCCTCCACCATCATCCCTGTCCCCAAAAAACCAAGGCCCACAGGTCTAAATGACTATAGACCCATTGCCCTGACCTCTGTGGTCATGAAATCATTTGAGCGCCTTGTCCTGTCCCATCTCAAATCCATCACTGACCCACTCCTGGACCCCCTGCAGTTCGCCTACAGAGCCAACAGGTCTGTAGATGACGCCGTCAACATGGCTCTCCACTTCATCCTCCAGCACCTGGACTCCTCAGGGACCTATGCCAGGATCCTGTTTGTGGACTTCAGCTCTGCCTTCAACACCATCATCCCGGCTCTGCTGCAGGACAAGCTCTCCCAGCTGAGCGTGCCTGACTCCACCTGCAGGTGGATCACCGACTTCCTGTCTGACAGGAGGCAGCACGTGAAGCTAGGAAAGCACGTGTCTGACTCCCAGACCATCAGCACTGGATCCCCGCAAGGCTGCGTTCTTTCTCCTCTGCTCTTCTCCCTGTACACCAACACCTGCACCTCCAGCCATCAGTCTGTCAAGCTCCTGAAGTTTGCAGACGACACCACTCTCATTGGACTCATCTCTGATGGCGATGAGTCTGCCTACAGGTGGGAGACTGACCGTCTGGTGACCTGGTGCAGGCAGAACAACCTAGAGCTAAACACTCTGAAGACAGTGGAAATGATAGTGGACTTCAGGAAGAGCCCAGCCCCACCCACCCCCATCTCCCTGTGTGACTCCCCCGTGGCTACCGTGGAGCATTTTCGCTTCTTGGGAACCACCATCACACAGGATCTCAAATGGGAGCTAAACATCAGCTCCCTCATCAAAAAAGCTCAGCAGAGGATGTATTTCCTGAGGCAATTGAAGAAGTTCAACCTGCCAAGGACTATGATGGTGAACTTCTACACCTCCATCATTGAGTCCATCCTCACCTCCTCCATCACCATCTGGTACGCTGCTGCCACGGAGAGGGACAATAACAGACTGCAGCGTATCATCCACTCTGCTGAGAAGGTGATTGGCTGCAATCTTCCGTCCCTCCAGGACCTGTACACCTCAAGGACTCTGAGGCGTGCAGGGAAGATTGTAGCTGACTCCTCCCACCCTGGACACAAACTCTTTGTGACACTCCCCTCTGGCAGGAGGCTGCGGTCCTTCAGGACCAAAACCTCTCGCCACAAAAATAGCTTCTTCCCATCTGCTATTAGCCTTATCAACAAGGCTAGAGAGCCCCACTGTTGCTGATCAATTGCACCAATCACCAGAAAAAAATCCTTGTATGTGAAAACATACTTGGCAATAAAACTGATTCTGATTCTGATTCTGATTCTCTATCTGCTACAAATTGGAGGCGGGACACTATAAATATAGCTTTGCCAGTGTGGTTTCTTATCACAACCGATCAACATGGCCAAAAGGTGCTCGGCACAGAGGGCCCTGGAATTGATTTTGGAAGATAGAGAAGTTTTTGATGATGATGTAGAGGGAGAGGATTCAGAAGAACAGGTTTCAGAATTTGAGGATCACATTTCTGAAAATTCAGAGTCTGACAGTGACTCTGAAGAAGATGATGAGATTGAGCATCAGCCAGTTCCAAAACGAAGACGAGCCACAGGACCAGGCCGTCAGCAGCCAGCCACAGGACCAGGCCGTCAGCAGCCAGTCACAGGACCAGGCCGTCAGCAGCCAGCCCCAGGCTGACACATCCCTGGTATCCTACGTGCCAAAGAAAGGCAAGAATGTGGTACTCATGAGTACACTGCACGGGGATGGAAGAATCTGTGACCAGGAACATCACAAACCAGAGATCATCATGGATTATAATGCCACAAAAGGAGGGGTAGACAACATGGACAAGCTGGTGACGGCCTACAGCTGAAAACGGAGGACTCTACGCTGGCCACTGATGATATTCTTTGACACGTTTGACATCTCAGCAAACGCCTTTGTCATTTGGATGCCACTGAACCCAGAGTGGAACAGAGGGAAGCTCCAGAAGAGACGCCTCTTTCTCGAGGATCTGGGAAAGGCATTGGTGAGACCACAAATCGAGAAAAGACAACATGTCCCCAGAACCCCAGCCTCTGCAGCCATCGTGAGGAGGATTCAGGAGGAGAATGCTGGTGCCCTATCCACCCAACCTACAGAACCACAATCTGCAGAGCCTGAAGTAAGTGTGTGATGCTGTTGCAGTACATGTCTGGCACTCATGTCTTGTGAGAGAGAGAGGTGTTAGTAAAATTCCTGATCTTTTCATTATTCTAGGTTGTGAACACCAGCAACAAGAAGAAGCGGTGCGAAGTGTGCGGACCCAAGATGGACAGAAAAACACAATATACATGCATCAAGTGCAAAAAGTATATCTGCAACACACACACAGTAAAACTCTGCCCCTCATGTGTTGTATAGGCTAGTGGCTAAAGGCCATATGTTCAATGGGGCTGATGTGTTGTCTTGACTGATATGTTTACTCTATGTAATCATGTGTTCAGCTTGTGTTGTGCAAAGAAATAAAAGTCAGTAGTTTTGAAAAACCTTGCTTCACTTGTAAATTAGTTTCCACTCATATCTTGATTTTAACTGATTTTCTTTATTACGTTTTAAATAATAAGTTATAAATGTGATCTAACAAAGGTAATGGGCAAATATTAACCATATATACTGTTTATACTGCTTGTAATTGGGATGAAGTAAACATCTGTTCAGTATTTTAACATAAAAGTGTTTAATTGTGAGGCATTAAAAACCACAAAATGCAACGGGTCCACCAGACCCACAAACACTGGCTGAGTAACAACAATATGAACACCACACAAGGGTTAAAGGAAAAACTTCTTTGAGCCGGGGTCTAGAAGACAAGTCGATGGTTTAGATGAAGAAACTGTTGAAGTGAGCTCAGAGAGATCTACAGGAGAGAAACAGTCAAAATATAAACCAGTGGACTCTGAGGCTGCTTAACTGGACAGTACATCTGAGCCAGCTGTGGGGCGGAGATGGTGAATTTTTTCTCTAACAGAGACAATTTTATTTGTAAAGAAGCTCATAAAGTCAATACAACTGAGGGCTAAAGGAATAAATGGATCAACAGAGGTGTAGCTGTCTGTGAGCCTGGCTGCAGTACTGAACAGAAACCTGGGATTATTCTTGTTTTCTTTTATCAATGATGCATAATAGGATGTTCTGGCTTTACAAAGACTTTTTTTATACGCCAATAGGCTGTCTTTCCAAGCCTTTAGAGATTCTGATAGGTTAGTAGAACGCCACCTTCTTTCTAGCTTCCTTGAATTTTGCTTTAAAGCCCGTGTTTCTGAGTTGTACCATGGAGCTAGCCTTCTTTGACTCACTACACGTTATTTGTCTAGACAAATAACCAAGTCCAGTTGCTTTCAATTTAAAATTCCTTTGAGATACTATGACCTGGACAAATGAGAATATTCACAGGCTTGAAGTTAAGAGAGCTGTCCCCTACTGCATTGATACATGGCAGTGGGCTAAAGACTAATGGGATTCTTTCTTTTTCTCTAGATATTCAATGTCAATCCCTTAAGTCAGAACCAGATCAAGGGTATGGTTAAGAACATGCTAAGAGAAGCCAATTGAGTCTAATAATGAATTAAATGCAATACTCAGGCTGTCACTTTCAACATCTACATGAATGTTAAAATCACCCACTATGATGATTTTATCTGTGCTGAGAACTAACTCAGATAAAAAGTCTGAGAACTCAGAGTAAGGGGCAGGTGGACGATATATAGTAACTAGTAGGACTGTCCTGAACTATCCCTTAGTTGTTGCTCTAGAGCAGGGGTCAGCAACCTTAAACACTCAAAGAGCCATTTGGACCTGTTTCCCACAGAAAAGAAAACGCTGGGAGCCACAAAACCCTTTTGACATCTAAAATGAAGATAACACTGTATATATCATTTTTTACCTTTATAAAAAACTATAGTGTGTTGCATTTATGAAATCAATGAACTGCTACAGAGAAAACTGAATTTTATTTCTGCATGCAACAAAAACATTTTGAACTCTGAAAAAAAAGACGCTTGGTTGAAGGTTACTTTCAAATAAAATACTCAGTGTCTATTTGAGTTCTCCTCATCAGCAGTGAAAGCAAATGAATCTGTCCACATAGCATTAAAAGTTCTGTTTTCTTGAAAAACTTTTCTTTTCTTGGATTTATCCATGGTTGGCCTACCGGGGGTCGAAAAGCTCAATAAATCGCGTGCCAGCAGGTGTCACACATCGGCGGGTGTGACGCATATTTTGAGCAACAAAAAATTAAACACGTTTTGTTTTAATGTTACAAGATCACCATAATCTTCAAATTTAGAATAACATTTAAAATACTAACGAACTAAAATAAAATAAATTTAAATTAAATACTCATTATTTATTTTCCAAAGCCACAGGGAGCCGCAGCAGAAGGATGAAAGAGCCACATGCGGCTCCGGAGCTGCGGGTTGCCGACCCCTGCTCTAGAGCTAGACTGCTGGGGGATTCCCATGATGGGCTTTCTCTCTCTCTCTCGACTACTTTATGCAGGCATCTCTGTTTCTGAAGCAGCAGGATCCAGATCTACCACTACTTATCATTACTATTTACCACTGTTATCTATCATTATTACTGATAAACTATTACCTATAGTATATACAATTGTTTCTGCTCTCTCTCTCTTTTCCCCTTCTCTCCTCCCCCTACCCGCCTCTCTCCTTTTAAACCCAACCAGTTGAGGCAGACAGCTCTCACACTGCAGTGAAGTAGGTGGAGACATATTATAACTAATGTCAGTCATGTTTGTGCTGTTGTAGATGTGAACACATAGAAATGACAGACACACACCAGGATTGTGTCACTCCTTTGGGTTGTCATCTCCAGCCACAGTCCTGTTGAAGTGATGTTCAGGTTGTCTGATGTGAGGCTGTGTGAGGTTCTGATCTACAGTGAGTGTGTCACCTGCAGCAGAAGCAGCAGGAACACAGGTACAGAGGCTGACATCAGCAGCAACAGTTGAAGTATAAACTGTATCTTAAATATTTTACTTTTACTTTGGAACAACATTTTCTCAAACAATGAACTACTGTATTTCTATGCATTAGTGCACCTACACTGTGCACTATATTGCACTGCTGAACAGCTGTTGGGTGAACAGCTGTGTCAGATTCAGACACTGGAACTACAGAGGATGGTGTCAGTTTGATGTCTGTTCAGGCCTTATCTGGGAACCGAAAAACAGCTGTCAAGACACTGGTGGTGAGAATGAACCAAAGAGAGTTTAATGATAACTAGAGAGGGCTGTGCAGACTAAGGCCAGGAGACGGGGGTGGGCTGAGACAGGGGAAGGCGGCTGGTTGGAGGGGTAAGAGATGAAGTAGGTGCTGGGAGCTGAGCTTTGCTGGTGTTGCAGAGAAGAGAGGGCAGGTAGAGGAAGTCCAGGCAAGGTAGGATGGAGCACTTTCGGCGGAGGGAGACAGAGATGAGTGAAAGCTTGATTAGTCAAAGCAACAGATCTGAACAGGCTGGAAGCTGCCAGCTGTGAAAGAGTGGTGACAGAGGTGGGAGGCTTGACAATGTCATGTAGCTGGTCTGATGTCACTATGACTTCATCAGGTCTTTTCTCTGTCTATTTTTACTGCAAGACGCTTCACATGTGAAAAATAGGAGAGATAACGAATCTGTAGATCATGTGACAGACACAGCCGCCAGGGAACATGAACATCTGATCCACATTTCATCATCATCCATCATCAGCTGAACATCATGGTGGAGCATCATGATGGAGACTCTCCCCTCTCTCCTCTCTCTCCTCTCCTCATCTCCTCTGTCTCCTCTCTTTCCTCTCTCTCCTCTCCAAGCAGTATTAAATCAGTCCAGATGTTCATTCATACGACACATCTGTAAAGAAATTATGTCTGGAGTCGATGCTGCAGCTCGTTTTTCCTCCATCCACATATGAATATTGTTGCCACACTTATTGAGGACGTGATTCATCACTGCTGGTGTCACTGTTATGACTGTTATATTGTCTCCATGGATACCAGCTGCTCGCCAAGGGAACACCTCAGAGGTATTAGATTGAAGAGATGATGTGAAACACAGTCCTGAAGAGGAAAAAGAGCAGCTTAGTCAGTCTTAGCCAGTCTCTGGGAGCACTGTGCTCATCTTAACTGATGGAAAGTTATTTATGGCTGCCACAAATTCTTCCCTCCGCTCCCGTCACTGCCTTGCTCCTCCTCACTCTCAGTTCGTGTCACTCTCCCTTCTGTGGTCCTCCTCCACCAGCTCCTCCTCCTTCTCCTCCACCAGCTCCTCCCCCTCCATCTGCTCCTTCTCCTCCTCCACCTGCTCTTCCTCCTTCCTACATTATAGAAATCTGGTGATGTTTAAATCCAGCAGTGATGCAGACCAGCTCCCCTGAGGAAAGTGTACAGGCCAATCTCTGCATCAGCAGCTCCATTACACGTTTCCGTTAAGATTTCAGGAGTCAGCTGTTTCTCTTGATTGTCTCGTCTCCTCCATCCTGACGTCCTGAGTAGACGGTCGATCTGATTGGTTATGAGTGAAAACCAAAGTGATTTACTGGCTTGTCTCTGGATATTGGTATCAATACCTATGTTCCCTGGTCCTCTTGACTTATTGACAGATCCATTCATCAAAAGCTTGCACAGGTTCTTCACGCTCCTTTGACTGAACATGAATCTCTGACATTCTCATCTCTCTAGTAACTCTCGACTTGAATTTCATGAACACAGACAGACTCAGTGTTTAGACAATCAAACAGGATTTTACTGGAAGAGCCTCTGGAATAGATGGAGGATGAAGGAGAGAGGTGAGAGGGTGGAGGAGCTGGCAGATGAGGCTGGTGACGAGCAGGTGAACTGAGAATATAAAGTTAGTATTCACTATAAAGAGGTGAGAGCACTTGGTACAAACTGGCTGAAGCAAAGAGGGGATAAGGTTTAAATAGTGATGGGCTAGTGAGTGGATGGCTGGCAGGTGTGCAGTCATCACACTTGAGTGAAGACACAGGTGGGTGAATCGTCAGGGAATGTGGAAGTCTGACAGCTAAAGGACTGTTTCGTGTTTCAGGTCGGTCTGTACTCAGAGGAAACTTTATGACATGGTTGGGAACAGGGTCAGTGATTCGCTGGCTGCTGTCCACGGAGTGAAAACGGTCAGAACCCGAACCTCTGTGAACCTGACAGTGCCAGTGAAGAGAACCTGGACTGATTGACCTGCAGTCTCTTCTTCCTGAACAGTGATTGATAAACAGGAGATGAGACAGCATACATCCCATGCTGGATGGAGCTGCTCTCATATCTGAGCTTATTAGAAAGCCAAAGCCATCACCATTAGCACAGATAAAGTCATCATAGTGGGTGCTTTTAACATTCATGTAGATGTTGAAAGTGATAGCCTGAGTCATGCATTTAATTCACTATTAGACTCAATTGACTTTTCTCAGCATGTTAATGAACCCACTCACTCTTTTAACCATGCCCTTGATCTGGTTCTGACTTATGAGATTGACATTGACTATCTAACAGTATTTCCCCAAAACCCTCTTTTATCTGACCATTTGCTGTAAACATTTGAGTTTTCAGTCATGGACTACACAGCGTTTGGGAAAACAACTGATTACAGCAGTCTCTCAGACAATACCATTAGCATTTTTAAAGAAAGATTCCCATTGGTATTTAGCCCACTGCCATGTATCAATACAGTAGGGGACAGCTCTCTTAACGTCACATCTGCACAAGTTGATGATCTTGTTGATAGTACTGTGGCCCCTCTGACAAAGAAGGTAGTGAGTCAGAGGAGGCTAGCTCCATGGTACAACTCAGAAAGATGAGCTTTAAAGCAAAGTTGAAGGAAGCTAGAAAGGAAGTGGTATTCTACTAACCTGTGTAACCCACCTGATAGGTAAGTAGCACTGGACCAGAATACTCTAGATTCACAAGAGGGAGTGATGAAGAATAGGATTAGACACCGACTAAGTAAGAGGAGAAACACACAGAGGTAAGTTTTGTAATGTTATTGTATTAACACATGAAAAATGAACAGTTTTACAAATATGGCCGGCCTTCAGTTTGTATTCTTTTAAAGTGTCTTTTTAAATTGGGTGCACCCTTTTAAAAAAAATTGTCTCTTGTTCTCCAAGGAAAGAAAATAAAGATTGTTCCTTTAATTGTTCTGAGTCGTTCTGAGTCCTACCACACCGACAGGACGACGGATGACGAAGAGAGGGTCCTCTTCAATCCAGATCCAGATGTTCACACGGTTGGCTCGCCATCTCCCTTCTGGGGAGAGAATCCAGAATCCAGGGTATCCAAAAAACCCAGCCTGTATAGCACAACAGGCTTAATTAAATCTATTCACTTCTTTCTTAACTGTACAGTTTGTATTTTCCAAATATAATCAATTTCAATGTGTAATGTAGCTTTTCACTGTTAACTTATTACAAGATAACTGCTTCATTACAGTGTTAGCATATAAATCCACATGTAAATTATTATAAAACCACTCACAGTTAAACAGTAAATACCCACATTGGATTAAAGTAAGTAAAATAATGTAATCTTGTAATATCTTGTGCCTGTGTGCAACAGCACTGTACTACACAGAAAAATTAAGCAGTCTCATAACCCATGACATTCATCTTAATGATGTCTCTTTCCATTCACACATGTAAAAAACAGGTACGTATGCTCTTTTTACACACACATGCTCGGTGGCTAACACACCACGAGGGCTAACTCGCGGAGCTAACAGCTAGCTACCCACACTTCACAGCACTCACCGGGGAAATAAAAGAATAAACAAAGGTAAGGTTCCCAGGGTCGCTTCTCCGTGGTCCACCAGACACTCAGGTATCGGCCCACACAGTTCCTCTTCCTCCACAGTTCCTCAGTGTGCACGATATCAAGTATTTTTTCCAACTTTTTCCAGTCCGACTTCTGTGTTTCTGTTCCCGTAAAAATATTTCTAACTGTTATAACATTTTTTCTTATTCAGGTAGGTAACAGGTAGGTTCTTTTTCTCTCTTTTTCCAGGTTACAGAACTAACATATTTCTCTTTTTTTTCCAACAGGTTACACCTGGAAGAATTTCTAAAGGCTTGGAAGTCTCTGTAAAGTCAGAACTTCCTATTATTCATCATTAATAGAAGAAAACAAGAATAATCCCAGGTTTCTGTTTCTGTTCAGTACGGCAGCCAGAGCTTCTTTACAAATAAAATTGTCTCTGTTAGAGAAAGAATTCACCATCTCCTCCCCACAGCTCACTCAGATGTACTGTCCAGTTCAGCAGCCTCAGAGTTCACTGTAACTGGTTTATATTTTGACTGTTTCTCTCCTGTAGATCTCTCTGAGCTCACTTCAACAGTTTCTTCATCTAAACTATTGACTTGTCTTCTAGACTCTGCTCCAACAAGGTTGTTCAAAGATGTTTTACCTTTAATCAACACCTCTATATCAAGTCTGATTAACTTATTTTATCAACTGGTTATGTACCGCAGGCTTTTAAAGTCGCAGTAATTAAACCGCGACTTATAAACGTAATCTTGATCCAGATGTTTTAGCCAATTATTACCTATATCCAGTCTCCCCTTTATTTCCAAAATCCTTTAGAAGGTCATTGCACCAAGCTATGTAATTATTTGCACAGGAATGGTATGTTTGAGGATTTTCAGTCAGGTTTTAGAGTCCATCAGAGAGACTAAAGCATATGGTTGGCATTAAAGGAACCGCATTAAGCTGGTCATATTTGTCAGATAGATTCCAGTTTGTTCATGTTAATATTGATTCCTCTATGCACAACAAAGTCAGTCATGGAGTTCTGTGCTAGGACCAATACTTTTCACTCTATATATGCTTCCTCTAGGAAATATTATTAGGAAGTGTTGTTTCTTAAATAGCGATGATGTGATGATGATGAAGGAGCCTCCGCTGACACCGTCTTACTTGTATATAAAGAGGTTTATTACAAAGAAGTCCAGCATCAAATCAAGCACCATGGATTGCCTGAGAGAGGAGTCGAAGCCAATATGAATCTCCTCTGCATAACAGCTCTAACTACCCACTTATATAGGTTGGTTTTTGTCATGGAGCTGAGACAAGATCTATGGTCCATATCTAAATGGACCTCATTTCCTAAGACAAAGAAACACTCATCTCCCATGTCCTTTTGACCTAGGGCCCCTAATTGAATGTACCAGACCTAGGAAGCCACATAAAATATGGTAATTAAGACACTACAGAAGCACCAGCTAATTTTTTACTGTTATACGGATGACACCCAGCCATACTTATCCATGAAGCCAGGTGAGACTAACCAGGTGGCCAAGCTTCAGGCGTGTGTAAAGGACATAAAAACCTGGATGACCAGTCATTTTTTACTCGGAAATTCAGACAAAACTGAAGTTATTGTACTTGGCCCAACACACCTCAGAGATACACTATGTGATAATATACTGACTGTGAATGACATCACCTTGGCCTCCAGTGCTACAGTCAGAAACCTTGGTGTCATTTTTGACCAGGGCTTGTCCTTTACTTCACATATAAACCAAGTCTCTAGGACAGCCTTCTTCCACCTGCACAACATTGCAAAAATCAGACCCATCCTGTGTCTAAAGGATGCTGAAAAGCTAGTTCATGCATTTGTTACCTCAAGACTGGACTATTGTAATTCTTTATTGTCAGGATGTCCCAAAAATTCAGTGAAAAGCCTCCAATTGATCCAGAATGCTGCAGCATGAGTACTGACAGGAACTAGGAAACGAGATCACATCTCTCCTGTGTTAGTGTCTCTGCATTGGCTCCCTATAAAATCCAGAATAGAATTTAAAATCCTCATCTACAAAGACATTAAAGCTCAGGCGCCATCGTACCTTAAAGAGCTCATAGTTCCCTATATTCCCAATAGGACACTTCACTCTCTAAACGCAGGTCTACTTGTGGTTCATTGTTTCTAAGAACAGAATGGGGGGCAGAGCCTTCAGCTATCAGGTTCCTCTCCTGTGGAACAAGCTCCCAGTCTGGGTCCAGGATCAGACCCCCTCTCTAGCTTTAAGATCAAGCTTCAAACTGTCCTGTTTGATAAAGCATATAGTTAGGGCTGGCACGGGTATGCCCTGAACCATCCCTTAGTTATTTTGCTGTAGAGCTAGACTGCTGGGGGATTCCCATGATGCGTTGGGCTCTCTCTCTCTCACTTACAGGTATCTCTGTTCCTGGAGCAGCAAGATCCAGATGTACCACTACTCATCATTACTATTTACTATTTACTATTTACTACTCACAAGTGCTTTCTCTTGGCGACAGGGGCCAAGTGCGGTCTCTGTGAGTCCACAGTTGTGAGGTGAACTGGGGGCCACAGTGGGAGACAGTGGCAGAGGGAATCCCATGGGGAAGGACCATGTGATGGAGAGGTCAGTGGACTCATGAGTTGTAGGGAGGAAACAATCCACTATTGTCAGTATAACTGTTACCTTGGGAAGGAGGTGATGTAGTTTATAGCCATGTGGATCCATGGACGTCCTGGAACAGGTGGGGGGCAAAGCAAACCAGCAAGTGGCTGCAGGGAGGCTTTTCCTTAAGCACACACCTCACAGCTTCCACAGTGGACCACCAGAACCTGAGAACCTGAGAACACACAGTATGGAGCCATGTATAAGTTCAGCTACTGCAACATAGCTAATGTTAGCATTAGTAGCTTAACTCTTCTCTATCACATCTCTTCTTCTACTAAAGTTAACATGCTAACCAGCTAGCTCTGGCCCTTCTCGTCACTGTGGCCTTCAGTCGGTCCTGAAGACATAGCTGCTCAGAGGACGTGTTATAACCTCTGGTCTTATCAAGACAAAGATGGGAAGCTGTTGATAAGCCACAATCACCACCACCCACTCCTGACAAGAGAGAGAGTTCAGAGAGCCTTTAACTTTTAACCTTTAGTTTGAACTGTGTCACCTCCAAACAACATCAGAGGATGAACTTCAGTATTACAACATGGTAATGACCAGATGTGACTGACGGTGGCGGTAAATACTGTGAAAACATCATTATAACTTCATTATAATCAGGTTATTACCTCATTAATGTCACCATACAACCAAATACTGCAGTGATACAACCATGTTCCTGTTAGCAGGTTAACATATTGTTAACCTGTTACTAACTAGTTCTGTCCTGTTTTCTTCACCCTTTGTTTTTGGCCCCTCTTATTTAATTATTTCCACTTTATTATTAAATTAATACCGCACTATAACCAGGTTATTAGCATTTTTTCCAGCCAATACTATTTCCAGGATCAAAGGTCAGGGTTCATCCTATCAGCCCCTTCTCTGCTGTCTGTCAACCAGCTGCAGAGTTTAATCCTCCACAGCATCAGTATTTCAGTCTGATTCTACTTTGTGTTTTCTTTCCTCTCACCCCTTCTTCATAAATAATCTGATTTTTACAAGAATATATTTCTGCACATTTCAACCTCTCACTTACATGGACTGTCTCATTAAAGATTCATTTTTAAATGTGAATATTTCAATATTGTTAATTATTGAATGACATTGTATGTTCTGTGATATAATATCCTCCAGTGGAGACTCATCAACCAGTCAGCTGTACTGATCTGTTCTGGTCTGAACTGATCTTTACATCCAGCTGTGAAACAACTCTCATGAAGAAAAGATGAACTCAGACCAGGTTTGTGTGTCAACAGCAGAGAGATCATCTCACTCCTCAGGTCACAGTATCTCAGCCTGACTGAGCAGCAACAGGACAGAGCATGTAAACTGATCCACGTAAAACATCAGCACTGGTCTGAGCTCAGACTATCAGACTCTCTTCTGAATACAGGTTGTATGCATTTCTCTGTGGACTGAGGCTTTGATACTTTCACAGTATGAAGACCTAAAGCAGTATAAAGCAGTAGACCTGCTTTATACTTTATACACTGCTCATGGACATACATGGTGGAAACTGGGTCATCTGATCACTGACTGTATGTTTTTTTATTTACAAGTAAATAGAAAATCAAGCTACTAAACTGCACAAATCTTTCATCCCACAAATAGATAAACAGGTTCTTAAGAGTACCTAATTATTACACTATTGCACACTAAAAAAAGTGTAGCCCTGGTTTAAAAAATAAGATTGGTTTGTGTCCCCTGTGGTAATTGGTCAGAGGTCTGGTAGAGGGCGGGATGAGAATTAAAAAAAAAAAGAAGCAGAAGAAATACCAACAAAACGCCAGGTGTTAATATCCTGAAGGAAGTGTGTGTAAACAGAAGAAAAGTGCAGTAGAGGACAGACATGTTTTTGTTTAATCACAGCTTAGAGTGAACATGTTGTAGAATGAGTCTGTGCTAAGATGAAGGCGACATGCTGCTACACCAGAGGATGCGATGTTGCTAATGTGACAGGACTGTTTAGTGTGTCTGTGCTATGCTAACATCTCCTAGTCGCCAGACCAGAGGACGTCATTGTTGACTGGACCATAAACTTTGAGTGTGGCTGAGTCAAACTACAGTGTATAAAGACAAAGGACACCACTGCTGATCAGAGAAGGCTGTCGGGGTACATCCTGAGGAGGACTCCGCTGCTGCCTCTGTGAGTTCAACTTTCTGTGTTTTGTAAGTGGCACCGAGCATCACACAGGCCTGCAACATTTGTTGGTTTTTTTTGTATGTGTGTGTATATGCGTATATGTGTGCGGGCCAACAGTAGAGCTTTATTAAGTATTTGATGTTAATCTGTAATAAAGAGGTGAGGTCTGAGTGTTTTACCACAGAAATCAGAAAAGTATGTGTTTAGATTTCCTGATACTTATTAAAGTCAATTTTATTTTTATATTTTCTCAGGTATTTAATGATTCATTCATTTTAGTAATGGTATTTTTGGTTTATTATGTCCAGAGGTATTTATTAATTTGCTAACTTTGGTACAAGTAATTTGGTTTAATGTTATTTTGTAAGTTATTGGATTTGTTATTTTACAGTGGTCTCATTAATGTTAATTTGGGGTTTCATTTATTTTAACTGTATGGGTTAATATTGTTTATACAGTCTTAAAAAATACTGACAGTAAACATCTGGTCTTTCTTATTAAAGAGTTGTCTGGGATCAGTTTTTAAAATATAGACTTGTTGAAGTGAATATGTGCACTGCTAAGATTGACAGTTAATGTTATCATTAGTAGAGCATTAACCAGGTCACTTAAACCAGGTAAATCTTCATGGAGTCTACCAAAGGATACTGAACCCAAACACCCCATCACTCCAGCCTAAGGTGAGTAAAGACACCTGAGCATGATACACAGCAGTGACATGGTTAATACTGATACTCTAGACAGACAGAAGTGTGCTATTTAATAGACTCCCCCTCCCCTACTCCAGTGGGGAGACCTGTGGTCAAACTACCCCCCGCCCCCTCCCCATCTGCCGCTCAACCTAGAAACCCATCCACACAGTGATATGACATCATTAATGTGATGAGCCAATGAGTGAGAGAAAACCAGTCATGCCCCCCGACAAGTTGCCATCCTGGATGGCTCCACATGTTGCCCACACCTGAACGTGCCATGGTCTGATGCAGGTCTTCACCTCCTGTTAAACACTTGACCTGAGTGTTAGAGGGACATGAACAATGTTGATAGAGGAGAGACAGGAAATAGGTGTGGTACACCTGTTGACCTCAGTGGACACACAGACACCAGGTGGATGTGTCAGTGACATCAGATCAGTCATCCAGCTGTGAGACACAGACAGATGTGTTTGTCTCTGATTGGCTGTGAGGTGTCTGAATGTTGATTCTGAGTCAGTGACTTTATCTCTGTGAATTTTCCTCCATCAGAGTACCTCTTCATTCCTTGTGGACGTCTGTCCTGGTCTCTGTCTTGTGTCTGGTCTCAGTAAGTCCAGGTTGTAGACACGACACAACCTACAGACTCTACAGAGTCTCTACAGTGTATGGGACATATGTCTCCTCCCTGAATTAAAATGGGAATAAATGATGAATGATGTCTGGCTGTTACATGAACGTAGCAGTCGATGTGGGTTATGTGACAGCTGTGGATCTGTGGGCAGGTGAATGTACAGAGAGAGTCAGTGACAGAATGAGAGCAGGTTAGGAGCTGGATTAACACAACAACACAGACAGAGGAGTTACTGTTGTTATATTGCTTTTAAAAAGACTGAATATGATTTACCTGTTGAAAAGTAATGGGATGAAAATAAAATACACAGTATTCTCCAGGAACCCTGAGTAAAATCAGGGCTCCTGGAGATCCTTAAAGTCTTAAAAAGAATTGAATTCATGAATCTAAAAATGCATCAAAGTCTGTTAAATTATATTGTTTAAAACTTGACCCATTCACTGGATGTCTCTGGTATTAACGTCACACAGATCAGGAAAGTGGAACCAACAACAGTCATGTTTAGTTTGCAGCTGGATGCTCAGAGAAGATGTTTTACCCAGGTGTCAATGGTGAGGTAGAACTGGGGGATAGATTAATGTCTATATGGATGAACCATTGGACATTTGTACTCGATATGGACAGATCTAACAGCCAATTACACAACAGATAAACAAGACTGCAGCTGTTGTTGTTGAAGTTCTTGTCTTTTTCCCAACACAAAGTCTTGTTTGATCGACCAGTGAAGAAAGTTCAGGACAGTTTACAGTGTTTCCTGTGGAGAGGAGTGGAGCTGGTGAGGGCCACAGAAGTGACAGTGAAGTCCTCACTTTATTGACTGAAAACACAACATCAGTTAAATGAAAGTAAAATATGTTGTGGGTCGCTGTCAACCATGACAGGAAACAGCAGATCTGGGTTAGCCCAGCTAAGTTTTAGCAGATCTAACAGGACTGAGCACAAACATTGAGTCATCTTCTGCTGCTGTTGATACTCATGAGAGCCGGTCAGGGATATGAAACACATGATGGTCCTGAGCACAGCAGAGGAGGCGGGATCAGCGGGGTCCTTGTCTGAATGCTGACGGAGCTGTTTGTCTGGATCCTCAGACAAGAGGACAGCCTGTCTCAGTTTGTTTTGTCACATAGAACCAATAACGGTATTAAAATGTGAAGAATGTGACATGGACATTATCAAAGAATCATCATGAAACAACCAGTTTAAGCTCTGGAACAGCAACTAAATGAACCTTGAGGAAGACTGTCTATGTGAGTGAAGCCTGCAGCAGCGTGGCCAGAGGCACACAGCTGCTTGGGGCCCCAGGATGTTAGGGGGCCCCTGAGGGCTGACAGACTTCACTCCACAGTCATGTCTTAAAGTGCAGCTCCCTCCCAACTAACAGACCATTTACAATGACATGTCAGTAGGGAACTCCTTAAAGCTGTGTTGATGAGCTCTGCTCTGATTATGTGGTTTATTTACACTGAACTTATTGTTATTTATATTTAAAAATTCTACTAACAGGAACATTTGCAATAAAAATGTTAAGATTTCATTCATTCTTCAGATCATTTATTACATAATGCTGATGGACACTGACTGGAGAGTTCCTGCCTTTTTTTGCTCAGGGCCCAACGGACTCTAGACTGGGTTAATGTGATGTCTGCTGTTTGGTCCACTGCTTGAAGCTTCTGTCTAACTCCAGTGGCAGCACTTGTTTTACCCACCATGTGTTAAGATGGGTGCATTTCAAAGGCAGCCTCTAACCATCTCACTGACCAGTTATTAAATCAAACAAGGCCCCTGCCATTGATTTTAATGGTCCCAGCAGCCATCCTCAGGAGATGATCAGTCACTTTGGTGAATTGTGAAAAATATATTTTGTCTGAATAATACATTCCTCATGGCTCCAGCTCAGGCCATTAGCGTAATTAGAAAGTCAGCTTGCATTAAATTGATATAGATGTATTGCCTGGGGACAAAGAGGGAAAGTGCATGTGTGTATTTGTGTTGTGTAGTGAATGAGAGTGAGGATGAGATCTGTAGTCAGATTCAGGAACCAGACGAGTCATTAATCATGACAAAACAACAGCTCTGCCTGCAGCATGTAGCCGCGTGGCACAAGTTGTTTAATGTGATGTAAAGTCAGAGTCAAAGTCAGAGTCAACGTACGAATTCATCAACATATGATCAAACATTCACTACTGTAATTACACCCACTCAGATCAAACTTTAATGAACTGTGTAGTTAAACTGGGTCATGCTGCAGGAAAAAGGAAATCGAGGCATTAATATAAGAAATAATATGGTTCAGCGCAGTCTGATTTCTCTACTAACCTGATTTATTTTTGGTTCTGAAGGATTAAAGCTCTCAGCCATGATTTCACACAGCTACATAAACCTGTCACGTGACTCTTTCTGTTATGAGCTCATCTTTGTTTAGAGTCCTCACATCTCCACACACACCAGTCAAACCCTGACCCTAATCCAGGGCTACTGTTGATTGATTGTTGCCAGCCTCACTGTTTAGTTTTCAGGTGGAGCAGTGGTAAGCTCTTTCACCTGACAACAACAAGGTTCTGGGTCTGAACATGATGGTCGAGGTCGGGGTCTTCCTGTGTGGAGGTGTATCTTGTGTCTGAGTGGGTTCCTCAGAGTACTCCAGCTTTCTCCCACAGTCCAAAAACCTGCAGGTTGATGGTGACTCTAAATTGCTCATAGGTGTGAATGTTGTGTGTCTCCGTCTCTGAAGAGGAGGAATAAAGGGAATGAAGTCTTGTGGCCCTCAGAACCTGGTCTGGCACAGTCCAAATAGGTCACATGGAGTTGTCACCCTGGGGGGCTACCACCTGCAGGGAATGGGGAGGAGTGTGATACAAGCAGGCAAGGGCAAGAACCTGGGCTTTTTCCTGGCATTGTAGACTTGTCCTAGGGTCAAACTGTAAGGGAACTGATATTTAAAAGATATTAACATTAAAAGACAGTTTGAAGCTTTATGGAGACATAATAATTTAAAACATTTAAAAACAATGAGAAAACAATCAAAAAATAAAAGCAAAAACAAGGAAATAACTAGTTAAAGATTGAAAAGATTTTTATAATTTATAGGTGAGATGCAGCAGACAGTGATGTTTTAAACCCTAATTTAAATGAGCTGACAGAGCAGAGTTGAGGTGTTCAGGAAGCTGGTTCTACTGGTGAGGAGCAGAGACAATAAAAGCAGCGCGTTTCTCCTTGGTAAACATCTCTGAAATCACCAGTTCAGGTGTTCTGGAGGAACTGCAGCCAGTCACATGATGTCACTGATACGATGTGCACATGAGCAACAACTAACTGATCATGCAGATTTCTTTTTTTGTGAGTGCCCGTGCTGCGGCCTGATAAGATGCCACCTTGGCTGCCCATGTTGGCCATATCTACATCTGTCACCGGGTGGGCGGTCCTTCAGTGTGGTCCCTTAGCCACACACAAACAGTGACCATGTCAGCCGACTACCACCTGAAAAACAAAGCTTAAAAAAGAAGGAAAAACAATACAGGATTTCTGTCTAAATAAGATACAGAAAAACTCATTGATGCATTTATTTCAGCAGACTCGATTACTGTACTGGTATCTTCACAGGTCTCAGTCCTCACTGACACCAAGTGCACAGCTCTAAGTTCAGGTGTGAACTCACGCAAGACGCATTGACAATACATTGAAATCTGATTACCACATTCAGGGGTGGTCTGACCACACTGAAGGACCGCCCACCCGGTGACAGATGTAGATATGGCCAACATGGGCAGCCAAGGTGGCATCTTATCAGGCCACAGCACGGGCACTCACAAAAAAAGAAATCTGCATGATCAGTTAGTTGTTGCTCATGTGCACATCGTATCAGTGACATCATGTGACTGTGTGGGCGGAGCAGACGCTCTGTCTGGCTGCAGTTCCCGCTGCTACAACCCAGAACACCTGAACTGGTGATTTCAGAGATGTTTACCAAGGAGAAACGTGCTGCTTTGGCCATTTGTGCCATTGTGTATGCAGAAACGTCCAAAAAAAGAGGCGCCGGCATATATGGACACGCAGATGGCTGGGAGGCGTGGACAATACAATCTGTCCATTTTACAATAAGGACTGGAGGTACGCGGTAGCTACATTGCATTGCAGATAGCTACAGAATTTATAGCACTAATATTAATGCTAACATTAGATCTCCCTGTTTTCTCTTTCTTGCTGCAAAGTTCAGACCAGTTATGCTGTGGTTGTTTCATTGCTTATGTAGCTCCCTCCAGCGCTAGACATAATGCACAGGGTCATGGTTAGAAATCAGTGAGGTTAATTCCAAGGTCACACCAACTGCAGAAACGCTAGGTCAGTGGTAATTATCATTCTTCATTATTATCATTCATCATTATTGATAACACCATTACCTACACAGCTGTTCCTGGTCTTTCTCTCTCTCTTTTCTCCTCTCTCCTCCCCCCACCCCCCCTTTTTTATCTCCTCCTAAACCCAACCGGTCAAGGCAGATGGCCGCCCACCCTGAGCCCGGTTCTGTTGGAGGTTTCTTCCTGTTAAAAGGGAGTTTTTCCTCCCCCCTGTCGCCTAGCACTTGCTCTTTGTGGGAACTGTTGGGTTTTTCTCTGTAACAAAGTAAGGTCTTGACCTTACCCTGTAAAGTGCCTTGAGATAATGTATATTATGATTTGGCGCTATACAAATAAAATTGAATTGAATTGAATTGAATTAGTTCTGCCTCTATAAATAATGCATTAAGTCTAAAGGTAGGAACCAAAAAAACAGGAGGACAAACAACTAGAAATAACTGACAACGTAAGGCAGTTACAACTTACATTACTTTAATTACTTCAAGTTCAATATTATCCATGATGCACAGACTATAACTCTCAGTCTTGTGTTTAACCCGGATTAGAGCACAAAAGATCCTACCACCAATCAGTGTTTCTGTGAAGTGGCTCTTAGGGTAGGCCTATAATAACCCTCAATAATGTATACTGCCTAGCTGTATTGATATACAGGGTGTTGTGTGTAAATGCAGGTGGTGATATGACCTTCTTAGAATGTCTGTGGAGGACTTCAATTTCCTCCTGGAGAAGGTGACTCTACATATCATCAAGAGGGATACCCACCTAAGAAAGAAAATCAGCCCCATGTTTCTGGCAACAGGTCAATGTGCACACATATCTAATCACATTTCTCTGTATCCTTCTCATTTCATCTCTTCATCTATCTACCTTGCATACATCCATCCAACATACATCCATATTTCTACATCAAGTATCCATTTACCTCTCTCTCTCCTTCTAACTACACCCATCCATCTATCTATTTATCCATCTACGTATGTCTGTCTATCCATGTATCTTTCTATCCATCTACCTATCTATCCACATCCATCCATGTACCCATCTACTCATATATCAAACTATGCATCTATCTATAAATCCATCTGACACTATGTGGTTGAATTTGTTATTTCAGAGTCTTCACTTTAACAGGTGAAATCTTCAACTCCTTAAGTTTCCAGTATCGGATTGGGAGCACTACACTGAGCAGGATTGTTATGGAGACCTGTGCAGCCCTAACCTCTGTGCTACATGAGGATTACTTAAAGGTAAATGACTGTAATGGCCAAATTGTCTTAATGAATATCACATTAACCATGTTCATCTTGTAATAAAACACAAGAATTATGTTTAGAGTTCAGTGATAGATGTTTTAAATTGCAAATTTTCAAAATCAAAAGGTTGAATGGCGTACTGTCAAAAATGTCTATTAGTCATTGTAAAAATGAAATCCCACCAAATATAATGGAGTTGTCTGAATCCCTGATGTTGTATTTATTCTGCCTTAAGGCATGACATCCTTGTGAAATGTGCAGTCACAAAAGCAAAGTGAACACTGAACTGTCAAAATGGTTAAGAATAAGGTTAACAAGTGCATGGGTATAAGTGGACATTCTTTGTATTAAATACATTGATGATGATCATTGTCAGCCTAGGATTCATTTTATAGTGGTTAAGAAAGAGAAACATTCAAATTCAGTTGATTTATCACCATGCTCCCATCTACTTGTGGTTCACAGACAACATCAACTCAGTCAGAATGGTAGGCCAAGACTTTGTAGACAAGTGGCAAATGTTCACACTGCTTAGGGGCCATGGACAGCAAACATGTCTTCATTCAGCCCCCTGCCAAGAGTGGAAGCATGTTTTACAACTACAAGTCCAGATTTCCCATCATACTTGACATAATACATAATTATACATAATCAATACATAATTGACACCCACTACAGGTATATATATATATATGTGTGCAGTGCAGGAACACAGGGAAGAGTGTCGGATGCTGGTGTGTTTGCCAACTCAGACCTGAGAGTTGCTATAGACACAGGCCTACTGCACCTCCCCCCTAATAATAACCTGCTGCGACTTGACTGATGTCATAATGCCCTACATGATAATTGGTGATGAGGCCTATCTGCTCAGACCAGATCTCATGAAGCCCTATCCCTTCCGAAACCTCAACACAAGTCAAAGGATCTACAATTACTGTCTTTCCAGGGCACGTTGTGTTGTTGAGAATGCTTTCAGAATTTTAGCAAATCGCTTCAGAGTTTTCAGAACAACTATTTGCCTGGATCAAGATAAGGTAGTTACCATTGTCTTTGCATGTCTTTGCCTGCACAACTTCTTATGAGTCCAAAGATCTGATGCCTACATGCCACCTGGTATGGGGTTTCTGAAGATGCTAACCATCAGGGAGCACTACAGTCTATGTCAATGGGCAGACGAAGAAACCCCTAAGTAGAAGCTAAGAAGCAATGAGACATGTTTTGCCAATACTTCATGTCACCTGCAGGGAGTGTTTCATGGCAAGAGGACATGGTGTAGGTTAAGGTCAGATTAGTCCAAAATTAAAGGTTGGGCGATTCTGCATGATGGCGCATTTGTTTATGTTTATTATGTTAAACCAAGGACCAAACAAAACACATCAAAAAGACTGCTAACCCCCTCCCTTCAGTGCTCCCTGAGAAACTGTACGCAATTGTACCAGGATGAGCATTGTGGCCCTGTGTCAATTTGAAGAAGATGGCGCCTAATTGCCTGTCTCCCTCTGGCCAATGGCAGTAGGGAGAGGGGGGTATAAAAGCCGGTAGGTGTCACCGGATTTCTCTCTTGCTTGTGGAGGCCGAGGGCACGTCACTTCCTATTGCCTCATCCCTGTCCTTCTTCTGTCGGGGTTTGCAGGTAGGCTAGTTGTGGCTGCGCTACCAGTTTGCATGTTTAGTTGACAGTAAATAAGACTATTGCTTTTGTTGTAGGGCCGGATTGGGTTCCGTGGGTCTGTGAGCTGCGCATGATTACTGCCGGTGGGTCCTCCGTTTCATGTACTGCGCTGTTGCTGCGGTGCACATATGGCAATTGGTGTGTGTGTGTTTGCACGTCGCCGCCGCAGAAACAGCAGTCTTGGTTCCTTCCCCTCTCCTGCGTGTGTGGACAGAGGCAGCTGGACTGGTAACGGCTTTACTGGGGGGGAACGACTGTATCGGCTACTTTCACTGCCCGCTTGACCACTGCTGCTTTGCCTACGGGAGGTCGTTTGCCTACAGGAAATTGTTTTGCCTACAGGAAATTGCTTTGCTCACGGCGAATTGCTTTGCTTATAGAGAAATACACTGATTTTAGGGGATTCCCTCTCTGGGAATTACCGTACCTTGGGTACTAATTTGATTCTGCCGCACAGCTTGACCTGTTGGAGCCGAGCACTGGTGCTCCGTTTCGGACTGCCTTGCCTCACGGAGGGTTGTCGGCACCCGCGGCATTGGTCGCTTTGGCCTGGCGGCCTCTTTAAGTCCTGTGTTTTACTGTGTGTGTGTGTGTGTGTGTGTTAGATGTTAATTGGGGAGGGGAAATTTATGTTTATATTTTGTGGTGTGCGTTCACTGGCCTTGTGAGTGTCCGCATGCAATTAAATGTTGAGTTGTTTTTGTTTTGTGGGAATTTAAGTTGATTGCAACTTGCAATTAATAATTTTGGTTAATTGTGTGTGTGTGTGTGTGTGTGTGGTTACTTTTGAGCATGTTGCAGATAATGGTTATTTGTCAAAGTATGATTTAGTTTTTGTATTGATTTATTTATCTAGTTTAGTTAACTTTTTTTTGTATAGTTAGGTTTGATTTTGGTTTTTATATATTGTGGTTTTTTTACTCTTTTGATTGTGTTTGTCCTTTCAGGGGTTGAGACTACGGTGGTGGACGTGGTGTCCTCGGTGGCGATGTCTCCTTTGTGTGTTGTGTGTGTGCTTTCACCCCAGGTTGATCTTCACTAGTGTGTGCGTGTGTGTCACGAGTGTTTGGGGTGACTTTCCCGGGACCCTCTACTTCTTGGACCCATCTCCCTACTGGTAGACCTCCACCCTGACTGGTCCCCCTTATTTCCCTGGTAACATCAGTGTGGATGTTATGGATTTCCTTTTATTATTCGATATGTTTAATAAAGTGATTTTTGTAACTTGACCTCGTCTCTGCCCCGTTGTATGACGGATCTGCGTACCTTTAAGATTATGATAGTTCCCTGGGTGAAATTCCCAGGGTGGCTAAGGTTAAAGTGAATTAATTGGCTAACCTCTAACCCCGGTCGCCACACAATGTTATGTTATTGTCTGGGGGACAGGCAACCCCCACTTTGCTTGTTTCCAATTCACAGAGCAAGGACTGTGTAAGAAGACTTTTAAAAAAAAAAAAAAAAAAAAAAAAACAGTAGGAGCTAGCATGTCTAATTGAGTGTTTTCAGTGTGGGTGTAGTTTGAAATTGAACTCCACAATAATTAAAAATATATATTTTCTATTGTATTTCTTATTAGCAATGTAATTGTTCTTAGAAATAAGAACAATAAATAAATTATTATTAATAATTAACAGTAACACATCATCATATGCTCAGTGTTCATTGTATAATTCCCTTGCAGTGAATACAAAACTACAAATACAAAGAGATATTTCCTTTGAAATCATTCACCAAATAAATCTGCATGGGAAAAAAGTTATACAACTGACTTATTCCCTGAAAAAAATAAAAACTAGCCTTATTACAAACAAATATAAAAAGATTGTGCAAACAATCCTTTGCCATTTACAGCAAAATTGAGGTAGGTTGCAAATTAACACTAACCCTAACATTGCTGGATGGTGGTCTTTTCTGAAAACTGACAAAAAATGTTTAGAAATCTCACCAATGTGTCCTTACAACATTAATGTAACAGCCCCATAAAGAGCATTAACAAAATTAGTCAAGTTAAACTCAAACTCTACACACAGCTTTTGCACACATGCAAAAACATACAGGAACCCTGCAACTGTCTAAATTCTAAACTCCTAATCATGTTACAAAAGTTTTAAGGTAATCATCATCAGAATTAAACATTCTTAAAAAGGACAGCAGGTGTTGGCTCTGTGATTGGGCCTGGTGGACCAGCTGACTTAGGGGGCTTTGCTGGGCCGGGTAAACTGGATATTGGGCTGGCAAGGGTGTATAAGGCCTTGCCAGTGATGAATGTGGCCCCATAAATTGTGAGAGATTCTGGCTAGCCTGCTCTGCCTCTTAAAAATCATACATCATATTCATAATATTCCTTCGAAGCCTCAACTGCAGAGCTTTATCCTTAACATGTCTCAGCTCACTGGCTACTTGTTGGCTAAATAACTCCACACTATCTGCACTTGAAGAGGCCAATGCGCTATGAACCTGCTCTAATGATATTAGTATGGCCAACTCAATATTATTCTCTAATGGCTTGGCTCTACTTTTGCCCACCCGAGGCCTAACAGCATTTTCACAAGTGGACTTTGTGGAGGTGTTTTCCTCCCCCAATGTCACCGAGATTGGACTAGGGGACTGAGTGCTTGATGGAGGAAAGACGTCACTGTCAATGGTGGATAAATCGTCTTCTGCTTCTTCTGTTGGTCCTGTGTCCTTCGACTCTGAGCCAAGCTGTAGTAAACAGCACCAGTAAAGACAAAGGGAAAGTGATTAGTTGGAAGTGAAGGCCTTGTCAATTTTGTTTAGGTCAGAAACTATTTTCACATTAGGCCTATGTCAAAAGCAACTTACTATGAACTTCATTGAACTAATGATAACATTCAAGTTTACAATGCAACAGGTAACCTCATGGTCAGAATAAATATTACGATAGCATGCAGTACAAAATCAGAGGGTGACAGAGGATGTAGTACAGACAGAGGAGAACACAGCACAACTTGGTTCCTGAACTTACTGTCAGAGTGGATTCACTGGGCCAAAGTCAAGATGTTTGAGGATCCACATTTGTTTTGGAGTAATAGGATTCTGGGTGCAGCCACTGGACTTGGGCTTTAGACATTTTCCATATTGAGTTCATAATGCCGCCACCCGTGTTTTCAGCTCATTCACTGCAATAAAAGATGTCAACAATTGGACCAGGGTAGTCTAATATGTATATTTTCATCTGCATAACCTCCTCTTAATTATTGCTTAATAATCTAACGTTATTTTGGTATTTTCACCTACAAGATTCTTCTCTCAATCACTCACTCGCACACAGACACCAAGGGGACCATCTGAGTAGTTTACAATCTTATTTTAGCTATAATTACTGCAGCCAATATGAAATGTTATTTCAAATCTCTCTCTTCCTCTCTCTCACTCACACACACACGGCTAGTGTCACCAACAAACAAAAGTTTAGCTACACGCTAACTTTACCTAATCTGAGCAAAAAACATTAACTTACCAGGCAGCTGTAGCTGAGCAGCTATCTCCTCCCAACTTTTCTCCCTGGTGTTCCTGTCATGGTATGTTGAGGAGGACACATCAAAGAGACTTGCATGCACCTGCCACAATTCAACAAGCCTAGCCTCCATATCAAACGCCATTTCACCATGCTTTCATTTCTGTTCCTGTTTACTATTTTCATGCAAGCACATTGAGGGAAAACCTCTGAAATTAGGGGAATCAGGCCGTGGCTCTGTGATATCCTCACGAGGGGTGACCAAAATGACAGGTTTGAACTCCATCCGACCATCCGATTGCCAGTCGGGAGCCGCTCATTGGCTGTCATTATCCCCTGTACACTACACGGAAACTGACGCACGAAAAAGCTGAAATTCGTTCCGAATCCATCCATATGACTCAGAATTCGACTCATTATCAGACCGAAATCATACAGTGTTTGGCCAGCCTAAGATAGGTCAGACTGTAGATGACAATTTAACATGTGCATGTGTTGTTTGAAGTGTGTTAGCATTTAATAATAATTAGAAGTTTGATTTAATATTTTATTTGTACATACGTATATACACAACTTCCTTTCTATTTTTGCTTCTTTATTCTGATATTTATTTGGTATTTCAGCCAAGTTTTTTTTTTTTTTCATTCCTCATTTCCCCTTCCTCATTTTTGTTTCCTCTGGAATGACAATGGCCTGAGGGAGAACTGTCTTTCAGTCTTGTAGTTCTCGTTGCTAAGCATTTGTTGTATCTCCCTGACGATAGCAGCATGAACAGTTTGTGTTATGGATGAGTAGTGTCCTTAATGATGTTATGTGCCCTCAGATCTCTGATGCTGTAGATGTCCTCCAGTGCAGGGAGTACAGTTCCTTTGATGTTTTGTGATATTTTTATGACCCGTTGTAGAGCCTTATGGTCCGGAGCTGTGCTGCTCCCGAACCAGACTGTGATGGAGGGGGTGAGGATGCTCTCAACTGTGCATCTGTAGAAGTTGCTGAGGATAGTGGTTGGCATGCCGAACTTCCTCAGCCTTCTCAGAAAATCATGCTTTCCCCGCCAGGTCTGTGATGTTGTGGACCTAAGAGAGATCCTCAGATACTGTAATGCCCTGAACTGTGAAAGTGGCCACACTCTCCACCTCATTCCTCCCAATGTGCAGTATTGGGTGCTATCCTTTCTTCTGCTGTGTGTCAATAATCATCTCCTTTGTTTTGCTGGTGTTAAAAGAGAGATTATTACCCTGACTCCACTTCACAAGGCCAGCCACCTCCCTTGACTTGTCACCCCCAAAGATCAGTCCAATGACAGTGGTATTGTCCGCAAATTTAATAATGCTGGTGTTATGTTGGCAAGCAATACAGTGATGAGTTAAGAGCAAGTACAGCATGGGACTCAGTACACAGCCTTGTGGGATTCCTGTATTTATGATTATTGTACTGGAAGTATTGTTCCCCAGCCAGGCTGACTGGGGTCTGCCTGTTAAAAAGTCCATTAACCCAGTTGCAGAGGGTAGGTGGCACACCTACAGTGGAGAGCTGCTGGTATCACAGTATTAAAAGCCGAGCTGTGATCAATAAACAGCAGTCGGGTGTAGCGGTCCTTGTTTTCCAGGTGTGTGAGAACTGTATGCAGTGCTGTGTTGACTGCCTCTTCTGTTGACCTGTTTGATCTGTATGCAAACTGTAGGTGATCTGTTGTATCAGGTATGAATAAATATAAATAAAATCGAATTGAATTGAATATTTGTAACATTAACAAAGGGGTTTGTTTAGTTTTCACAACACTTGACAAACTGTGCAGCTTCTGCTGGTGTGTAATCCTGGATGGATTGAGGAGGACTGGATGACATCAATCCACATCTCAGTCCATAGACAACAATCAGAACCAAATCTAAACATGGAGGAGCGAGCAGACACCCCAGTAAGAAGCATCTTGTGAGTGATCTTCAGATGACACAAATCAAGATCAGTGTCCTACTCTAACTAGTAACACCAATATAAAAACCTGTTACAGCAGCTCCTGCTCACTGTTGAGCTTTTCCCTTTTTTTCTCTTCTACTTTTAATTGTATTTTTGATCAACAGTCAGCCTTTCTTATTCGCGCATTATGGACATGCATAATGCTGCGGTGTTCGTACTGATCGCTCTACTCTTTTCTTTTTCTCTGTTTATGTCTATGTCCAGAGACCCAGCGTGCAGCCATGGCTGGTACAAAGGTACAAACCTCTTCTACACAGGCAGCCAGCAGTCACCGCCACAGTGAGGAGATGGTCTGACGAGGCTGAAGAGGCCTAAAGGACTGCTCTGATTCAACTTTGTGGGAAGTACTTTGTGATGACCATGGAGAGGACATTGACAGCCTCTGTGTGTGTGTGTGTGTGTGTGTGTGTGTGTGTGTGTGTGTGTTTTTATCAGAAATATATATATGTAAATATCTGTTATTGCAGTTTCTTAGCAGCTTTCTTTTCTGTGCACTGCCACTTTGCTGTTGTAACACTGTAAATTTCCCCACTGCTAAAGGCTATGTTATCTTATCTTACACCAAAGCATCACATCTAAAAATCCAATAAGTCTCTAAAGACTAAAAGAGATGAGTCATTAAAATAATGATTCAATAAAAATAAGGAGCTGATCAAGAGACTGAATAAATGATAAATGATACTCATCAGTTTATTTGAAACATTGACCTTTTTTGGTAAGTAGAAAAAAAAACGTTTTTAGTACATTAAACAACATGTAAGTGTATAGTGTTTAGTTATGATGGTGATGATGTTAACTGTAAATCAGTGTGTTTGTTTTTCATCATGACTCCTGACTGTGTTTAAACAGAAGATCTGGAGCTCAGACAATCACAGTTCTGGATCAGGTCTCCAAAATGAACATGTGTTTCTGTTGTTACTGGTCTGCTGGGTTAGAGTACAGTAAGGTGTCACTTTAAATGTTGCTGCTGCAAGGAAATGTGGAATGACATTATCTCCTTTCCTATCATAAAGGTCCAATGTTTCCTATGCTAAAGGAGGTAAGATAGGAAGCACTGAATTTCCTTTCCTCAGCTCTCATCATGGCTGCAACAGTCACTGTGAGATGACTGTACAAAGATGACGATGGCCTGTCTGAAAGCCAGCACTTCCATTGTGACTATTCACACTCTTTTCAGTCCTCACATCCCTCACTGTGCTTTGACTTACCCCCTCTTCCTCTTCATCTATTCTCACTATGGGGGAGGGATGCATCAATACCCCCCACTGGGAACCTCTCTCAGGCTGAAGCATTTATTACTGAGACAGCATCATACTGATGCCTGATCAAATGTCTGGATTTCTATTCAAACAAACATGTCAGTGATTGATGGAGAGAGACACTGAATACTAATTAATTTTAGTGTGGAGCCTGTTAAAGAGGGAGGATGGGACCCGAAGTCGAGATGTGAAAGGCCTTGTATAGTTATGTAATCCTAATTAGTAAAAAGGGGTCACTGACTCTCAGTGTGGCGGAGAAGATGAGTATGAGCATTTAAACCTCCAGCTACATACAGACTGCGTACATCTCACATAATCTCCCAACAGAGAGTCTAAACACCGGCCATAACATTTTAATGGTTTGAATTAAAATAACAATGAGCTATCAGACTGTAAAAGAACTAAATGTTACAGCAAAGGCAGGAAGTCCAACCTGTTGTTAAGTGAGTTTTAATCCTGAGTTCCTCATAAAATACATGAGAGTAAGGTTGAGGCAGGTTTCCATTAAACGCTTCCTCTGTCCACACATCAGTGTATCTGACACTGATCACTTTATATCTGATTGATATCTGACAAATATCCTTATCAATATCTTGATATTGATTTGAATGATGTTACACAGCCTTACAGGAAACATGTCTGCTCATCAGTCCTGAGTAGAAGTCACAACACCAATGGAAACATCTGGAGGCTGTCCGCTATATCAACAGAGCAGAGTCAGATGACGGTAGGAGACATCAGAATCAGAATCAGAATCAGTTTTATTGCCAAGTATGTTTTCACATACAAGGATTTTTTTCTGGTGATTGGTGCAATTGATCAGCAACAGTGGGGCTCTCTAGCCTTGTTGATAAGGCTAATAGCAGATGGGAAGAAGCTATTTTTGTGGCGAGAGGTTTTGGTCCTGAAGGACCGCAGCCTCCTGCCAGAGGGGAGTGTCACAAAGAGTTTGTGTCCAGGGTGGGAGGAGTCAGCTACAATCTTCCCTGCACGCCTCAGAGTCCTTGAGGTGTACAGGTCCTGGAGGGATGGAAGATTGCAGCCAATCACCTTCTCAGCAGAGTGGATGATACGCTGCAGTCTGTTATTGTCCCTCTCCGTGGCAGCAGCGTACCAGATGGTGATGGAGGAGGTGAGGATGGACTCAATGATGGAGGTGTAGAAGTTCACCATCATAGTCCTTGGCAGGTTGAACTTCTTCAATTGCCTCAGGAAATACATCCTCTGCTGAGCTTTTTTGATGAGGGAGCTGATGTTTAGCTCCCATTTGAGATCCTGTGTGATGGTGGTTCCCAAGAAGCGAAAATGCTCCACGGTAGCCACGGGGGAGTCACACAGGGAGATGGGGGTGGGTGGGGCTGGGCTCTTCCTGAAGTCCACTATCATTTCCACTGTCTTCAGAGCGTTTAGCTCTAGGTTGTTCTGCCTGCACCAGGTCACCAGACGCTCAGTCTCCCACCTGTAGGCAGACTCATCGCCATCAGAGATGAGTCCAATGAGAGTGGTGTCGTCTGCAAACTTCAGGAGCTTGACAGACTGATGGCTGGAGGTGCAGGTGTTGGTGTACAGGGAGAAGAGCAGAGGAGAAAGAACGCAGCCTTGCGGGGATCCAGTGCTGATGGTCTGGGAGTCAGACACGTGCTTTCCTAGCTTCACGTGCTGCCTCCTGTCAGACAGGAAGTCGGTGATCCACCTGCAGGTGGAGTCAGGCACGCTCAGCTGGGAGAGCTTGTCCTGCAGCAGAGCCGGGATGATGGTGTTGAAGGCAGAGCTGAAGTCCACAAACAGGATCCTGGCATAGGTCCCTGAGGAGTCCAGGTGCTGGAGGATGAAGTGGAGAGCCATGTTGACGGCGTCATCTACAGACCTGTTGGCTCTGTAGGCGAACTGCAGGGGGTCCAGGAGTGGGTCAGTGATGGATTTGAGATGGGACAGGACAAGGCGCTCAAATTATTTCATGACCACAGAGGTCAGGGCAATGGGTCTATAGTCATTTAGTCTACATCACATTCACACAGGCAGAATCATATACCTTCTTTATTCAGAGCACTGTCTTGTTATCTGTGTGAGGAGAGTGAGTTACAGACAGAGGCCTTCAGTTTGTCTGTGACCACTACAGGTCAGGGACAGTGGAACTTGTCATCTGGTCCTGAGCAGAGAGGACAAACGTTCTCAGTGTTTGACCACATTGCTGTCCGTTCTAACCCTAACCCTAACCCTGTAACCTGAGGATCTACCTTGGACCGTCCTTCCTGTTGTATTTAAGTCTCTTGCCCAATCCCATTGCCCCCTTCACAGACTCATAGACTCAGGTGAGTCCCTGATGAATCCATAAAAGTTTATTTCTGTCCCACTGTCAAACCATCAGGTCCACAAGGTCTCTCCGCAGACAGTCCAAGCCCTTCATGTGCACTTTCAGTAACTCTACATTTCTACAGACCTGAGGGAATTATCCAAAGTTGATAGTGTTGTGACATTAAATCATGAGTTACCATGGTTACCAGGGAATGCCAGGAAGAGTAAAAGACAAACAAGCATGAAGGGAATGAATCCAAACATTAACATTACAAGACTAAAGAAGTTTAAACAGAGTTCAGTTATTCAGAGTCAGAACTGTGTGTAGTTACCTGCCTGTGATGATGATGATGGGGAATTCAAATCTAATTTCATCAGATCTGATCCAACATTACTGTTCTCCTTACAAACAGGAAGTGAAGGGAGGAAAATAAAAAATGTTAAATTAAAAGTCCTAAACTCACAACTGTAGCAACATGTTTTAGTGTCATCGTGGTAACAAGGTGATGGTCACAAAGTGCTGTCCCATTCCTCTTAAAACCATTTTAACCCCTGCAGCCTCTCACTCAATCACTTATTAGGTGATGTCAATCAAGTCTGTGAGGGTCAGGACTCAGGACTTCTGTCTTTGTCAGTTCATCTGTTTCACTCCAGCCAAGTGGATGGAGCTAAAACACCTAAATGTTGGATGACAATAATAATAATAATAGTAATAATAATAATAATAATGTCAGCTTTGAGTTCAGTTGTGTTTTACCTGGACTCTCCTTGTGTGCCTGTTTGGGTTCCTGTGTTCTTTTGTGCTTCAGTTATTCCTCATGTTCCTTTCTGGATGTTCCTGAGTGAAGACTACCAGCCCAGTTTGGATTTTTGTTTCACCCGTCAGGTAAGACTTTTGTATTTTTCTTGCATAATGAATCTGCACATTTGCACCTGACTGAGGTGCAGAGCATCTGTAACAGGCTCCAAAGAGAAAACAAACAGCAGAGACAAAACAGAAAGGTTCAGTATCAGAGTGTTTGGCTCGGTGAAGATGTGGAAAAGAGACAGAGACTTTGCAGGTTGCTGCAGGAGAAAAATAATCTTCATAACAAAAGGTTTCAATTGTCTCTCAGGGCTTCAGGAGGATTTTGTGATATTTTGGTGGAAAACACATCTGTGAACATTGTACTGATACCCTCAGTTTCAATATCTGTGCAACTTGTCAAAAATGTTCATGAACAATGTTAACTACAAAATGTATTTGTGGTTGCAAATGAGCTGTATATACAGATTATTTCTGAGAGACAGAGGTGTGACAGAGATGACTTTAACTCTTTTTTTTTTTTTTTTTTTGGGCTTTTTGTGTCTTTATTATAGTTCAGTGGAGACTGACACGAAAGGGGGCAGAGAGAGGGGAATGACATGCAAGAAAGAGTCAGACCGATCGGGAGTCGAACCAGTGACTGCCTGCTAAGAGCGTCTTGCGCTCACACATGGTACACGCCCTAACCACTCGACTACCGTGCCACCCCCGGATGACTTTAACTCTGAAGCTGACCTGACAAACCCTGAGTGTCTTTGTAACAGGGGCTTATTAACGTTATTCCAGTAAATACCTGACCAAATCCTCCATCCTCCTCTGCACTGATCCACATGAGGGGTCTGTTTGTCCCTGTCCTCACTCACAGTCCTCAGTTCTGCAGCATGTTGACAGCGGCCTCAGTCAGGATATTCCCCCAGGCACAGCTGATCCCCCCACTGCATAGTTAAAGCCAATGGATCTGATCTGAATAATCAGTACAGTGATGATCTCTGGCCTCTTATCTCCACTCAGAGTGGAGACCCAGAGCGGAGAGCATCAGCAACTCTGAGAGGGAAACCAGCACCATGAGACCACACGGGGAGGACGTCACTCCAAGAGGGGTCAATGCACCCATTGTTATCTGTCATAGACTTACATGAGAGGAGCTGTGAAAAATAAAAACACAAGATTGACAGAGACTGTATCAAAGGAAAAACTTGTTGGGATCCCAAGCCATGGGTTCCGAAAAGAAAAATGGAGAGGCCTACAATCCCTCCAAAAGCCTGAGCCAGAGTTGGTGGACTGACAGTGCCACGACCCCCCCACGATTCACACCTAGGTCTGAATCGGAGGTTGAATGTAAACTCAGCATCGGCATTGGCCGAGGCCAGGCACTCTCAGCAGGGATCCCCAGCAACATCACTCAGGTGATAAAAACGGCACCACGACCCTCCTCTGTCCCTTTTTCCCGTGCACCATTACTCCAAGCTCTCTCCACGACTTGGCTGCTGAACAGGAGCAATCTTCAAACATTTGACCCTTTTCCAATACTTCTTAAAGCCTAGGTCACAGTCTTCAACATGCGGGCTGAGCGCATAGACTGCTGTTGTTTGTTACCTTTTTCCTTTTTTTTTCATTTTTCGGATCCGACGTAAATCACTGTGCAATCAGCTGATTTTACGTTCTGTGAGGATGAGCATGCTGACTTTGTTAAAGACAAAACAAAGTACACCATCCCACATCTGTGATCTCCCCACCTGCCACTGAGGAACTCATCACATCGTCATCACCAGGAGAGCGAGATACGAACTGCCAAGCACCCAGCCAAGGACCGCGCTGTGGATAATCAAAGCAGACTTTATTTTTCTTTTTCAACCTGTGAAGAACCACAGCCTCAGACTTGGAGCTGTTGACCCTCATCACAACTGTTTCACAGGGTCCTGGTCTGGTGAGGCAAACAGAAACACATCATCTGCAAATTGCAATTCTGATGGAGGCCACCACCCACCTGGAATGTGTTTGACTTCCTGCTAAGAATACACATCCCTGTCTTTGGTTGTACAGGGACCCGATAGCTCGTAGCAAGAATATTGAAATCTCGTTTCCTCGCAGTGCCTCCCACAAGATTCCTCAGGGGTCCCAATCATAGGCCTTCCCCAAGTCCACAAAACACATAGACTGTATAGAAAATCTCTCATACTTCTCAGGTTGTCTTCCCAGTTCAACCAGTTATCCAGTGACACTTGTAGACTTAGTCTAGTTTGACTGTACCTGGCTCATGTGTTGTCCACTGTGACGAGGACGCAGCAGTGTCATCAGTCTGTCTGCACAGTTAAAGGCTACAAATCACTTCAAGCTGAGAACCGCCTGATTCAGCTGTATTCTGCTGGAGAATCTGTGGAGAACCCCATTCATGTCCACATCTCTGTTATTACATCATATTTGCAGCAGAGCTGGTGAAATCTTGACTCATGTTTCTGCAGTTAATTTTAGCAGAGCATTTTGATAAGGAAACTGCTTTTCCCCTTTGAAGCTGAGCCTATGATAGTCATGTTGAAAGTCCAGCGCAGCGTTTGAAGCTCAGATTAGAATCAGCTCATATCATCAGCACTCTGGTTCACCCCACACCCTGCTTCTGAATCACATAAACACACTGAATTACATCAGACCATAATGTCAATACAGATTCTAATTAGATTTTTTTATGAATGTCCCTGTCTCACTCTTAACAGAGAGATGAGATCTGCCAGATGTTGTTTAATTGTGTAACTTTGAAGAAGCTGCTGAGTGTCTGCATTGTGTAATGAGCTGGTGTGGTGCTGCTGTCAGCTGGGATTATCCCACTGTCACTGTGACCTGCTGAGCATGCCCAGCAGACAACACACAATGTCCACACAACGTTCAAACAACTTCCACACATCAGCACAACACCCAACAAAACGTCCACATAATGTCCACACAACAGCCAGACAACGTCCACACAACATTCAGACATGTCCACACAATGTCCACTCAACATCCACACAGCAGTCACACAACGTTCACACAACTGAGGCTTGTTCATCAGTTCACGTCATCACGTTAAAGGACTCAGCCTCAGTGTCTAACTCACAGGTGACCTCAGGTGAGTGCAGTGACTCAGGGTTTATAATCTGATTAAATACATGTTGGGATCTCAAGCCATGCATCCTGAAAGGAACAAAGGAGAGGCCTACATGTCCCACCAAAAGCCTGAGTCAGAGTTGGTCGACCGTTTGAACAACGGAGCCACAACCACCCCCACAATTCACACCTATGTGTGAATCAGAGTTTGAAGGGACACTCACCACCATTGGCCTCGGCCAGGCATTCTCAGCAGGGATCCCCGGTGACGTCACTTAGGTGATAAAAGCGGCACTGCGACCCTCCTCTGTTGTTTTTTACCGTGCGTGGTAGTTGCTGCAACAGCTGTGACTCCGATCGCTGAAAGGAAGCACCACACAAACATTTGGACATTTTTGTCATAGGCCTGAAGTCTTCAACTCGCTGGACGAGCCAACAGACTGTATACATTCACTGAATGTACCAGATCCGAAGAAGACAGCCACTTCGCGCCCGCTGATCTTTAACTTGCCTGCAGAAGGACGAAGGATTTTCCATCGGAGGAAATGGACCACATTTTTCCCTTCACCGAGTCAACTCTGCTGTTTCTTCCATTGCCCCGAAGAACAGCCGCCGTTATTCCTCACAGAACGAGATAACGGCCCCGCCAGCTTTGAGGACCGCACTGAAGCCGCAACGGCGGATCTCCACACCTCAACTCAAAGTAAGAGGCTTGTGTCTGGGCAGAGAATTAGTTAAGGTGCCATTTATTATCAGTGATCAAACTCTCTGATGTAAATTGAATCAGGACCGCTGTGTCCTATGCTGTTGTTTGTTTGGTGATTACCATTATTCGTTGTTCTTATGGTTTACTGTTGTTTTGTTGTTTAATGAACATTAGCCACTAGTATCGGCACATTCCGTGTTGCTCTGCTAAAGTAAAACTTGCTATTGTTCTTTTGTTATCTTGGGTGTCCGGAGCTAAGCTGTAGCATCTGTACACTTCGGTGTCGCTGCACAGCCTCGCTACCGTGAGTAAGCCAGTGAACTCCTTCTATAACCGGTTAAAGGACCAGTATCAGGCCCGACGAGTGTTAACTTGCCGCCCTGTTACTGTGTGGTGAAGAAAGAGTTTACTGGACCTCTCGGTGGCTCACAGAACCCTGTTGCTCAGGTTCTGTATCTTTCTCTTTCCTTCTTTTACTTTCCCTACTAACACGTACACACACACACACACACATCTGCATATACACATAAAGCCCTTTTGTGCTCGGATAGTGTGGCAACAACCTGGACCACGTCCACGCCATCTTTCCACTGAAAGCACGTGAGAGGTCATACCTCGACTCCTTTGTCCCTCAGTCCTTTGTTAAATCTCGCGCCATCTTAGACTCCACCTATGTGGTCTTGGCCGCCATTTTCCCACACACACACACCCACACACACACACACACCTACACATGTACTCGTCCTAACACACACACACGAATGGACATTCACGCTTACACATATCACATGCCTGCCAATTGCCTTGATTGTTTAAAATAGAATTAGTTGTTTAACGTAGCTGTAGTGAGAGTTTATTGATTTAAGGTACCGTATTTTCCGGACTATAAGGCGCACTTAAAAGCCTTTAATTTTCTCAAAAAACGACAGTGCGCCTTATAATCCAGAGCGCCTTATATATGGATTAATTCTGGTTGTGCTTACTGACCTTGAAGCGATTTTGTGTGGTACACGGCGCTCACGGCGCTCTGTCAAAATGTTTTAGTACGACTTTGGTAAACTACAAAGCCGCACAGCTTGCAGCATTACGGCTATTGTAGTCAGGAGCATCGCGGAGTAATACATACTGTGCTTCACCATAATATTACAGTGTGTGTGTATTAGGACCTATAAGGAGTTATTGTGAACATGCTAACGTTTGATTTAGTAAATTTAGTAAATTTAGTAAATTTATAGTAAACATTTAGTAAATGCTTTTGAGACTAATATCATAGTTTGACTGTCAGTCCCTGGTTACAGGGTGGTGCCCCGATATTATTACATTTTAATAATAACTTAATTAATATTAATAATTACTTTGGTAATTATTAATATTAATTACCAAAGACTACAGAAACCAGGTCTCTACTGTAATTTTGAGCATGTTAGCATGCTGTCCTTAGCATTTAGCTGCTAACGTGGTGGTTAACTGTGTAGAAGTTGCTGTAATCACAAAGTAATCACTGCCTCATAATGCATTGCATCTCTTCACAGTCCAGGTCCAGTCCAGCAGCCAGTACCACAGAGCACAAACCTTAACCAAACTGATGCAGCTTGTGTGCTACTCATATGAGTCCAAATACCTCAGATGTGTTTTTAATCTGTCAGTGTCACACACAGAGACACTGAATCTGGAGTGTTTTATTTTTCTGTAATTGTGAAAAATTTACAGTACAAACACAATGGTTAAGCAGTGATGATGATTTCTGGTCCATCTGATCCTCAGAAGACGAGAAGAGAACTTCACCTGCTGATCCAGGACCGGAGGGACCATCCTGATCATTCCAGGTGGACTTCAGAGTCTGTGGTACAGTTTGACTCACTTTTAACACTGGAACCACATACCATAGAGGAAATCACAATCCAGGTGGTCCTGAACAGTGGCAGAAGTGAATCACCTGAAAGATGAATGCAGGTTCGACTGGATCAAAAGCCAAGTAGAAATCAATGATCAAAATGAAACTATCATCAGGAATGAGGTCATTCTAATCAATTAAATCTAATACACATCTGGTATTAGTTCTGATGTCTCTCCTGCATGCAATCCAGATTGTTCTTCAGTTATGCCATGTGACCCTGCTTTTAATCTTGTTGCAAAAATAATTTGGCATCATATTTAATAAACTCATAGTACTCCAATGATCTAAATGAATTAATAATTGTTCTAATGATGCCGGGAGTCAGTTCTGTACTGAATGCTTTGCAGAATTCACCTGTTCATCATTACTTGGTTATCGTTAAGGTTTCTATACAATCACTTATTTCAGGTAAGCTGATGCAACTTTCTTTAAAGTCACTGATGACATCACAGTTTATGGCTTTCATCTGATCTGTGTTCATTTTTCCTTCATGTTAAGTAAGATGCAGTTTGAAGCTCATCCACAAATAATGCGTACAGGGAGAGATTCATCTAGTGTGTGTGTGTGTGTGTGTGTGTGAAAAGAGAGTAGGATTGGAGGGGGCCAGCAGCAGCTGCTTTCATCTGTGTTCATTTTTCCTTCATGTTAAGTAAGATGCAGTTTGAAGCTCATCCACAAATAATGCGTACAGGGAGAGATTCATCTAGTGTGTGTGTGTGTGTGTGTGTGTGAAAAGAGAGTAGGATTGGAGGGGGCCAGCAGCAGCTGCTTTCATCTGTGTTCATTTTTCCTTCATGTTAAGTAAGATGCAGTTTGAAGCTCATCAACAAATGATGCGTACAGGGAGAGATTCATTTAGTGTGTGTGTGTGTGTGTGTGTGTGTGTGCGTGCGTGCGTGTGTGTGAAAGGAGAGTAGGATTGGAGGGGGCCAGCAGGAGGTCTGAGGAGATGGGATTAGTTTATTGAGCTCTGCAGGACAGCTGAAACAAACACAGACACACAAACACACACAGGATGTGGGTGTAGGCCGGGCTTTGTAGAACTCTGGGGGGCCACAAAGACCCCGACACACAAGGAACCCTGTACTTTATTAGCATGGCCATGGCAGAGTCAACAACAATAATAAAAATCACAACAATGACAACGATGACAACAACAATGATGAAAATAACAACAATGATGACAATGTCAACAACATCAATGACAAAAACCACAACAACAATAATAACAATCACAACAATGACAACAGCGACAATGATGACGACAATGACGATGACAACAATGACAACAACAACAGCAACATCAATAACAACAACAAAAAGCAACAACAATAATAAGCAACAATGACAATAACAACAACATGAACAATAACAACAACGACGACAATAACAGTGTTGGGGATAGTAGGAGCAAATGTTTGGTTGGCAGTTAATTATTAATAATTACTGAAGTAGTTATTAATATTCATTAAGTTATTATTAAAATGTAATAAGATCGGGGCACCACCCTGTGACCAGGGACTGACAGTCAAACTATGATATTAGTCTCAAAGGCATTTACTGATAAGTGTCAATATTGGAAATATTAGTATTTATAAGGTAAACGCTGAAGGTTGAATTTTGAGCGCTGACCATCCCAACCAGCTGTTATCACTGTACACATGCACCAATAATCACAGGCAACGACTGTTTAAAGTAAAAGAAGAGTTTATTAACAAATGCAACATCAATGGTAATCAATGCTACTTTAAATCAATAAACTCTCACTACAGCTACGTTAACTACTAATACTATATCTAACAATCAAGGCAACTAGTAGGCATGTGATATGTGTAAACGTGTGTGTCCGTTTGTGTGTGTGTGTCAGGACGAGTACATGTATAGGTGTGCGTGTGTGTGTGCGTGTGTGTGTGTGGGAAGATGGCAGCCAAGACCACATAGGTGGAGTCTAAGATGGCACGAGATTTAACAAAGACTGAGGGACAAAGGAGTCCAGGTATGACCTCCCACATGCTTTCAGTGGAAAGATGGCGTGGACGTGGTCCAGGTTGTGCCACGCCATCCGAGCACAAAGGGCTTCACGTGTATATGTGTGTGTGTGTGTGTGTGTGTGTGTGTGTGTGTGTGTGTGTGTGTGTGCATACGTGTATGTGTTAGTAGGGAACTGTAAAAGGAGGAGAGAGAAAGATACAGAACCTGAGCAGCAGGGTTCTGTGAGTCGTCAAAAGGTCCAGTAAACACTTTCTTCACCACACAGTAACAGGGCAGCGAGCTAACACTCGTCAGGCCTGATACTGGTCCTTTAACCGGTTATAGAAGGAGTTCACTGGCTCACTCACAGTAGCGAGGCTGTGCAGCGACACCGAAGTGTACAGATGCTGCAGTTTCGCTCCAGACACCCAAGATAAACAGAAGAACAATAGCGAGCCCTACTTTAGCAGAGCAACACGGAATGTGCCGATACTAGCGGCTAATGTCCATCAAACAATAAAACAACAGTAAACCATAAGAACCACAAATAATAGTAATCACAAAACAACAACAGTGTAGGACACAGCTGTCCTGATTCAATTTACATCAGAGAGTTCGATCAGTGATACTAAACGGCACCTTAACTAATTATCTGCCCAGACACAAGCCTCTTACTTTGAGTTGATGTGTGGTAATCCACCGTTGCGGCTTCAGCGCGGTCCTCAAAGCTGGCGGGGCCGTTATCTCGTTCCGTGAGGAATAACGGCGGCTGTTCTTCAACTTGGTGGAGGGAAAACATGGTCCATTTCCTCCGATGGAAAATCCTTCATCCTTCTGCAGGCAAGTTAAGGCTCAGCGGGCGTGAAGCGGCTGTCTCCTTCGGATCCGGTACATTCAGCGAATGTTAACAGTCTGTTGGCTCGTCCAGTGAGTTGAAGACTAAAGGCCTATGAAAAAAAAATGTCCAAATGTTTGTGTGGTGCTTCCTTTCAGCGATCGGAGTTACAGCTGTTGCAGCAACTACGACGCACGGTAAAGAGCGAGGAGGAGGGTTGCAGCACTGCTTTTATCACCTAAGTGACGTCACCGGGAATCCCTGCTGAGAATGCCTGGCCTTGACTAATGCCGGTGCTGAGTTTTCTTTCAAACTCAAACACATAGGTGTGAATTGTGGGGGGTGGTTTTGGGCCCGTTGCTTGGAGGGAGATGTAGTCCTCTCCTTTGTTCCCTTCAGGATGCATGGTTCGACACTCAGGCTTCTGGAGAGGCCTACATGCCTCTCCAGAGTAACTCATGCTAGTGAACAAGTCCGCTCCGGACCAGGCTAACTGTCAAGCTTAGTTTAGCTTTGTCTCAAACAATGTCCGACGGGTGGAAACAGACTCCCAAAAGATCGTTCCATCAGATGAATTTCTTCACTTAAACTACTCATGTCATGTAATAAAAATAATAAAACCTATAAAAATCATGTCTGCGTATTTTCATTGTCTCTAAAATAAAGAAATTAAAACCTTAACAATATTGCAAAGGTCAAATATTAAATGCAATGACTGACAACAGAAATTTTAAAAAGAACATGGTTGCATAAAAAAAGCCTTATTACATTTACCATTCATTCCACAAAGACCCACCCTACTCTGTATCTGATTGGTTGGTACAAAACAATGGTCAATTAAGATCAGGCCTATTTAAGCAGTACAGAGTGAGACCAGCACCAGAATGGAGAGTCAGACAGAGAGACAGAAAAAGAAAGTGTGTGAGGGACAGAATTTAATACAGAGTGAAAGAAACAGGGAGAGAGAACACAATCATGGCATGTCCATTCAATGAAGACCCTGTGGAGGAAGGTGCCATTATAATTCAAAGGGCATTCGGACCACCAGCCCCAATTGTCTTCAGGGACAGAATAAACCCTCTTGCCTTCCTAGTAGTATCTATGGGAGAGATAACGGTTCAGCAGGCCCAGCATAGTGCACCTATGTGTGTTGCTGGAACTATACCTCAGCAAATCCACACAAGCCAAGCCCTGACCACAGTGCAGTCTATCTGTATTGCATCATGCTTCTTAGCCTGTGGGACATTCCTCTACAGTGTCGCTGATGCTGAGTGTCTGGCCAAAGCAACAGTATGCCATGAAATAAGGAGGGTATATGTTGCTCTGAAGCAATTTTGCCATGTGAATTTCCCCACTGTGGGACTAATAAAGGCTATCTTATCTTATTTTTAAACATCTTCGTCACCTATCCTGGCCATCATCCAACACAGAGGAATTTTATGCAATAGCAGGTATGTGACAGTTAAAGTAGACTTACATATAAAATAGCCTCCAGGCTGACGTGTATGTATTAAGTTAAACCACTCCCTCAGGTTTCCTCAATGTCATAGGTACTGTAGACTGCACCCATATTCGGATACAGCCTCCAGGTGGACCAATGGAGGCAGACTGTTAACAGGAAATCTTTCCATAATCTTAATGTACAGGTATGTACATTAGGGGAAACTCTATACATTGTCACGTAGAGGGACTTAACTCTGAATTGGAATTTATATTTTGCATCAACACTGAGCAATCTTAAATGAATGCTCTGCTAGTCAAAGTGTGCTATATCCCTGAATCCACCCTCTGTGCTCAGATGATCTGCATTGGAAATTAGGCAATTTCCAATGTCGAGGCAAAATGGCCAGGCTCTGTCCATGATTTCAGGATCTTTCGAGCATCCTCACTGGCACAGAGGTTTGCAGAAGGCAAGAGAATATTAAGCCAAGGGTTTTCATGTATATTTCATGAATCTAATCAGGGGTAAGGTCGTTTTAATTTCCAAAAAAAAAAGATAGTTTGAAAAGCCATTAGGCACACATTGCTTCAATTTCAGTCCTAATATATGTGGAGGGGGATCTCTTGAACTGTAGGAATGTCATACACAGCATATCTGACCAATACTTTCTTCTGCAGGGGGGTTTAATGGAGTACTGCTTGGGGACAGGGACTATGCCTGCATTGCATACCTTCTAACCCCTAACCCAGAAGCACAAACTGAGGCAGAGAGGGTCTTTAACAGCGCCCACACCAGAGCAAAGGGCACGGATAGAGATGATCTTTGGCCAACTAAAATCCAGGTTCAAAATTCATATACATTTCACATTGCTTGCAGGGCAACTTTTCAGGCTAACAAATCTCTTCCTGCTTTAACCCTTGCAGATTCCAGTGCCTGAAAGGCCTCAGAGTAAGTCCTGACAGGGCATGTAACATTGTGGTTGCCTGTGCCGTCCTGCGCGTTATTGCCATAATATGCCAGGAGAGACAGCCCACATTGTTGGTGATGGAGTAGTGGGAGGATGTCAAGCCAGCTCTTCAGGAGAGAATGGATGGAAGGACTGTGAGGGACCTTTACAGCGACAAATACTTTACTTAAATGCCACTGGTGACCTTTGACTACCCCCTTCCTACCACCTCATGTATTATTCAATTTTAAGAAAGCACATGCTCAAATTGTGTTAAACAATCTTTATTCAGCCATTGTTTGAAGTTATGGAGAGAGAACAGAAAATTAAACACAGTTCAAACCATGACCTTTTGCTCTGTTGGAGTGAATATTTACATCAGTCTCAAGTTCTTGATCTCCAGCTTAGTTTCCTTTATCAGAAGCCTTTTATATTCAATATTGAGCTTCTCCCGTTCGATGGCGAGGAGTAGCTTTCTTTTATAAATGCTACATACATCCTGCCATGGTCATTTACCATGACCTGGCAGAGGTTTTCGGCAAAGACAGAGCCCAATCCCTACCTCCACATCGCCCCTATGACTGTGCCATTGACCTCATCCCTGGAGCCTCCCTTCCATCCAGTCGGCTGTACAATCTCTCTAGGCCAGAAAGGGAGGCCATGAGTCACTGGCAGTGGGGCTTATCCATCCCTCTTCATCACCAGTGGGGGCAGGGTTTTTCTTTGTAGGGAAAAAGGATGGCTCTCTGCACCCCTGTTTTGACTACACAGGGCTAAACAACATAACTATCAAGAATAAACAAGAGCGAAGTGTCCTATTGGGAAAATAGGGAACTATAAGCTCCTTAAGGTACTAATGCTGGCTGCAGTCTTAAGAACTTAATTAACTTATCTGCAAAACCCTTCACCCATTCAAATTTAGACATGAATATCAATATGGCACTTTTGAATGTGAGATCACTCACTAACAAGAGTTTTATAATCAGTGATCTTACACCATCAACTTTCTACCTCTACCCTGTCCCTACAAAGTTCTTAAAAATTGTTTTCAGCAGTGTCTCCACAGTGGTACTAAAATTAATTAACACATCTCTTGAGACTGGCATATTCCCTAATGCCTTTAAAACTGCTATTGTAAAACCACTGTTGAAGAAATCAAATCTGGATTACAGTGTGCTAAGCAACTACAGACCGATATCCAATTATCAATCCTTATTTTCCTAGACTTAAGCGCTGCACTCGATACAACTGACCGCAACATCCTCAATCATCTAGAAAACTGGATTGGTCTCTCTGAGTTTGCTGTTATCTGATTCCAAACATACATCACACACACACAGTCTTGGGGATCATGTATCTAAGAAATATAGAAAATAAATAAAGTTTACTATTATAGTTTATTATTTTCTGGGATTGTATTTCTTCTCAAAAGAGACAGGACAGGGTAGAGTTAGCAAATGGTATCGGCCAATATTCAACATGAGGTCTAGTCCTCTCCATGTGCATGACTGTTTACACAGCTGTTCACACATGATATGTGGTTGTCAAACTTGACAAAGTTTGAGTTAGAAATTTGTCTCTGTCTTTTTAGACCTTTTTTTTTTAACCATGCTATTATTCAGCCACTCTTGAAAAAGCCAAGCCTTGACCCACTGGTTCCCAAAAATTACAGACCCATATCCATTTATCCCCTAAAACAGTAGAATGCAAACAACTTGTTCAGGTAAAATCTTTGATAAATTCCAGTCTGGTTTTGGAGTGAAGTTAATGTGTTAATGTTTGAACAACATATGAATTTTGAATGTCACATAAATAAATTGGTCCAATCCTGTTTCCTCTAAAATTAAATCTTTACTATCATTTCAAGATCTAGAAAAAAATCTCCATGTTTTTGTTTCCTCCCTTCTTGACTACTGCAATCCTGTTCACTGAATCATTGAATTCACCTGAATCATTCATCTGTGTCTCGGCTCCAGTTGGTTCAAAATGCAGCTGCCAGACTAATACACAGCGAAGGTCACACATCACTCCAGTGTTGGCAAATCTACACTGGTTACCCACAGAGCGCCGTATTGATTTTAAAAACTTACGTTTAATCACCTATAAAGCAGCACACGGGCTGGCCCCATCTCACACATCAGAGTTACTGTGTCCACTGATTACAGGGAGATCACTGAGGTCTGCTGAACAGCGCCTCCCTGTTGTCCTGAGGTCCAGCCTGAAAACCAAAGGAGACCAAGCCTTTGCAGTCTTGACCCTGCCCTCTGGACTTGTCTTCCTCTGACAGTAAAAAATATCATCTCAGTCGACTGTTTTAAGAAGCTGCTAAAAACTTTACCATGTGATGCACTTCATGTCCCATGTGATTCCCCCTGTGTAACTTTTATTGCTTTTATTATTTTTCACTCATCTCATTCATTTCATCATTTCTTCATTTCATCTCATGTTTTATGTATTTGTTAAATGTGCTTATTGTACAGCACCTTGTAACCCAGGTTTTGAAAGGTGCTCCATGAATAAAGTTTTACTTACTTACTTATAACAGTGTATAACACAGTTTATAACAGTGTATCACAGTGTGTATCATGGTATAGCACAGTGTATAACTGTATAACAGTTTATAACAGTGTATCACAGTATAACAATATCTGTGTAAACACACTGACAAGATAAGATAATATAAGATAAGATCACAGTGTTACAGCAGCAAGTGGCAGTGCAGAGAAGAGGAAAGCTGCAAGAAACTGCAATAACAAATATTTAGAAAGATACATAATAACAATATAATAATGTACAAAATATATAGATACAAAAAAATTACATATTTACAACAACAGTAGCAGCATTTGTGGGATATTGACAGATGCAAAATGCAAAAATCAGTATGTTTATATTTTACCCTCTGAGAGGAAACACACCAACACAGGCCTGGTGCTGCTGTGTGTTAGGTGAGTGATAGTTAGGTTAGGGATGCACCATGTCCTCACAACTATACAGTATATACTATAAGTGTGTATGTGTGTACACACACCTAGTGGACAAAGCAGGGGTGTGAGGGTGGAGCGTTGAATAATAGAGGGGTGACAGAGGGGAGGGGCTTGAGTGTTTCCTGTGTGCGTGTTAGTCGGTGTGAGGACTAAGCTGCTCTCCCTCATCAATGTTTCATCAGCTCCCAGGCTGAGAACATTATTCAGTGAGCTGTGGGGCCAATCAAGACCTCCACCATCATCCCCATCCCCAAGAAGACAGCAGTGGATACCCCAACGACTACAGGCCTGTTGCACTTACGCCTGTGGTCATGAAGTGCTTCGAGAAACTGGTCTCTCAGCACATCTGGACTTGTCTGCCTCCCACTCTGGACCCCCACCAGTTTGCCTACAGGGCAAACCGATCCACCGAGGACGCTATTACCATAGCGCTCCACACCGCACTGAGTCATCTGGAGCACCCGGGCAGCTACGTGAGGATGCTCTTCCTGGACTTCAGCTCGGCTTTCAACAACATCGTCCCGGAGATCCTGATCCAGAAACTGTCCCACCTGGGCCTCTCCACCCCCATCTGCTTCTGGATTAAGGACTTCCTGACAAACCGCTCACAGACTGTCAGATTTGGCCCCCACCTGTCCAGCACCATAACACTCAACACCGGCTCCCAACAAGGATGTGTTCTGAGTCCCCTACTGTTCACTCTCTACACATCCGACTGCTCCCCGACACACCTCTCAAATACCCTCATAAAGTTTGCAGACGACACAACCGTAGTTGGACTCATCTCAGGAGGGGATGAGTCCAACTACAGAGATGAGGTCAAAAGACTGACTGCGTGGTGTTCGGCAAACAACCTCCAACTGAACACCACAAAAACCAAAGAACTCATCTTGGACTTCAGGAAGGGCGGAGGGGACCCGGCCCCACTTTACATCCACGGGGACTGTGTGGAAAGAGTCCACACCATGAGATTCCTGGGTGTGCAGATATCGGACGACCTCTCCTGGACTGCGAACACCTCGGCGGTGGTGAGGAAGGCCCAGCAGCACCTCCACTTCCTGAGAGTGCTCAGGAGGAATAACCTGGAGGAGAGGCTGCTGGTGACCTTCTACAGAGCCACCATAGAGAGCATCCTGGCGTACTGCATCACAGCGTGGTACGCGGGGTGCTCAGCAGCTGACAGGAGAGCACTACAGAGGGTCGTCTGCACAGCCCAGAAGATCACTGGCTGCTCTCTGCCCAGCCTGGAGGACATAGCCAACTCTCGCTATCTGAGCAGAGCTGGTAACATCATCAAGGACCCCTCCCATCCCGGTAACCACCTGTTTGACCTGTTACCGTCGGGCCGAAGGTACAGGTCACACAAAACTAGGACAAACAGACTCAGGGATAGCTTCTTCCCGAGGGCTATGATTGCAGTCAACAAAGACAAAAAGAAATCCGGATGACCGGTCGTTCACACTGCATAACTTCCAATTACCTGTGCAATAAAACTGGGCCTAATGTGCAATAATCGGGTTTCATTCACACCACGTGTAAATATATCTGTACATATCACTTGCCTTTTTATACCTCCTCTATTTTTTTAAATTCTTGTGTTCTCTTTAGGTTCTTATTTATTTTATTTAATTAGCATTGTTTTGCACCAAGGGAGCAGCGCTCAAATTTCGTTGTACTATGTATAATGACAATAAAGGCGATTCTGATTCTGATTCTGATTCTGTTTCTGATCACACTCACTGTGTGTGTGTGTGTGTGTGTGTGTGTGTGTGTGTGTGTGTGTGTGTGTGTAAAATAAAAAAACACAGGAGTCATCAAATCACATCCCATTAAAAACATACTTGTAACTATCATGGTAACTTCGTTGGTAACTGACATGATACAAACCAAACATAAGTGTTTCCCAAAACCATAGTGACACCAAATGTTCACAGCGCTGTTAAGTTGTGTAGTTCAAATGCAGCTCTGATGATGATGATGACGATGATGATGATAATGATAAATACTAACGTGTAGCAGAATAGTAGAGTCAGGAAGTCAGAAATCTAGAGTTAGCTAGCATTAGCCACCAGAAGGTCATACCAGACCATCTTAGACTGTAGGAACACAACACCTGAGCATATCAAACCAAGCAAATGCTCATTGTCCTGTTTATGAATTTGCCTTTCAATTTGTCAGAGGGTTATTTCTTCTGTCAACAGTCAGAGTCTCACTTTGAAGCTGCACTAACCAACATTTTATATGTGAATGAATTTTAAATGTGTCATCTGAAAGTTGTCCCATGTTGTAGTGACAAACCCACAGAGAATCATCATCATCATCATCATCATCATCATCATCAACAACTTTACAAAGTTCCTCAGGCTGTATCCACATTCAATCTATATCACAACCATCTGTATCAGAAATAATCTCCATCCACACGAACACACCCGAAAACCCACATCACATGACATGTGTAAACAGGAAGCAGATCGTCTCATCTCAGTTGGTTAGTTCAAGTAAATTCGCTTAAGGAGGAACAGCAAAGACAGTTGTAGAGTTAAAATACAGAACTGAACTGAACAACAGCTGCTGCAAAGACAACAAAGTAACACTTTAATGCATTATCCATATTGTTTCACCAGTGGTAGTCGGGGCTGATAAGACCCAATCAGGAGCCACGTTGGATGTCCATGTCATCGTTTCCAAAGGTCTCTGTTTCTGTCTGTCCAGACTACAACACAATTCTACACACCATGACTTTCATCAGCTTCACACTGGATACAAACCCAATAACACCCACTAACATCTGGGGATCTGCATCCAGTTAACAGGTCTGAACGGCTCCATTTCTATCTGCAGTGATGGAAACATCACACCTGGTGTACACGCTAATTTTTAGACCTTTTCAGGTGCACCCATCTCAGCCTCAAACTCCATCCGTCTCCATTCAAGCAGCTCAAACATTGTTCAGTCAACGTTGAGTTTGAAGACACTGAAGTAAAAGTTTGCTTTCTACTGTTTACTGACCCAGTTTTCTGCTGGGGTCATGATGTCCAATGCTTTGGTGTTAAAAGGGCATCATGTATTTGTTTCATCATATATTAGTTTCATCATATATTTGTTGCATCATATATTTTTTTAGATTGATTTGAATGAGAGTTATATGTTACATGACATTAGGTAAATACTCATCACACAGCAGGTTCCAGTTAGAGGCCATTACCAGCAGAGAGAAAACAGCTCCTCTCCAGACATTTCAGTCCAGATCCTCTGCTAAGGATTAAAGAAAGGAAAGCTGTTATAGGAAAATTCCCATAAATCAAACTGGTCAGGTGGAGCTTCCTGGAACAAAAGCATCTTCATAGAAACACCGCACAGGATTAAAGGAGGAGGTCAGTATTTGTTGCAGAGCAGCTGGGTGCAGGGAGTGTGAGTTTGGTTCCATCAGGTCTGAACAGATACAAAAACATTTGTACAGGAGCAAACTCTTCTCCTTTAATTTGGTTCATACAAAATGCCTGAAGACACAATGTTTTTCTTTAAGGTACAACTTCGGTTTAACTTAAGAATAAATAAAGCTGCAGTCTGACACATGGTCAGTTTACGACAGGTGACAGGTGGAGCCACACACTTCCTCCTACACATCAATGAAATCAGCAACATTTCAATGAACTAATGACATCTCAACATTAACAGTACCCTGAGCCTGAGACACACACACACACACACACACATACACACACAAACACACATAATATACTGTAAATATATAATTAATAGATACACATATATTGGTCTTGGTGTTGTTTTAGTAAATTATATTTTGTTGCTATGGCAACAGTGTTTTTCAGAGTTCCAATAAAGTGGCTTTGATCCGAAGGACTTGACACCACACTGTGACATCACATTCTATGATGCACATTGAACTTTGAACACCTGTTTGTTTAGTCAGTAGTTTCACTGCCACCATGGACAGAAGCCCCAACAGGAATGCACAAACTAAACAAGAGAACAAATATGGCTGCCCAGCCAAAGAAACAACTGGATGCCACCATGAGTGACGCTAAAGACCTGAGTCATCAGGTGGAGTCCATGCAGGATGAAAAATTCAGTGAGCTGCTGAAGGAAACGCTCTTCTGAAGCAGCAGCTGAGGGACCCTGAGTTAAAGCTGCACATGTGTCACTGCAGACTGGCAGCTTCTCAGAGAAAGGTTCTACGGTCTGTTTATTCTCCAGGTTCTACAATCTGTTTATTTTACAAGTTCTACGGTCTGTTTATTCTCCAGGTTCTACAGTCTGTCCATTCTCCAGGTTCTACAGTCTGTTTGTTCTACTGGTTCTACAGACTGTTTATTCTCCAGGTTCTACAGTCTGTTTATTCTACAGGTTCTACAGTCTGTTTATTCTCCAGGTTCTACAGTCTGTTTATTCTCCAGGTTCTACAGACTGTTTTTTCTCCAGGTTCTACGGTCTACAGTCAGTTATTCTGCAGGTTCTACAGACTGTTTATTCTGCCAGTTCTGCAGTCTGTTTATTCTCCAGGTTTTACAGTCTGTTTATTACCCAGGTTCTACAGTCTGTTTATTCTCCAGTCCCTACGGTCTGTTTATTCTACAGGTTATACAGTCAGTTTATTCTCCAGGTTCTACAGACTGTTTATAACAGTTTATTCTACAGGTTCTACATTCTATTTATTCTCCAGGTTCTACAGTCTGTTTATTATCTAGGTTCCACAGTCTGTTTTTTTCTGCAGGTTCTACAGTCTGTTTATCCCCCAGGTTCAAACTGTAGAACAAACTGTCAGGATATTCTACCTCACTGCTGAAGTAGCTGCAAATTTTATTGATCTTTTACGTGATGATACTTCAAATGGTAAAACACAGACTCTAATGTGGGGCTCAAAACTGAAATCTGAGTCAAGGATAACTTTCACTGGATTACTCAGGTTTAGTGCCAGTATTTCTCTCTCTGAGCTTCAATGTCTAAGACCTGTATTCTGTCCCGATTGAGCTGGAGAAAATTCTCATCCACAACTTGAAATCCAAGACACAGTTAAAAAGGGCATCAATATAAAGCTTGTGTGTCATTACCATATCTGTGGATGTTGATGCTGTGCCTCCTGATGACATCTCCAATAGGCAGCAAGTCTCTCAGAGCTAGATCAAGTGAATGATTCATAATGTTTCATTTGATAGCCTGGTAATTATTTTATGAGTAATATTCATACTGGTTTAAGTAATCAGTTTGATGGTATTTCCCATCTTTGCTGTGCACAAGTTTTATGTGAAAGGAATTATAGGCCTGTCCCAAATATGAAAGATAAAATATAAAAGCCTGTGCTTAAATTTCTTCATAGCTCAAATACGTATCTGGGAAGTTTACCTACATACTATCCAACACCAGAACCCAGAACACAACCCCAACTGTAGGCTACCTGTAGGTTTCCTTTGAGGGTTGCCACCCGTCCCATATAATACAGGCTCGTATTGAATCAATATGGAACAGAATAATCTAACGTCAAATAAAACCAAACCAGTTAAAGTCTGAAGAGGATGGGAGAAGTTCATCAATGAGCAGTTGACTGATGAGCTCTGTGTGCTGAGAGGAAACACATGTTTACCTTTATACATCAAATTAACCACACAGTGAGGTGCACCGATGACTCACCTGGTAGAGCACAGGGTCTCAAAAGATTCTATTTAACCACAGCAGTCGGGGTTCAAGTCTGACAGAGGCCCTTTGCTACATCATCTGCTTTCCTCTTTGACACTAATTAAAAATCAGTAGAGCTGTGTTTGTTGTTCCTATTGATATTTCTGGGTTTTACTCACATGTAAAAGATGTTCAGCTTTAAGCAGCAACTGATTCCTACAGCTACAGAAAAACTGTGGCTAAGTGCTTCAGGATTTCCTCTGATCCAAGAGGACCATGATCCTGAAACACAGCATCAACACAACATTCACATCCTGTGGTGGAACCCTGTCCACTTCAGACCCCATCACCTCCACCAAAGTTTACTGCTGCAGCCTCAGATCTGTTTGTTTCAGCTGGACAGAGACTGAGTCCAGCAGACAGAGTCAGCAGCTGTCCCCGAGACAGGTGTCTCACATCAGTCCACACCCTCACCAATTAAACGACAGATGTGAAATCAGTTCATAGCAGAAGAAGACTGAGCTCCTCTCAGTCCTCTGAGGTCCTCCCAGTCCTCTCAGGTCCTCACAGTCCTCCCAGTCCTTCCAGTCCTCTGAGGTCCTCCCAATCCTCCCAGTGCTTTTCAGTCCTCTCATTCCCTCCAGTCCTCCCAGTCCTCAGGTCCTCACATTCCTCTCAGTCCTCAGGATCAGGATCATCAGGGTCATTAGGTTAATCAGGATCATCAGGTTAATCAGGATCAGGATCATCAGGATCATCAGGATCAGGATCATCAGGTTAATCAGGATCATCAGGGTCATCAAGGTTATCAAGATCAGGATCATCTGGACCAGGATCACCAGGATCACCAGGATCATCAGGATCATCAGGGTCATCAGGATCATCAGATCATCAGGGTCATCAAGGTTATCAAGATCAGGATCATCTGGACCAGGATCACCAGGATCATCAGGGTTATCAGGATCATCAGATCATTAGGTTCATCAGGATCAGGATCATTAGGATCAGGATCATAAGGACCATCGGGTCCTCACGATCCTCACGATCCCAGTTTTCCTGATCCTCATTAACCTGATCATCATGATCCTGATGATCTCCATGATCCTGATCTTGGTGAGCCTCATCCTGACGGTCCTGATCCTGATGACCCTGATGATCCTGATTATCATGATACTGATCCTGTTCTGCCCTGAAGATCCTGATGAACCTGATCCTGTGATCCTGATGATCCTGATGATCCTGATCCTGATGATCCTGATGATCCTTATCCTGATTAACCTAATGATCCTCAAGTCAGGTCTGACCTGACCCCGTAAAGAGCCTTGAGATAATGTAGGTTATGATTTGGTGCTATATAAATAAAACTGAATTGAATTGAATTGAATTGAACTGAATTGAATTGAATTGAATTGAATTGAGGTGACATAAGTGAATATTTATTTTGGATGTGATGAAATATCAAAATAGCAAAAAAGGTTCAAAATAAATAGTTAAATAGGTGATTTATATATAATTTAACTTCCTGTCCAGAGAAAGTGAAGATGTTTCTATTTAAATCAGAGGTTGTGTAACTCAGACTGAAGATGATGCTTTGTGGCTCTGACCTAGAAAAGCTCCAGGATGAATATGATTCTCATTATGTGTAGATGAATGGAAGTCCTCAGGGAGGGTGTGTGTGTGTGTGTGTGTGTGTGTGTGTGTGTGTGTGTGTGTGTGTGTGTATGTGAGTGTGTGTGTGTATATGTGTTCTATATGGATGTAATCGTTTTATGAGGAGTTAAGGAGCTGACAGTTGTGTGTTGTAATCTCTGTGTCTGTGGAGTCCAGCTGTCCCACAATCCTACAGTAGCAGGCTGACGGGTGACGGAGGTAGATGGGTGGATGTAGATGGGCGGCGGGTGCTGACAGGCGGATGCAGCTGCGGGGTTGGAGGTGAAGCTTTCAGCCCTTCAGTCTGATCCTGTTCTGCCCTGAAGATCCTGATGATCTTGATCCTGATGAACCTGATCCTGTGATCTCAGCACATCTTGTGAAAGGCTGTAGGATTTCCTTTCCACAGGATTAGACCTCAGCAGGATCAGTCGGGTGGGGGGGGGTTGTTGTTTATATTCTCCACACACATGTGCACAGACATAAATGTGTTTAATCCGTCCACTGACCCAACTGGACCTGGTACAGACGGTCTAACCATCTCTGGTGGGACTGACTCTCATCTAATTTCATTAGACACTCCGTTCTTTCAAAGAGACAAGCTCTGGCTCAGAGAGGAAGGGTTGGCCCTGCTGGTGTCTGGGAATGGTTTAGGATTTCCCCAGTCCACATGGCCTAGCTTGGAGGCTGTTCCTCTGGATCCAGATACCCTCAGAACACAATGAATGCTTGGAGGATTATTAGGAGGATCAGGACTCAGGAGTATTGTCTCTCTCTCTCTCCTCACTCATTTTTGTTTAAATGCGGATTTCACCTCAGTCTTGAGGACCACATGTTTGGTCTGGAAAGAGTATCTGTACTGTAGAGGACTATTTTGCTCACAGAAGGTTAACAGGTTAACCAGGTTAACAATGCCCTGTTCCCCCAGCAGAGATAATGGGAGGTGGACCTGGACATGAACTTCTGCAGTTGTTTGTCCACCAACACAGAGGCTCCAGATTAGATCAGTGCTGCAGAACAAATGAAGCTCTCTTTATTCTACATACATTGTAAGGCAGCATTATACATACACAAATTATAGATTATGTTGCATTTATGAAATTATAGAACGACAATAAAGAAAACTGTTGACATTTTATTAGTATTTTTTATTGGGTGATGTCATAACAAAGGAAAACACTAAACTCTTATGAATAGGAGAAAAAAATCCACAAGCATGTGTAAGCTTACTTTTAAATAAATTAACTATATGCAGGCCTATTTGAGTCCTCCCAATATTTGTGAAGAAGGAATAAAATAAAATGTAGCCTACTTTGAAATAAAAGAAACATAAAGCTGCAGCCTAATATCTTATAAAAAGTAAACATAAAAAAAAATCTGTCCATGCAAAATTAAACACTGTTTTCCTCTGAGACTTTTCTTTTTCTTCACAGTATCAACTCAGACTCCAAGATAAGAGGTGTTCCCTTTGAAAGATTATCCACTGCTCAACAAAAAAAATTATAATAATAAAAAAAAAAAAACGACCCCCTGTGCAAGGTTTCTGAGTCTGAGCGTATATGAAGGACAGAGATAAGTTTCCAACAGATTCATTTGAAGGGTATCTTGTCAAAGATGTTGCAGGATTCTCTTTTCATGGTTATGCAGTTTAGTTTTTGGTTGCAGATGATTATCAGTACTGGTCCTTTTTCAGAATACACAGCAGACCTCCACTGCACCTGTGGGCGATGGAGGACAGAGTGATTAGCATCCCCGGGAGCTTCTGGTGGAGGTACTGCAGGTCCTGCTTCATCACCGGGCCCAGCTCCTCCCCAATCTTCTCCATGTGGCTTAATAAATAATAATGTAGGTCACTAAAAAGCCTGTATAACCAGAGAAAATTAGTTTTGTGGGATGTACAGTTCTCTGTTGTGTCAACTAATGTCGTTGTGATGTCTGCAGATTAATGACCAGGACGGTAAACAGTGTTTTAGAAACTGAGCAATAAAAAATATGACCGAGGATCTAATTCCATAAGAAATCAACCTCTCTCTCTCTTTCTTGCTTTTTTTTAACCTATTAGGAAAACTGTACAGTAACAAACAATATGTCTGAACATATGTCATGGGTTATATGGTAAATAAAAGAGAAAACGATAATAAGAAAAAATAAACCCAAAAGGTTCAGCAGGTCAAAGACCAAACAGTTCACATGTACTGAGTCTTTAAGGCCTCATAGAGCTGAATATTTTGTTGACACTTTAAAATAAAGGGCATCTGTTAATAAATTTAAAAATAAGAAAACTCTGTTTTTCCTTCTGAATTACAGACATCAGCATCGATGTACTAAACAAAAAACAAACAAAGAATAACAGACTGTGACAACATTTTATTCCCACATATAATATAATATAATATAATTTTTTTTAATGATTTCATGGCGGAAAATGCGTCACGCGTCACATGCTATCATGCTACGTAATGACGCACTCGGTACGTCACGTCGTTGCGTGTTGTGTCCAGGCATACAAGGTCATCGTAACAGACATGATGTCCTTAGCTGCACGGTCGGGGGCTTTTTCCCCCTACATGCAGGCCACTGCCTTCGCAGTCGCTGGGCCCCTGAAGGCCCTGGTACCTGGGGTCGTCATGAAGGGAGAGAAGATCCTATTGAACCCGAAGAAACAGTTCCTGTGCCGCGAGTCGCTGAGCGGTCAAAGCCCAAAGACGGGGCCTGCGGTGACGGTTAGCATCAACGGTGAGTGTGTCGCCGGCTGCTAGCGTTAGATTTAGCTTAGCCGGCTAAGTCACCTCAGAGGTGGAATATGTGCAACTAAGCCCGGCGTCTAGGATCTGGGCCCGGTCCAGAACTCTTTAGGTACTGAGCTGGCCCAGTTGTTAGCCTGGGTGGCTAAGAAGCGACCTACTCCTCAGGTCAGCTTAATGTTAGCCCGAGGACAGACTGCGTCCAGCCACCCATCAGCTGGCGTCCCGGTGTCGTCCTGTGACCAGTTAGAAACCGTGCTGGAGGAAAACACCACCGTGGACAGAACAAACCAGCTCGTCAGAACTTATACTGTGAGAGTGAGGCTATCAGAGTATTTAATCAGACCAGTCTGAAGCGATCTGGACACAATCTGTATCAGATATTGATCTGTGTCAAATATTAGTCTGTGTCAGATATTACTCTGTGTCCGATGTTAATCTACTGGTGCTGGTCATATAATTAGAATATCATGAAAAAGTTGATTTATTTCAGTAATTCCATTCAAAAAGTGAAACTTGTATAATGCATACATTCATTCCACACAGACTGATATATTTCAAGTGTTTATTTCTTTTAATTTTGATAATTATAACTGACAACTAATGAAAACCACAAATTCAGTATCTCAGAAAATTAGAATATTGTGAAAAGGTTCAATATTGAAGACACCTGGTGCCACACTCTAATCAGCTAATTAACTCAAAACACCCGCAAAGGCCTTTAAATGGTCTCTCAGTCTAGTTCTGTAGCTACACAATCATGGGGAAGACGGCTGACTTGACAGTTGTCCAAAAGACAACCATTGACACCTTGCACAAGGAGGGCAAGACACAAAAGGTCATTGCTAAAGAGGCTGGCTGTTCACAGGGCTCTGTGTCCAAGCACATTAATAGAGAGGCGAAGGGAAGGAAAACATGGTAGAAAAACGTGTACAAGCAACAGGGATAACCGCACCCTGGAGAGGATTGTGAAACAAAACCCATTCAAAAATGTGGGGGAGATTAAATAAATAAGTAAAAACTATGATTAAAAAACAAGCAGTCATTAGAACAATCGATACTTTCTAATACTGATTCATGGGTATAATATTTAATAATATAGGTCACTAAAAAGGGTCAGAATCCTCCTTTTTCAAACCAGTATAACCAGAGTAAATTAGTTTTGTGGGATGTACAGTTCTCTGTTGTGTCAGCTAATGTCATTGTGCTGTTTCCAGATTTATGACCAGGACGGTAAACTGACTCAGCCACAGAGCAGTCGGCTCATGTGTGTGTTAGCCTCTGTGCGTGTTAGCCTGGGTGTGTGTTAGCCGTTAGTCAGCACTAACTGATGCTCTCCTTCCTCTGGTCTGCAGGCTGTGCAGGAGTCAGGTTTGCCCACACAGACATCAGGATACCAGACTTCTCTGACTATAGGCGTTCAGAGGTGCTCGACCCCAGCAAGTCGTCCCAGGACAGCAGCGAGGGCAGAAGAGCCTTCTCCTACCTGGTCACCGGGGCCACAACCGTGGTGGGCGTCTACGCCGCCAAGACGGTGGTCACTCAGTTTGTTTCGTCCATGAGCGCCTCGGCTGATGTCCTGGCCCTGTCCAAGATCGAAATCAAGCTGAGTGACATCCCAGAAGGCAAGAACATGACCTTCAAGTGGAGAGGCAAGCCGCTGTTTGTCCGCCACCGCACAGAGAAGGAGATCAGCACAGAAGCTGCCGTGAACATCGGAGAGCTGCGAGACCCTCAGCATGACAAGGACCGGGTCATCAACCCCAGCTGGGTCATCGTCCTGGGGGTGTGCACACATCTGGGCTGCGTGCCCATCGCCAACGCCGGAGACTATGGAGGATACTACTGCCCCTGCCACGGCTCGCACTATGATGCCTCGGGCCGCATCAGGAAGGGTCCTGCCCCCCTCAACCTGGAGGTCCCCTACTACGAGTTTCCAGATGAGGACACGGTGGTGGTGGGTTAGACAACCCCCGTCAGACTGAGATCACATTGTACAACAGCTTTCGCTCAGCAGCAGCAGATATGTGTGTGATGGAGGAAATGTTGATACTGTTCATGTCTCACTGCTTCACAGCTGCTTCCTACATGAACCAACACTGATGAGCCAGAGCATCATGAGCACCATGGTGCATCTCAGGCCCCTGCTGACCAGGAGCAGCCTAGTGGTCTGACCATAATGTGTCCCAGAAATCGCTTTGGCGTTGTTACAAGACGAGCAGCGTCATCATGCTCTGGCTCATCAGTGAAACTGTAACTTCATCGCACAGTGTTGAACATGAAGCTTTGTCATGTTCATTCAACCATGTCACATCATGGAAGGAGCAGCAGCTGCTGATTTAAATGATGAGTGTTAAAACATGTGAAGTCATCACAGCCTGATGAGTCCTCTGTTCCCCTTAATACAATGTAAACAGTAAAAACACCTGTGTATCTTTATTAAGTTATAGCTCCTCCAATCAGCCAGGATCAAATGTTGCATTCAGGTGCAGTTAATAAAGGTTTCTATTTTATTTGACAGCCTGCACTCAGCGTTCAGCCTTTTACTTCAAACAGTGACTTCAATGCCTGTTGACACATCACAACAGTATGACATCATCACATCACCACAGCATCATGTGAAGTGACATCTGTGTCAACCAGCAGCAGTTGGACCCAAGGTTCAGAGGTCTGGACCATGAGGCAGGTACAACAAACCCAGGTTACCTTTACATATCTGGTTTAATTGAACCCAGCATTGTCCTGATTACCTGGACTATGAAGCTCGTTATCACCTGGTTCAGTTAATTCTGGTTTCCCTGTCCAGGTACAAGCTTGTTCATGTGAAACAGGTGCAGTTTTAATAATGAATGACATCATCAGAAACATGAATAAAGTATTAATATGATCTGAGAGGAAACTGTGACACCTGCAGGTAAATTCAGTCATAGTGACGTCAACAAGTGAAAAAAATTCTACTGAACTTTATCTGTCACTTTATTTTGAACTCTTTGGCACTGTCAGGATCCTGTAGAGATGACTTAGTTTCTCCAGTGATTTCATTGGTCAGTAGTTTTGATCTGAGTTCAACATTAGTTGCCATGGTGATTTATCCTGATAACAAGACATCCACCAATGTAGAACTGAAAACCAACTTGAAATTACCTGGATGACCTCAGATCCTGGTTCAATGCAGACCTCAGTCTCTGGTTTGGTTCTGTCCCACCAGAGACAGAACTTACTCACACCTGTCACCTGTACTACATGGTTCAGACACATGGGACAAAATGAGCTCAAGGTTTCTGACCCTGAGTGTTAAACCTGCAATGTTGTGAACACACACATATGTACAGACCACTGTCACTGCTCAGTCATTATGACTGTGTTACTGTGTTTAAAGGGATACAAACACAAACTCACTTTTTGTTCTACTTTGTGTGCATTGGTAATTTCCTCTCATCTTCATCATCATAATCTATAGTGTGGAGCAGATAAAGAGCAGCCGAACTGTGTGATGAAGACAAACAGCTGGTTAACAGACATCTTCATGTTCATTTTGTTCAGATTCAGGTTATTTACATCAACATCATCATCATCATCATCATCATCAGAGTTCAAACTAATTCACAGTGAGAATATGACTGAAGCACAAATAGGAGCAGAGCCTGACACACTGGCTCACACACCTCCACCTCCAACTCAACTGTGCAGTCACCTGAGGTCAGGTTCTTACCTTGATGGGAGAAAATCTATTTCAGAAAGCTTTTAGAGCAGGTGTGAGAGTCTCACTTGCTCCTCAGATCCACACCACCGCCTCAGGCTACAAGCTGCTCTTCACACCACCGTCTAAATGGAAAATGCTTCTGCACACACAAATACACACACACCACACACACAGTATGGCGTTAAAAGAACCTGCACCATTTATGACATGTCTCCTGCAGAAACACCATCACTCTCATGAACAGGTCCTGAGGTGAACTGCTAACACAGCTCAGGGACCAGGACTCAGGTCGACTGTCTGAATTATGGATGAGTCAACGTAGGGCTCTATTCACCTGAAAATTAACATCTCTCTACGGTCCTGCCTGGCTGCTTGTGTCAGGTCTCAGGTTAGGATGAGGACACACCTTCATTCTACTGTTCACTACTTATTCAGAGCTCTGGTGGTAAAACCTAGAAATGATAATAATCATATGCAGCTGCATTTAAATTGTATCCTGAGCCTCCAGTCATTCAGTTGACAACATTTAGCTTTACCACCATCATGAACAAACCTCATCATACTGATGAGAGCAGGGTGAGCAGGGCCAAGCGCTCACATGGTTTTGCAGTGAGGACGCTCCTCACCTGAATCCACAGTGACAGCTTCCCTCCGAGGCAGAGGACTGTGAACCCTCACTGGCCTTTTTTCTGACATTTTTTTGGTCCTGTCATCTCTGGCAGTATCAATCCTCTACCCTGTCATGTTCTGCTGTCTGACTTTCACAATGGGGCACTGGTGAGTGGGTTTTTCCCAAGATGTTTGCAGAGTCTATTTTTAATCCAGAAGGCTGCAGTGTGCTGCTGATGTTCACCCTCTCACATGCTGCTCACAGCATCATATAAATAACCTGTTGTACCTGTAGTCCAGCTCTGGTTTCCTCCTCCACCATCTCTGCAGATTCTGTCTGAGCAAAAAGTCAAAGATGAGATAATTTGCACAGTTTGATATGCAAGACAATGAGGGCAAATGACCTGACTGAACACAGGTGTGCAGCAGACCACACCCACATACAGTTTTGGACTCCCAGACAGGCAAGACAGAGAGATGTGATGTTTTAATAGTGTGAAGCTCTACAGGTGATGATGATGTTCCACCTTCATCTACCTCTGAACCAGTCTGTTTCTCTGAAGGTTCTGATCCTTCTGTCTGCATCCACTTTATCTGTTTTGACAAGTTCTGAAAGTTTGTCGTGTTATTACCTGGTTAAGATTAACCAGGTAATGTAGATATATGTAGATGTTCATGTAGATATATGAATCACTGTGATGTTACTTCCATGTGAAGACATACTGTTATTGTGGGTTAGAGTCTCACCTGGTTCCTTCTGAATCTGCTTTAACTGCAGGTAAACATGCTCCAGTCCATTGTTAATCTGAATTCTTCCACTGAACCACTTTAATGATTTATCAGTGAAGTAAACTCTTGGTATCAGAGTGTCTGTTTCTCATAAACCAACTTCAGAGGAAATTAACCTGAACTAGTTTAGACCTAAGTCCACTGATCAACACACTGATCTGTGTATCTAATGGGTGTGGTTTTCACGTGTGATGTGAGGTGAATTGCATGTAAATGGGCTGATGATGTACAGGTGTGACCTCCACTCTGCGGTTACTTAACTGGCCTCACACACACTGGAGTCAGTCAGTTGTTTGTCTCTTCTTGTGTGCAGCGTGGGGTGGAGGTCTAGGTCAGTATCAGAGAAGACTGCAGACCTGCCAGCAATCAGTGACTGACAGCAACACAACAGACCACAACGGAGTCTTAGCTCCTTTGGCTGCAGCTGTCTTAGCTTTATTTACTTGTCCCTTTAATACAAGTCATTCAACAAAGCATTGAGGTTTAATTTAAAGTATACAGTCTGTTGTCTTTGCCCTTTTACACCGTCTGGTTGATTCTGGAGATCAAACAACAAAAAGTCAGATACGTTAACCATAACTGAGAAGGAAAAGGATGAAACAACAACAACATAACACTGTTCATACCTGAACCTGGACCTCCAGTCTGAGATCTGGTCCAGCCCAGTTCCATTCTCTACCATCCATCTTGCTCTCCGTGTTCATTTAATGTGGTGTTTGTGTAAAAGCCACTAGATGTCAGTATTAGAGAATATGTGGTCACCTGTTGAGTCTTGAACAGACTGGAGGAAAAAGAAAGGGTTTGGGTTCTGTGATTGATGTTAGTGTAAACTGCTGAAGAGCTTTTCTGATGACTGGTGAGAGGGTTAGTGTAGACAAACTGTGGTGTGAATTATATTTTATATTGTGAATATTATTTTAAAAAGTTCAATTTAACTTGTGTGCATTCATTCAGACTGTGGATCAGGACGTTTCCTGTTAAATGCCATGTTTGTGTATAGAAAGAGAATGTGACTGGATGAAAACACATAGTTTTGTCTGTTGTTGACCTTGTGGACAGGAGTGAGAACCTTTATTTCAATTCAATTCAATTTCATTTGCTTGGGCTAAGGGGAGGGGAGAGAGAGAGAGTAGAGCGAGGATCACACCTGAACCACTGACACAGGCTACTTTAAACTAACAGATCCTTGAACTTAGATGTCACTTAAACCTGCTCACAAAGTTTTACAGCCTGCAGCCATGTCCAGACAGTATCTGACATATGATATTTGGTAACTAACACACACACACACACACACACAAACACACACACACACAGATAATAGTGTTTATCCCCTCCACACACACACAGCTCTTCCTGTGGATTTCATTCTCTGCATTGTAAATAATTAATTCATCCAAAAAGAGAGAGAGTCATTTATATATGTGCCACACAGAGCAGCGCAGTGATTTATTACAGCTGCTCGGTAATTGCACATGATAAAAGGTTGTTTACACATTTCGTCGTTTCCTTTTGGCCCCAGAGCCTTGTTTTCAGGCCTGATATTTTTCATCCTGAACTCAAATTAAATGTTGACAGTAGAAACTGAAGTTTGACCTTAGAGTGAGAGACGCTCTAGTTACAGCAGGTGTGTGTGTGTGTGTGTGTGTGTGTGTGTGTGTGTGAAATAAAAAATCTGATCTGAAGAAGCAGGGAGGCTCTGACTGCGTTTGTCTGCACCAGTGCTGATTGTGTTGATGGAGTTTGTTACAACACCAACAACCTTGTCTCTGAAGCTGAGACACTGATCACACAAAACTGAGGTCAGTAAAAGAAAATGGACTGAAGCCCTGAAGCTGGGATGAAAACCACAAACCTGCAGAGACACCACACAGAAACTTAGCTCATACTGACATGTCAAGGCACTAATGGAACGTTGTGTATTAGCATCTCACACAATGAAAGGAGGTTTAGCCTCACTTAGTTTTGAGAGTTAAACATGTTCTCCATGCTGGGTCCATGTGAGCTCAGTGTGATAAATCTGATTTAACTGTATTATATTGAACTGTACAGTGTCTAAAGTAAAAGATTATTACTATTAAGATTATCATTGAACTTTACAGTTTATATTGTAAAATATTATTGAACTGTAGCATTTATAATGTAAAATTTTATTATTAAACTGTACAGTTTATAATATAAAAGATTATTATTGAACTGTACAGTGTCTAAAGTAAAATATTATTATTGAACTGTACAGTTTATAATGTAAAACCTTATTATTTAACTTTACAGTTTTTAATTTAAAATTGTATTATTGAACTAGATCTTGAATCACCCATCATCCAGCGCAGGCCTGTGTGAATCACTCCCCTACAAAACTTATTATATGGATGTCAACACTTCAAATAAAACACAGGAGAAGAGTAAACCTTTAAATTGTCAGACTTTATCATTGTGTCTGTGACCACGTCGCTTATGAATGATAGAAACCTGCTGTCAGTTCACCAAAATACCAAGACAACTGACAGGAGTTAAATTCAATTCAATTCAATTCAATTTTATTTGTATAGTGCCAAAACATAATATACATTATCTCCACGCACCTTACAGGGTAAGGCTGAGACCTTACTTTGTTATAGAGAAAAACCCAACAGTTCCCACCAAGAGCAAACACTTGACAACAGGGGAGGAGGAAAAACTCCCTTTTAACAGGAAGAAACCTCTAACACAGGCATGTCCAAAGTCCAGCCCGCGGGCCAAATGCGGCCCGTGTTCAAAGTCCCACTGGCCCACAGCCTCCGTCGTAAAATCAATAATATGCGGCTCGCCAGCATGAAAAAAATACAAAACAAAAAAATATATGTGTAGCACCGATATCACACCACTTACTGCGCCACTGGACCAGTTCTAGGTTCTAAGGAGTGGGGAGCAAGGGTAATTACACCGGAGACCGTTGCTTTAAATTCAGAATGCAAAACACACATATAAAATACAGTACACAAAACAAAAAAAATACCCTGCAGGTTCCTAATATTGAGGTAAGTATTATTATGAAAAGGTATTTCACTTTCTTTTTATTCTTTAGTTCACCTAGTTTATTTCAGTAAAGCTAATCTAAGTTAAGTTAGACCAGTCTCTTTTCTCCTAGGTTGCATCTATTTTAGAATTCCTATTTTTCTTCCTGAGTTAACTCTTTTTACCTTCAATTACACAATCAAATCAAAGTGGACCACAATAATTTCAAATCACATTCAAAAATATGAACTCAATAGGAAAAGAAAAGTATGACACTTTCAATTCAAATTCAAGTCCAAATGTGAGTTCAAGTGTTCAGTTCAATGAAAAGTTTCAGTTCGATTCAGTCCAAAAATAATAATTCAATCTGTTCTCAGTTCAGTTCAGTTCAGTTCAGTTTAATTCTCGATACTTCTACCACTCTGACAGCGAGTCACCATACGCAGAAGATTTCCTCACTGACGCAATGAAGAAGATGAGTTGAAGGTCTGGGTCTGGCTCGCCTGTGCATGTGCACGCTCGCACACGGCAGACCAATTCCGGCTCCGACCGAGCTTCAAACCAAGCAAAAAACCTGACCCGTGTAACAGGTCATAAACACAATAAATCTCTTTTTAAATCCTCAAATTACACAAATAAATGTTTCACAGTCTTCATAAACCCAAAATATTAACTGGTAAACAGTTTATGACGGAGCATTTCCTTGTAAACAGCTAAGTTTTTAGCGTTAGCTCTCCGCCAAAAAAAAAAAAAGTACAACACGGTAAAAATGCAAGAAAATAAATACAAAACTCACCAAAACCGGTGTGGCTTAGTTCTCATAAAATCCCCGTCAGTTCCCGACCAGGTAAGTTATGTTTTTTCCAACTGCAAAATCAACTTTTTTCACTCTTTTTCTGCTTATTAATCGCCGCTCGTTTTCTCCGATTTCTCCTCTGCTCTATCTCTCAGGTCTCTGCTGCAGCGTCACACAGGCGCTGCGTCTAGCATCACTAGTCCCTTAAAGGGGCAGCGACATTAATTTTCTGTCAGCTTACTTTTAATCTTATTTATGTCATATTTGAGCATGGGTTACATATGTCCAACAAAAGCTATTTTATATTTCACCAGAAGATGGCAGCAGACCTGTGGCCGCACCCTAACCACGCGAACCTTGACCCTTGACTCTTTCCAGCCCATTTCTAAAATGGCGACTGCAACTAAAAAAAGAAAAGTTGACACCGAGGGCCGCCGCTTCCAGGAGAAGTGGAAATTGGAATATTTTTTCACTGAAATACGCAACAACTGCGTCTGCCTAATTTGCCAAGAGGCTGTGGCTGTTTTCAAGGAATTCAATATTAAGAGGCACTACCAGACAAAGTATGCTAACTACGACAAGCTAACTGGGAATGAACGCAGTGACAAATTGAAGCAACTGGAAGCTGTTTTAACGGCACAGCAGCGCTTTTTCACAAGATCCCGTGAGTCGAATGAAAATGCCACAAAGGCAGGCTACGAGGTGGCAACGCTGATTGCCAAGCACTGCAAACCTTTTACTGAGGGTGAATTTATAAAAGACTGTGTGATGAAAATGGTGGAGAACATTTGTCCCGAAAAGAAGCAAGAGTTTGCCAATGTTTGCCTGGCTCGTAACACTGTCGTAAGGAGAATTGAAGACGTTTCATCTGATATTAAGAGACAGTTTGAGGCAAAGGGAGCTGAGTTTGACTTTTTTTTGTTAGCCTGCGATGAAAGCACTGACGCATCTGACACCACTCAGTTACTGATTTTTTTGAGAGGAGTGGACAACGAAATGAACGTGAGCGAAGAGCTACTTGACCTTCAGAGCCATAAGGGCCAAACAAGAGGAACAGATTTATTTGTTTCTGTTTGTTCCGCCGTTGATGACATGAAACTACCGTGGAATTAAGTCACTGGGATTATTACGGATGGTGCACCTGCCATGGCTGGCACGCGAAGTGGATTATCAACCCTCGTCTGTGACAAAGGCTGCAAAAAAGGAGGTAACGCTATAAAACTCCATTGTATTATTCACCAACAAGTTCTCTATGCCAAACATCTGAAATATGATCATGTTATGAAACCGGTAATAAAGGCTATTAATTATATTTGCTCCAAAGCCCTGTGCCACCGCCAGTTTCAACAGTTTCTACTTGATATCCAGGCTGAATACGGAGATGTTGTGTATCACAACGACGTAAGATGGCTCACTCGGGGGTCTGCACTGCAGCGCTTCTACTCTCTTAGGGAGGAAATCGGACAATTCTTGGCAGAAAAGGGACAACCGATGCCAGAACTATCTGATCCTGTTTGGCTGGCTGATTTGGGATTCTTAGTTGGCATAACACAGCATCTGAACGTGCTGAACACAAGCTTTCAGGGGAAAAATGCTGTGGTGAGCGAACTGTATTCACACATCAAAACCTTTGGGACCAAGCTGCAACTTTTCCAAAGGCATCTGTCACAAACTCAGCCCAATACGGCACACTTCCCCGTGCTGCAGGAAATAATGACCAGTTTTCCACAGAACAATATCAGTGCGCAAATGAGGAGGTATGCAGCAGTAATCTCATCCCTGGCTGAGGAGTTTCAACAGCGCTTTCGGGATTTTGCAGCTATTGAAAAAGAGATCACACTTTTTTCCTCTCCTTTTTCCATGGACCCCGATGACGCTCCAGACCACCTGCAGCTGGAGCTCATTGATCTGCAGTGTGACGCTGAGTGTCGGAGACACCAACAGCTCCCATGTCAATTTCTACTGCCAGCTGGATAAAGGCCGGTTTCAAGAGATTCAAACAGTTGCGAAGAAAATGCTGAGCTTGTTTGGCTCGACCTACTTGTGCGAGAAGACATTCTCGGTTATGAACTTTAACAAGAACCGCGTCAGGACAAGACTAAGCGACTCTCACCTGCGTGACATACTGCGCATCAAAACCACTGTCTTTGAGCCAGACCTGGCCTATTTAATGCAGCCAAGATCCCAGTATCACCCTTCACATTAGTGCAGACAAGTTGTTTGTTTAGTTATCTGAGGTCAATAAATTCTAAATTCACTCAGTGAATTGTTGTTTTTTTTTGTGATGATCAAAACCACAATTTTGAATATGCACTGAGTCTATGGCCCTCAATGTTTTGTACTTCTGAATAAGATAACTGTTAGTGTTGAATTTAGGAGTTTACAGTGATAATTTAACAGTGAGTAATATGCAATGTTTCCAAAAAAAACTGTATTAAATAGTTCATTTGCATTTAATTTTAATGGTTCAAAGGATGTCAGGCTAAATGGTCTGACATCCTGGTCATCACATATTCAACTCACCAAATCTGGCCCTCTTTGCAAAACGTTTGGACACCCCTGCTCTAACAGAACCGGGCTCAGAGTGGGAGGCCATCTGACTCGACCGGTTGGGTTTAAGAGGAGAGAGAGAGAGAGAGAGAGAGAGAGAGAGACCAGGAACAGCTGTACAGGTAGTGGTGTTATCAATAATAATTATAGATAACGGTGATGATGAGTAGTGGTAAATCTGGACCCCGCTGCTACAGAAACAGAGATACCAGCAGAATGAGGACTGAGAAAGGGAGAGAGAGGAGACCCACAAACTATGGGAGAGGAAAAAAACACAAAGTTAATGGCATAAAGTAGCCGAGAGAGAGAGAGAGAGAGAGAGAGAGATTCCCAATGCATCATGGGAATCCCCCAGCAGTCTAGCTCTATAGCAGCATAACTAAGGGATGGTTCAGGACATACCTGAGCCAGCCCTAACTATAAGCTTTGTCAAAGAGGACAGTTTTAAGCCTGATCTAAAAGATGGTGTCTGGGAGCTGGTTCCACAGGAGAGGAGGTTAATAGCTGAAGGTTCTGCCCCAAATTCTGCTCTTAGAAACTCTAGGAACCACAAGTAGACCTGCGTTTAGGGAGCGAAGTGTCCTTTTGGGAACTATAAGCTCTTTAAGGTACAATGGTGCCTGACTTTTAATGGCTTTGTAGGTGAGGAGGAGCATTTTAAATTCTATTCTGGATTTTACAGGGAGCCAATCCAGAGAGAGATGTGATCTCATTTCCTGTCACTACTCACACTGCAGCTGCATCAGTTCCCACTGTTGTGTTTCATTTAACTAACCAGAGAGATTTGTCAGTGAATTCATTTCACAATTAAAACCTTTCTGTTCAAATCATTTAATCTGTGACGATTTTTTTTTTTTTATTCAACAAAAAGACAACAGGTGATTGTTATTGTCCTGCAGCAGTCTGTGATATCACAGTCACATGTTCACATCTGGTTCAGATTCACTCTGCTGAACAGATCATTTATCCACACATCAGAGTTCATCCATGACCTGAACATGGTTTTCTTCTCATCTGTAAATCTGAAGCCTTTTTTATTGGGCTGTTTTACACTAGGGTCACCTCATATCAGCTGGGATTGGCTCCACCCCCTCAGTACAGCTCAGTTTATATGAGGAGCAGCAGAGCTTCATCTGTGCAGCAACTGAAGACATCCAGCAGAGTCCTCCTCCTCATCCTCATCCTCCTCTTCCTCATTCCTTCATGACAAAGAGGTCCTTCACCTCTCCACGGCTCAGCTATAAAAATCAAATCCTTTAACGACTCAATTTTACAGCTGTGTGTGTGTGTGTGTGTGTGTGTGTGTGTGCGCGTGTGTTTGCAGGCAGTGACCGATGAGTCACACATGGCACTCTGTCTAAACAGTAACGAGCCTCGGGTCAAAGACCTGAACTCTAACTGAACAGAGTAAGATCTCTGCACAGTGGGTGTGTGTACATGACAACAGTTTGTCACAGTGTTCAGAGTACTGGTGCAGAGTGGATCATCTGAAGCTCCGCCCCATGCACTTTGAAAAGATTTTTATTTGTGTGCACTGATCAGTCACAGGTTCCCTCCTTCGGGTCTTAGCCACAGACTGAACATCACAGAGGTGAGTACCTGACAGGTGTGACGCCCTGACTTTAGTCTGACATGAAGATCCACTGGTCGTCAAGGTTGTAAACAGTATTTTATTTTGAGTTGTTTGATGCTGCAGATTCATGTGGAAGGTAAAGTTGTATCAGTTTGTTGACCTCTTCACCTGTGTGTGGTCCTGGATGAGCAGCAGATATCAGACGTCAGATTCCAGTTCAGTCTCTGTTAGCACAACCTGTGCTAACACCAGTTCAGCATTTTGTTTGACACACTGAATAAAAACTCTTACTAGTCACTCTTCTTCACCAACTAGTGCCAACAGAGGCTGCACCAGTGCCACCAAAATCTACGACACACAGATCAACTGGAGACACGTGGAGACAGCCAGCAGGGGTGAGAGAGAGAGGGAGGGAGACAGAGAGAGAGAGGAGGCTTTAACTGTCTGACATTAAGTTAATAATGTAATTTGGAGTTAGATGATATTTGCTCTAAACACATGTGCACCACCCAGGGACACATCCTGGTGGGCCACCACATCTGTGGACCATGAGGTTTTTACCAGCCCTGTTGTATCAGTCTGTCTGTGCATGAGAGCGTGTGAGTGTCAGCCTGAACTGGGTTCACTTCACCCACACAGGTGTAGTGAAGAAATAGAATATTCTCAGTCTCTATGAACTGATTCACATCAGTTAATTAGTAAAGATGAAAAACAGAAAACATCCTTTCATTCATCCGTCACTCTACTAATGTTTCTTTATCTGTGATGACTCACACAGAAACATGACTGTTAAACTGGGACAGATCTAGAATAGCCTAGCCTGTTAGCTTAGCTACGGTTTCAGAGCCTAGCCTGTTAGCTTAACTTGACCTCTGCTGCACTGCAGCTTCTCCTCTGAATTGATGTTTCCAATGTGTCTTCATTTGTTCGACACAAGTAAGTAAATGATTAATTCATACACAAACTACTTGTGTTGATTCACCTGCTGCTGACTACAACCTACTACATTACTCTTGACTCTCAACAAAGCCTAAATAGTTTTTATATAATTTCCCTCCAAGAGAATTGCCGTGACTGTGGTAATGTTGTGTAAGGGTTAGTTAGTGACTACCTGCAGATTCATAGCCCCCGGATGTAGACCTGAATGCTTTGCAGTGAGATGCGAAATGAGGTCCTGTTGTGTGTTTAGTCTTTATTCAACTGAAGAACTTTTGAATTACTTGTTGTTACTGTATCACCTGGTGAAGCAGTGAGATATAGATGTATGCCGTCTGCATAGCAGCTGACTGAGACTAGTGGCAGCATGTACAGACTGAAAAGAATGAGACTCAGGAACGAACTTTGAGGAAAACCATGGTACACTGTCACCACAAACTGGATATCTTTCAGACAAAATGATGTTGCGAGCAGCTGGTTCCTCAGGTCTTCTGTTTTTAATGAACAGGTTGAAATGTCTTATTTCTAACAACGTCCTGTCCTCTGTAGATATGTATCACATCTGGATCATGCTGTTTCTCCTCCTGTCAGGTACAGAGATGCTTTGTTCAGACACATTTTATACACACCACAGACACACACACACACACAGATACACATACACCTTTCATCTAAACCTGTCACCGTCCCAAAACCTGCAGGGGGAAGGGCATTCATGATCCACAACACCCACCACAGCATGTGTGTGGAGGACTCGGCAGCGACAGGTGAAGTCCTGCTGAAGAAGTGCAACCTGGACTCAGTATATCAACAGTGGGTCTGGATCACTCAGGGCAAGCTGATGTGTGTCGCAACATCCAGATGTTTGTCAGCCCAGCAGACAGAGCCGGTCCAGACCTTGTCCTGCCAGGGGCTCGAGGGTGGTGGTGCAAGGTTACTGTGGGACTGTGACAGGGACAGACTGATCAACAGGAACACATCGATGCTGCTGTCAGCAGACGGCCAACATCTGATTGTGACTTACAACAGCAAACAGTCGAAGTGGAGATCTCTGGATGAGGGGGACATCTGCCAAGAAAGACTCAGTAAGTCAGGGAGGACTACAGAAACAGCATTATAATCTATTCTAACAGATCACTGTTTGTTTGTTGACCATATTTCATATTATCAATCTGCAAAGACACTTGCAACAAAACTTATGAAATTAATGTGCAGTAAAAGTACAAGTAAATAACATGCAGTATACGTAGTAAGTCTGCATCACTGCATAAATGAGCAGAGAGACAGCTGAGTGATGGGAGTCAGTCCTCAGACCACATCCGTGTGTCTCAACCTGGACCTGAATGTTACAGAGTCGGTGTCCTCTCTGTCAGAGAGTTTAACCAAATCTATGTTAACTGAGACTAAAAAGCTGTGGCGAAAAGTATAAACCCCTGATTTCATTGTCCTGTTCTCATGTTGATTAAGACGATGATGCTTCAGGGAACATTAATGGGGAAAAAAGCATCTTAGAGGGAAGTTTGAAGTTTGATCTGACAAATTTAAAGCTTTAAAGATATTGGTGGTAGTAGCAAATATTCAAACGAGAACTTTGAAGGCCGAAGTGGAGAAGGGTTCCATGGGAACAGCAGTTGAACACGTTTCCTCAGGAGCTGGAGGAGACAAAACACAGAGCTAACAGAGAGGGAGTATGGACTGAGAGTCATCAGGTGACACAGTTACTGTGACATACTGTAACATGTTGTCCACAACAACTTCATAAGATGTGGAGGTGGTGTGTTTAATGGTGTTATGCTGCCACCATGTAGGGGAGAAATGAATTAACAGATGATACAATCTCAGTGTTTGACTGAGAACGGAGATTAGTGGTAGTTAAAGTGACTCACTGACTCACAACATTTTTAATCTCATACATATTACATACGACTGAGTCAGCTGAACAACAACTCTCTCTCTCTCTCTCTCTCTCTCTCCAGGACTCAGGAGGGCATCTGGTTCTGAGGATGACACAGAGCAGCAGACAGGAGAGGAGTCAGCCATGACGGAGGAAGAGAAAGAGTTTCTGCGTTGGTACTATCGCACAGAGGATCGTAAGTATCTCATCACTTCAGCTAAAGGTAGAATGATGCTTGTTATCTACCTGTCAGACACTCAGACTTCTGAGAGGTCTCCTCAGGCCTGTTTCTGTGTGGCTGAGACAGTCTGAGCAGGATCTGCTCATTTGGAAGTCTTTATTGAGAGGACAATGGAGAGTAACAGGGAATAGGGCAGGGAGCTGGGGAATGACATGTAGCTAAGACTTCGTCCGGACAGAGGTTGAAGCGAGGACTCGCCAGCTTGGAGCATTTGTGCCCATGTAGTATTTGCCCTAATCACTTTTATCATTTAACTGCTGTCAGAACAACAGTCCTCTCACTCATCCAGCTCACGGGCAGGTAACTGGATCAGCTGATCACAAAAATGTCAGTACAGTTTTTTCCAGTATTTCAAAATAATAGCTCACCATTTGTCCAGGAATTAACACATAAATGCTTCAGCTCTGTCAGATGGAAGAGAAAGACCAGGATGATGTTAATTAAATGACATCTTAAAAACCTATTAAGAACTTCTACCAGACTGGGTCTGTCCCAGTCTTGGTCAGGTGGACTGGGTCTGTCCCAGTCTGGGTCAGATGGACAGGTCTTTCCCAGTGTGGATCAGGTGGGATGGGTCTGTCGTAGTCTGGGTCAGGTGGACAGGTCTGTCCCAGTCTGGGTCAGGTGGACAGGGTTAGGGGGTTTTAAGTGTTTGCGTTAAACACACAGAGCTCCAGGCCTGTTTCCTTTCATTCAGTCTTTGCTGTGTGTTAATTTCTGTCTATTGTGAAACATTATGTATTATACAGTATAGCTGTGTGTTGAGCAGAGTGTTGTATTCTTCCTGTTGCAGCGACCACATGGAAGTTTGTGCTGCTGGGACTGGCCTTCGTCTGCCTTCTGGTTGGTTTCCTGCTGCTCGGAATGGGAGCAATGGCGAACAAGTACGACCTCAACTTATTCAACGACACAGTATTTGATACAGTGAGGCTGTTGACTGACTAACAGTGAGGCTGTTGATTGACGCAGTGAAACTGTTGACTGACAGTGAAGCTGTTGACTCACACATTGAGGCTGTTGATTGACACAGTGAAGCTGTTGATTGACTGACACAGTGAGGCTGTTGACTGACTGACACACTGAGGCTGTTGACTGACACAATGAAGTTGTTGATTGACTGACACAGTGAAGCTGTTGACTGACACAGTGAGACTGTTGACTGACCGACACAGTGAGGCTGTTGATTGACACAGTGAGGCTGTTGATTGATTGACACAGTGAGGCTGTTGATTGACTGACACAGTGAGGCTGTTGACTGACTCACACAGTGAGGCTGTTGACTCACACAGTGAGGCAGGGCTACTGACTGCCAGTTTTCTGTCTGTTTTCTCACAGGAGCAGGAAGAAGATAGCTCAGTACAAGGCAGCAGCGTCTCGGTTTAAGAAGAGTGGAGATGAGGAGCTGCAGATCATCTCACCACTCAGAGACGACTGCAGCAGCAAACCACCACCTTCATCATCATCACCATCATCTCCTCACAGGCTGCTGCAGCGGAACGGAGAGGTGAACGATCTCAGAGCTGGAGACATCGTGGTCACATGGAAAGATGGCAACACCTCGTGCCTGTACTCAGATCATGCACCACAGGTGGAGCAACAGATGGAGGAACAGGTGGTGATGTCAGCTGCTGAGCTGTCACCTCATGACAAAGTCAATATGGTGGAGTGAAGAGTTCAGATTACAGTGAATAATCTCAGTATGATGCTCCTCCTGAGGAGTTCATCTGTAAAACATCTTTATGACATCTGCAACATCTGTAAAACATCTGTATAACATGGTTTCTCCCTTCATTCAGTCTGAAAACTTCATGTCCACCTTCACTGCAGCTTGACCTCAGACAGAATGAATGAATTTGTGATATATGTGAACATTCACTCTCAAACACTCAGACCAGTCTTTGTATTTTGACAAATACGCTGATTTGCTTTCTTTGTTAGATGTTCACACTGATACCACTCTCATGCCTAAATGGTAAATATGAAGCTACAGCTAAGAGACAGTTAGCATAGCTTAGCATAAAGGCTGTAAACCTGGCTCTACCAATCAACAGCTGATGAGCACACTGTACTTTGTCTGTATTAAAACAGAAATGTTTCTACATCAACAGCAGCAACAGTTCACAAGGAGTTTGCTGTCACAGTGAGGTTAGGGTGCAGTACTATCAGTGTCTGACAGACACAGCTATTGGGTGGGTGATGAACACCACCCAACCCCAAACTGCCCCTGAAACCACAAACCCACAAGCTGTTCATAAGACAGCTTGGACAGAGGCCTCTGTTTCTAGTCTTTATGCTAAGCTAAGCTAACCACATCCACACAAACACAAAAGTGAATTAATGTATTCTGCTGAACTTCTTGTAACTGGATAAGAAGATAATAACCTGTGATGTGTGTGTGTGTGTGTGTGTGTGTGTGTGTGTGTGTGTGTGTGTGGTCAATCATCAACTAATAAAATCACCTCTGGATCAACTGTGATGTTTTCTTTAAGACATGGATTCTACGCGGTCAGGACTCTATGGGTCAGAGCTCTACAGGGATCAGGTCTCTACAGTGTAACATCCCTCCCACTGCCTTGAAGGTTGTCCTGGCCAACCTCAGCAGGCCATTGGTTGACATGGGAAGGTCAACAGCTGATGCAGCTCACCTGAGGCCTTCTGGACTATAAAAGCTGGCCAGATAAGCCATTGCTTATCTGCCCTCTCACTTCCAACTGCTGACATCCTTGGTTTTGACATTATGGTTTGCTTTTGCACATACAACACCTTCACAGCATATATGCCACTCATTCATGCACTGCTTTCATGGGTACACATACTAATTTCCCCATCCCATTGCTTGTTTGTGTTGTTTTTTAGTAATAATAAATAGTTTGCTTTTAGTTTAACTTTGCTTGGACTACCCTTCTTGTCACATTCATTGAGCCAGTTTGTGACAACAGGACTCTGCAGGGGTCAGGATTCCACAGGGATCAGGTCTCAACAGGGGTCAAGTCTCTACAGTCAGGACCAGAGGCACTACTAGGGGTGGCTTCTGGGGGCTGCAGCCCCGAATGTTTTCTCAAAAACCATTTATCTATTAAAAATAAATAAATAAAATGAATAAAAATTACACTCTGTTTAACACTTCATCAAAGACAAAAAAATATAGGCTACAATACATACAGGGCACACGCAGTTATCTGCTTTTAAAAATAATGTCCAATTTTGTGTCATTCTCTCTGACTGGATGGTGTCTCGTCTGTGGACTGCAGAGCCATTTCTGTGCATCGTTATGTAGTACCACTCCTAACAGTGAGGAAAAAAAGAAAACGGAAATACTGAACCGTAGTTCAAGTACTTTACTAGTCAACGGAGAGCGCAATAAAAATAAAGCTAAGGAAAAACTCAAAAACCAAGGTCCCCACAAACCTATCAGAAAAAGCTATGAATATAATAAATTAACAATAGGCACCACAACTGAAAATTACAACAATCAGGCAGTAATCAAACACCCTCCCTCCACCGAGGGAGTCCGACAACAGGGCTGTCTGGTGAGATAGGGTTTAAGCATGTTAATGTGGCAAATACAGGTTTTTCTCCTGCACTCAGGTGTATGAATGACAATCTGTGTCAGAAACCCTTCCCTGTATCCTTCTCCTCTGCTCTTCTCCCTGTACACCAACACCTGCACCTCCAGCCATCAGTCTGTCAAGCTCCTGAAGTTTGCAGACGACACCACTCTCATTGGACTCATCTCTGATGGCGATGAGTCTGCCTACAGGTGGGAGACTGAGCGTCTGGTGACCTGGTGCAGGCAGAACAACCTAGAGCTAAACGCTCTGAAGACAGTGGAAATGATAGTGGACTTCAGGAAGAGCCCAGCCCCACCCACCCCCATCACCCTGTGTGACTCCCCCGTGGCTACCGTGGAGCATTTTCGCTTCTTGGGAACCACCATCACACAGGATCTCAAATGGGAGCTAAACATCAGCTCCCTCATCAAAAAAGCTCAGCAGAGGATGTATTTCCTGAGGCAATTGAAGAAGTTCAACCTGCCAAGGACTATGATGGTGAACTTCTACACCTCCATCATCGAGTCCATCCTCACCTCCTCCATCACCATCTGGTACGCTGCTGCCACGGAGAGGGACAATAACAGACTGCAGCGTATCATCCACTCTGCTGAGAAGGTGATTGGCTGCAATCTTCCGTCCCTCCAGGACCTGTACGCCTCAAGGGCTCTGAGGCGTGCAGGGAAGATTGTAGCTGACTCCTCCCACCCTGGACACAAACTCTTTGAGACACTCCCCTCTGGCAGGAGGCTGCGGTCCTTCAGGACCAAAACCTCTCGCCACAAAAATAGCTTCTTCCCATCTGCTATTAGCCTCATCAACAAGGCTAGAGAGCCCCACTGTTGCTGATCAATTGCACCAATCACCAGAAAAAATTCCTTGTATGTGAAAACATACTTGGCAATAAAACTGATTCTGATTCTGATTCTGATTCTGATTCTGTACCACATAAGGACCAGAGAAATGGGCAGTGAGGGCAGGACCTGGCGCTGGCAACACCACCAATACCTGGTCACCAGGTTGAGACGGCGCTCAACCGTTTTCTTGTCGAATCGCTGTTTCATATTTGCTTAGAGGTTATACTGAAAAGTAAAAGAAGAAGTAGAAAGTTTGTTTTATTCAGTCCGTGAGCAACCTGGTGTGGTTAATAACAAGATGGACATAAGAAAGTTTTTCATAAAGAGTGACCTGCAGACAGGTGTTACATGTCTGTGAATCTGCTGCTGTAAAACCTGTGCAGTGAATTGGTGAGATGATTTGCCTTATATGAATAGCTGGTTAGCTAGCTAATGTTACCTGATTTGACTGAGGTGTGGGGTGTTTGTCACACAGATGAGTCAACAAGGATAGAGGAAGAACAGGCATCACAGCAAGGGACATCAGATTTAAGTGCAGTTGTTGATCTAGGGACTCCAGAAAGTGGCCCAAAACAGGTGCATCTTCCACAATACCCCCTCAGCCAGTTTGGAGCTCAGCAAAGAGCATTTAACTTAATTTTGATTAAAAAGAGAAAGCAGAAAGGAGTAAAGAACAGAAGATGAAAGGAGAGCAGAGGTGCCAGAAAAAGATAAATGAATAGGATATGCATTTAATCTTTTTTACATTTTAAGTTCATGACCTAACCCTTTTCAGTTTTATCTTTTCTGCTTTCAGTGGATATTAGGGTTGTCACGATACCACAATTTCAGTAGTCGATACCAATACCTGTGATTTTCCACGATTCTCGATACTAATTCGATACCCCGATTTAAAAAAAAAACAGAACCCATGTACTTTTAAATTCACTAATTTATTGAAAACTGCTTTAAACTGTCAAGTATTTAATACCACTATAAAAACAAGCAATACTGTGCTTTATGGTAATAAATAACGACAATATTCAACTATTTACATTGAAAAAAGAACAGCAGTGGCATGGAGCCATAAAACAAACAATATTCTTCTTCTTATAAATATGCAAATAAATAACTAAACTACAGTGGTGTGGGCCTGATCTCACATAACTAAAACCTCTAACACCAGGCGCTGTTTGCATGTCGGCTTGTTTGTGTCTAGAATTGCTCCGTATTCATCCGCCTCCAATGCAAAATATTTCCACTCGCGACTCTTCGTACCTGTTTTGTCACCGAGCCGACGTGTTGTGCTTCCACTCCATGAATGTATTATAATACATCCATGTTCCACTCCCACTTGCTGAAGCCATTGTTATCTCAGGTTTTCTTCTTCAGCGCCGCTGAGTGCTCACGCGCGGACACTGCCCCCGTCACTTCCGCCAAGAATCGACACGGCTCGCCGAGGGAAAGGTTGAATATTCGGTTCTGACGGTACCAGAAAAAGCAGGTATCGATGTATATTTTGCGTGTTGGTATCGAATTGGTACCGGAAGTATCGGTTCTTGTGACAACCCTAGTGGATATGAGTCTGGCTTTTGGATTATAGAAGGAATAGTGATCATTCTGAATGGTGAACTTCAACCAGCTGCTGGCTGAGTGAGTGAGTTTGTGAGTGAATTGTTAAGAGTAAATTTTCTACAGTCATTTCAGCTGAGGCAGTGTTACTAAGTGATGCCTTTTGATTTAATGCTTCATTGTCATTTATTTATTTCTATGTGCATTGTGTGCTCTGGGCTTAGCCTCAGATCTTGTCAACTTCTAGATCTGCCCCTGGTCAGGACTCTACAGGGGTCAGGTCTCTACAGGGGCCAAGATTCTTCAGGGGATCAGGACTCTATAGGGATCAGGACACTACAGGGGTCAGGACTCAACAGGGTTCAGGTCTCAACAGGGGTCAGGAGTCTACAGGAGATCAGGACTCTACAGGGGTCAGGTCTCTACAAGGATCAGAGGTCACAGCAGGTGTCTCTATCAGAGAGCAGCACCGTGCTGTCCACCTGATCACTAACCACAGAACATGTCATTGGACCGTTTTAATTTCACACAGTGAGAAAATGTGTTGTGTTTAATGAACCCCATGTTCAGGGGGCGGGGTGAGGGAGCCAGGTGTAAATAGCCAAGGAGCTGTCATGTGACCGTCCTCACCTGGGGACACAGACACACTCTGATCAGACGAATCATGTAATTTCTTGTCTCCGTCCAGGGAGCTTGTGCTTCTGACAGACCATGAAGCTGTCAGCCAGTGATGTGAGGGCGAAGGACAAAGATCTGGTTGTTGCTGTCTGGTCAAGTCCAGCATTCAGCTTCAGGAACCTCTGTGACAGGTTCAGGTCAAAACTTTATTGACTGATTATGAGTGATATTAGTTTTATTAGAGTTTTGATCAATCATAGACAGTATCAGGCATTTATCAATCACAGATCACATCACTGGACTGTTCATCTATGTTAATATCAGGTTGTGGTTGTGTTACCTTTGTTTTGTGTGTTGTCTGGACCAAGACCCTTCTGTGAGAGATTCTCAGTGAACCACTTCATAAAGTTACCACAGACTAATAATAAACTACATGTGACATGTTGTCTGACCACATGTGATGTGTTCTTGTCCACTTAGGTAAGAAGTCTCCGTCCACTGCCTCTCCAGTCTCCAACTTTGTATCTTTGTGTTTGTTTGTGGTCTTGACATGAATCATACACATGACAATAACAGCACACACTGCCTACGTTCACACCTCCACACCTTCATTAGGACCAGTCGGTTTAATCTTTACACACTTAGTTCTGAATCATGAGATTTTCAGGTCAGTTACAGAAAGAGAATCAGTCACAGCCTCAACTGTTTCATGATGGTGGTGGATTCACATCATTTACACTCTTCAGAGGAGAGGGTTTTTTTGTTTGTTTGATTGTTTGTTTGTTTATTTGTTTGTTAGTCATCCACACAGTGCAGGTCTTCAGTGTTATCTAATGAATCTTTCACAGTGTTGGGGTCAGAAGATCTTGAGGCCCTTAAGCAGAGTCAATGTGGTGGCCCTCCGTTTCCTCTGAGCTCTGGATGTCTTCACAGTCACCAGCTTGGCGGTGACGGGGGCCGGCAGCTCCTTGTAGCAGGGAGTGGTGAAGGAGGGGACACCGAGAAGTGCCTTGTCCTCGCTGACGTAGACGGCTGATGCCAGATGACCACGCTCCCCGCCTGACCTCGCCTTCCTCACGGCCTCATGGAAGATGTGCTGCACAGACCAGAAGTCCAGACACGCCGACACCTCGAAGAACAAACAGCCAAACCGAGACGCCAGGGCCTGACCGTCATACTGACTCACCTGTCTGAGAGACAACACAACAACACACCTGTTCACTCAACAAAGGTTTGACAAGTGCTCCTCATCAGTCATCAGTCTCAGCAGTGTGCACAATGCACAGACTCAGTCGGTGTCAGAAACCTTTTCTTTTCACTCTTTGTGGCTTTAAGACGAGCTGGAGAAACTTCAACCATCACTGCAGCTCCACTGATCTCAGCTTTATGTCCAGACTGAAGGACTCTGAGACTGAGAGGAACCAGATTTTCTGGTCTGATGAAACCAGGACTGGACTGTTTGGTCTCAGTTCTAAGAGTCAGGTCTGGAGGAAATCAGACCTGACTCTTTGAACTGGTCCTTCTAAAAAACTTTTTTAATCCCCAAGGAAATTTCTGGGAGTTTCTCCATCTCCACACAAGATCTCTGGAGCTCAGAGGGAGCATCAGGGTCTTGGTCTCCTCTCTTACCAGGACCATTCTCTCTGATGCCTCAGTTAGTCCAGGCCCAGCTCTAGAAGAGTCCTGGTTCTTCATGTCAGAATGATGGAGACCACTGAGCTCTTGAACCTCAACACAAACCTGCCTCTGAGCTCTGCAACATCTCCTTCCTCCTCATGGTTTCTCCTCTGATCTGCATCATCAGCTGTGAGATTTGATATAGACAGGTGTGTGTCCAGTCAGCTGATTCACCACAGGTGGACTCCAGTCCAGGTGTAGAAACATCTCAGAGATGATCATAGAAATAGAGGAAGCTGTGCTATATTTACAGAGCCACAGAAAGTGTCTGAAAACCTTTGTCAATGTGATGTTTCAGTTTTTACTTTTTAACACATTTGAAATTTTTCTGAACTTTAGTTTTCACTTTGTCATGATGAGAATTGAGTGTAGACTGATGAGGGAAAATGAATTTAAATGATTTTAGTACCAAACTACTCAGAGAACGTCTCACACTTCATTCGTTGGCAGCTGCAGAATCTGATATGTGGGGTTTTCCCACTGAAGAGTTTCCAACATGTTAGCATGTTAGCATGTTAGCATGCAGATTAGAGAGGAGGTTTGATTGTAGATTATTGGACTGAGTGACATGAACTCTGTCCTGACTTCAGCTGCTGCTGTTTCAGTGACAATGTTAACATCTGTATCAGAGTTCTGACATACAGAACCACAGTCCACATACTGACACACACCTGGTCAAAGAATGGCTGATATTTGTAGGAGGAGATCTAAAAAATGATAATGTCATACACACACAGACACACACACACACACACACACACACACACACACACACACACACACACACACACACACACACACACACACACACACACACACACACACACAATACCAGCCTGTATCTGTCCATGTCCAGCTTGTTGCCCAACAGGATGATGGGACTCTGAGGCCTGAAGGTCTTGTTGTGCAGGGCAAGCATCTGCAGGTACAGCTCACTGCCTTTAAAGCTCTCCATGCTGTCGATGCTGTAAACCACAAGGAAGGCATTTGCCCACGACAGGTAACGTTCACTGTTCACTGGACCTTCCTTCACACAGATACACACACACGCACACACACACACACACACACACACACACACACACACACACACACACACACACACACACACACACACATTTAACAGGCTGCTGGACCCACAGGTGGTTTGAAACATTTTTAAATAAACCATCCACATCCTGTTTGTGTTTTCTACTGTGTCAGAAAGAACCATACCAGTGTTCATAACACAAATCACTTTAATATATGATTATTAATATATCTGAGAATAGTTCAGTTCAGATCGATCATGTTTTCACATAAACTGTGATGTGATGCCACATTCACACCATCCTGCATGTCTCTGGATGGTGTGAACATGGAAGGAAATTTAAAATAAACCCAGTGTCACAAATAAGTTGACTCTTATCTGAGGATGAACTCAGACTGTGGAGGAGGAGGGGTCACGTGGCTTCATTAAACAGTTCCTTGGGTCCACCAGCAGAGGTCAGAACAGACTCAGAAATCCTCACCTTCCATTCACACTTTATCATACATCACAGACTCCCCTCGACACCTGGTTGAGGGGAGCTATCCATGGTGCTCTGGGAAGGTCAGGGAACATGGTCAGGCTAGGAGTCAGATCACATCCTGTGCAGACCCATACACAGTCCAGCCATGTCCTGGGTCTATACCTAGTTTTGTTGCTTATGAAATGAGACCTATCTCATCTCAGGACACTGCCCTGTCTGTTTCAGGACAGTGATGTCACACATCTTTACATGTGGAGCATCAATAACACACCAATTTTTTGATTAGTGATTACATTGTGTTTGTTTTGGATGATAAAGTTTATGTTATAGATGGCCTTTAATATGAACATGAATGATGACAATAAGGACAATAATGATTGTTATCCATCATGTTGTTGTTAGGTTACAGAGCAGAGTATTAATGGGCCTGAATATAATGACTGAGTTTCTATCCCTCCATTTTCTTCCACTTATCTGAGGTTGTGTTGCAGTGGCAGCCGGTTAACCAGTCTCTGGCTCCTCCTGGGGGATCCCAAGGCATTCCCAGGCCAGATGGGATATATAATCCCTGCAGAGAGTTCTGGGTCTGCTCCAGTGTCTCCTCCCAGTCCACTTCAACATGAAGGAGCAGCAGCTCTACTCGAGTTCCCTCCGGATGTCTGAGCTCCTCACCCCATCTATGAGGCTGAACCCAGACACCCTGCAGAGGAAACTCATTTCAGCTGCTTGTATCCGCCATCTCATTCTTTCAGTCACTACCAAACCTTCAGGTCTACCTGAACCACCACACACTGAGAGTCAACACAACAGGCTCACGATGGTTCATACCTGGTCACACGTGTCCATCACTTTCACCATGACCGGCTGCTGGTCCACAAGCTCCTCTGATGAGTACACATCCTCTACATGGCCAAGGACACAAAATAGACTGTCACAAAATAGATCCAAATATGTTCTACAGAGGTGAAGAATACTCAGGTACTAATACAACTGTGTACAAATACTCGTTACAGTACAGAAGTATTTACAGCTCCATGTAGTTAAAGTATCATCAGAAAAGGTTCTGGTTTGGTCCCTGTGATCAGATTAACTATAATAGTAGTTTACTGTTGTTGTTCCTTGGGATGGAGCTAGTTTCAACTACTTAGACATACAACATACTAAGACACGTAAGACATGTCTGCCTCGCTCCAGTTGTATATATATACTGTATATTCATACATATAAAATGGTTAGCTAGTTGAGTTCAGTGGTTCCCAACCTAGGGGTTGATAAATCTGAGGGGACGTCAGATGATTAATGGGAAAGGAAAGAAGAAAAAACAAAGTTCTGATTAACAGATATGTTAACAGGTCTTTAACACCTTTAAAGACCTTTTTAATACCACTAGAGTGCTAATTGCTAATATCTGTTTGAGGATCAGTCAATGGAAGTACAGCATAATGGAAAACCAGTAGGGAACATATGGCCAAAATTACTTCAAAAATGTCAACAGCACTGCTCTCTCAGGGAAGCTGAAACTTTGGTGCCTCCAATTTGGACTCCTTTCCCATCATGTGCCCAATCACAGGCTATCACAGGTCAGCAAGCTGGAGAGCCTGATCAGCTCACACACCAGGAAGTGGTTTGGTCTGTCTCACAGCTAGTCACATTCCAACCATTATAGTTATGTAGATCTGTTAAACCTGCCATTGCTAATTCCTGTCTCCCTTTTCCTACAGCATCTCTCTCCTTCCAGTCTGCTCAGCCCTCCCTGTGAAGTAGGGAATAAGCTCCCCTGTAGTCCTGACTCACCTTCTGTCTCTTGAGTGCTGCATTTGGGTTTTCAGACTAGCTTTAACAGTATGATCTGGCCCAAAATATCAGCCCAGTAAACTTGGAGGAATCCAACAAGCCCTTGTTAATCAAAGTACCTGGTTGGAACAACATGACTAAGCTCTGCAAGAGATCATGGAAACTCTTAAGGATCTTTCTGGTCACCTCAGCAGTGTCAGAGACCAATTAACTTCCCAACTGCCCAACATCTGCTCAGGTATGTCTCCTTTTCTCTTCTCTCTTAGGTATGAACTTCGTTCCCTACGCAGGAGTAGGAACTTGCAATACCTTCAGTCCAGGCTCACATGCAACATTGTCACAGAACCTGGAAGAAAGCCTGCAGATCCCTGCTCCACTCCTCCACCACAATCTAGAACCAGACAAACCACTGCCACACTCATGCTCACAGAAGAACAACTAACCATGAAGAGAGGCCACACATCTTAACCAACATGTAGACCATGTGAGAAGTTTGGACGTTTGGATCCATCATCTTTGATGGATCTACTAACAACTCAGAGATGACATCTTAAATGTTTCCACTGTACAGCACCTTGTAAGCCAGGTTTCAAAAGTTGTTTGTTAAACAAAGTTTACTTACTTACGTGTGACAGATGATGAGGACAGACACCCAGACAATGATTTAAAGAGCTGACAAGGCTAAAAGGTTTGAGACCACTGGTTTAATCTTAAACAATGGGTAACATGTTATAAACTTACAATATATGTAACACCTGAAAATGTAAATAAACAGTTGCAGTTAAACAAATACAACACATGGTGGAGTAGAGAGTGGAGTAGAAACACTCCCCTACATCAGTAAAGTACAGGAGCTACATTCCAACTTTGAACTGTGGAGAACATGAAACAAGAAGATCTCACCTAGATGAGGATCATATTCACTGATGAAACGTTTCGTCAGGAATTTCACTGTCAGAGCTGTAAAACAGAAAACAGACAATTAACTTACTGTCTGTCTGTCTGTCTGTCTGAACATTTGGCTGTCTGTCTGGCTGTCTGCTTGACCGTCTATCTGTCTGACCATCAGTCTGTCTGACTGTCTGTCACAATAACCACTCAAAACACAACAAAAAATACTGAGAACACAACACAACAACAACATCAACAACAACAACTGTGATGGTTTGCCCTTATGTACATTTTATGTTTGGAGTCTTTACTTCCTTCTTTGTCCTGTTTCCCTCCAGTCAGACTGGCCCTGCCCTGACGTGTTTCAGCTGTGTTTCACCTGTGTTCTATTGTCCTACTCCTTCGTCTGTTCTGTTTTCCTCTGCCTCGCTCCAGTTGTCATCCAGTGCTTTTCCTGTGGACTCCTCCTGTTTGCCTTTGTATTTCCCCTTCACATTCAGAACCAGAACTAGAATCATTACCAGAATCAGAATCACAACCAGAACCAGAATCAGAATCAAAACCAGAATCAGGACCACAATCACAATCACAATCACAATCAGAACCAGAATCACAGTATCAGTATCAGTATCAATATCAATATCAGAATCAGAATCAGAATCTGGTTTATTGCCAAGTAGGTTTTCCAACATATGTGGAATTTGTTTTGGTGTTTTAGTGAAAAACAAAGTAAGAAGGAAAAAATCTGAAAAGAGATCAAACAAACAGGTTCTGCAGCAAGATCACTTAAATATAAACACAAAATTTGACATTTCTCTTCTGTATTATCCAATACATTTAAAATAAAATGAAATATTTATACTAGAGATGTGAAAAAATATTATAGAAAAATATAAATATGTACAATATAAATATGTATAAATAACTTTGTCGTGCTCCTGTTTTTCCTGAGTTCTGGTTTTTGTTCCGGTCAGGGTTCTTAGGTTTCTTCTTTTTTGTAAGTGTCAAACAGGTGAAGGTTGGTTTATTATTATTATTGTAGCCCTTGCTAAAATAATGGATGTATATTGATGACAATGTATAAATAATGTATGAATTAATAATTCATATATGTTCATTGTGTATTTAAGATGTTTAAATATATAAATATGGTTAAAAATACAGAACAAGTTAAAAAGAGGTATGTTAAAATATAAGTTAATGTCATTTCGTTTCATGGCATATAAAAAACAAAAAGTAGTACGTTCATGCTGAAATAGTGTTTTCGGAGACGTATGAGTCATTCTGTGCTATTTACACAACTTTTATTTGTTTCTGCGAGCTGTCGATCAAAAATGTCTTTTATATGACTGGCATGTGCAGAGCTCCAGTGACTCCGGCCAATCGCGGAGCAGTCTGAGGTAAAAGGGGTGGGAGGTGAGCTGTGTGTTGTGCCCGGGAGAGAGAGAGCATAGAGGGAGACATAAGTCAACAGAGTCAGAGAGTGTTCAGAGGACCGAAGTTCGTAACTAATGGGAAACGGACAGTGACCTGATGTTAAGAACTCTGTGAACTGCTGAGAGGTAAACCTGATACATATGAGTGTTCTGTAAACTGTGACTAAGCTGTACAGTGTAACAACGGACTTTCATTGCTAACCGCAGCTAGCCATTAGCTTTAGTCTAGCTTAAGGAATAAATCAACTGTAATGTCAGAGTTTAATACAATTGACCAAAAAACTGTAGAAGAAACAGTTCAGCATCTTAAAACATCGACATGTTGTCTGGACACAATGCCATCTGACTTTTTAAAAACTATTGTAAGCTCTGTCCAAACAGATCTGCAGCAAATAATAAATTGCTCACTTCAATCAGGCACATTTCCTAAAGCCCTAAAAGTAGCTGCCATCAAGCCACTCTTAAAAAAGAGAACATTGGATACTACCATTTTAACCAACTACAGACCCATCTCAAATCTTCCCTTTATAGCCAAGATCGTTGAGAAAGTGGTTTTTAATCGACTCAGCAACTTCTTGAACTCCAGAGGACTCTGACAAATTTCAATCAGGCTTCCGACCTCACCACAGTACAGAAACAGCTCTTATTAGAGTGTTAAATGACATAAGGTTGAACACTGACTCAGGCAAGGTGTCAGTTCTGGTCCTGTTGGATCTCAGTGCTGCGTTTGACACTGTGGATCACAGTATACTGTTGGACAGGTTGGAAACCTGGGCAGGACTCAGCGGGACAGTCCTAAAATGGTTCAGGTCCTACTTGGAGGAGCGGAGTTATTTTGTGACCATTGGTAGTTATCAATCTGATCGAGTGGCTATGACATGTGGAGTTCCTCAGGGGTCAGTCCTTGGACCCCTTCTCTTCAACCTGTATATGCTGCCTTTGGGTCAAATTCTGCAGAATTCTAATGTCAACTATCATAGTTATGCAGATGACACACAAATATATCTCGCACTGTCTCCAGATGACTGCAGTCCAATAGAGTCATTGTGTCACTGTTTAGAGCAAGTCAAAAATTGGATGAACCAATATTTCCTTCAGTTAAATCAAGAAAAAACTGAGGTCATTGTTTTTGGCAATAAAGAGAAGAGGGTTGCTGTCAGTAAACACCTTGAGTCACTGTCTATAGAAACTAAAGACCGAAACCTTGGCGTGCTGATAGACTCAGATCTGACCTTCAACGGCCATATCAAATCAGTCACCAAATCAGCCTTTTATCAACTTAAGAACATATCCAGAATTAAAGGTTTCATGTCCCAAACTGATCAGGAGAAGCTGATTCATGCTTTTATCTCCAGTAGACTGGATTACTGTAACGGTCTTCTGACTGGACTCCCCCAAAAAAGTATCAAACAGCTGCAGCTCATTCAGAACACTGCAGCTAGAGTTTTAACCAGAACAAAGAGATCAGATCACATCACCCCAGTTCTTAAGACCTTACATTGGCTCCCAGTCAGCTACAGAATAGATTTTAAAGTTCTGCTACTGGTCTACAAATCACTGAATGGTTTAGGTCCAGAATACATGAATGACATGTTAGTAGAGTATAAACCCAGTAGAGCTCTGAGATCTACTGACTCAGGTCAGATAGTGGAGCACAGAGTTCAGACATGGTGAAGCAGCATTAAAGCAAGCCCATGCTAAATCGGCCTGATACAGTTTATGGACTTGGAATGTGTGTATTAAATTCAGGAGAGGAAGACGGACATGTTGACGGCATTAAGGAGAGAAGCGAAGTGCCAGTGAACTAGGAAGGAACTGCATCCCTCCTGTGTGTGTATGAGAGCTGAGGATCGTGTTGCCATGTGGAGACTGTCACCCTGCCGGTGACCTGCTCATTCCCCCTTCTTCCTACTAACTGTCGGTGACCCGCTCATTCCCCCTTCCCCCTACTCACTGTCGGTGACCCGCTCATTCCCCCTTCCCCCTACTCACTGTCGGGAGCCATGAGTACATTATTTGCACGTGCATTTTGTTTTTGCTTACTGAAAGTGAAGCGGCCAGTTTGTTTTAGGCCCCAACGCACCCTAGCAACGACACAGGCCTACAACAGGGGTTTTTGTTGACTTATAGACTGTTGTGGACCAGGTGTGTGTGTGTGTGTGTGTTAGAGAGTGTGCGTGGGTCCATTATATTAATTACATTTATCATGATTTATGTTACTTTATATGTTACGTACAAGTGACTGAACAGTACTTAAAATGGGTATAATTCCTGTTAAAATTTAATATGATTCACTGAACCCAAGTGCTTTATTTAATATTTTTTATTTATTATTTTGAACTTTATTTGTGTATGTATGTAGTGTATTTAAATTTTAACTGTTGTTGTGTGGTGTTCATTTAAGTATTTCATATTTTATTTACAAGCATAAAAAAAAGGGAATATCATAAGAGTAACCCAGGCCCCGTCCATAGTTACGTGTTACATTATTATTAATGTGATAAGTCTTTAGACATTGTGTGCACTTTTATTTGTTCTCAGGTTTATTATTGCACGTTTTTATATTTTGTTTTATTACTTTTTACTACTGTTTTTATCATGGACTTTTATTTTCTTATCTTGACTGTTGTGACTTCCTGCCTTGAAAGACTAATTTCTAATTACCTGCACCTGTAAGGATTTGGACTCCTGAAAAGGAAAGGGACTGCTGAGGAGATGCCAGTTGGTCTTTTGCAGGGAGAAGAGCGAGGAGAGCAGATGGCAAGTGGAAAGGTTGTGAGATGAGGGCCTTCGATTCTACAAAGATAAACAGGTGATTGACGGTCAAGCTGGCAGGTGGCAGTGCAAGATATGAGTGAGCAGTAACAGCAAACGATCGAGGGGCCAGGAAGTCAGCAGTTGACCTGACCGGAGAGAGACTAGAATACACAACACAACATGGGAAGCGGGCAGGGTTTAGCACCCTGCCGTTATGAGACAGTATCGGTGTAAGGTCAGTGACATTGTTTGTCACTGTTGACCTGAGGAGGATTAACAGCGTCGTCAGCCTAGCAGAACGAGCCCACCCAGAGGTGAGTGTGCCCCTCCCCTATTGAGACTGACTCGACCCCTTCCATGTACACCCCCAAGAGCGACCACATCCCTGCACCTTATATCAATAAGGTTAAGTTAAGGAACTGTGGAACTGTTTTCATGGACTTTTGGTTTGCTTTTATGGAGAGCTAGTGTGATCTTTTTATCACTCCTTCAGCAATTGGTTGGATCCACATGACCAAGCTCTGCTTGGACACTCTTAAGGATCTTTCTGGTTATGTGTGGGGAAACATGTAGACCATGTGAGAAGTTTGGACATTTGGCTCTATGGTCTTTGATGGATCTACTAACAACTCATAGATGACATCTTAAATGGTAGTTTAGTCCAGCACCTTGTAAGCCAGGTTTCAAAAGGTGCTTGTTAAATAAAATTTACTTACTTATGTGTGAAACATGATGAGGACAGACATCCAGACAAAGATTTAAAAAGCTGGGCTAAAAGGCTGGAGAGCAGTGAGCTAGCGTGATCTTTTTATCATCCCTTCAGTAGTTTAGTTAGTTTAATCTAGGCCTGGCCTCATGATTTTAAATTTCTGTAATAAATATTCTTTATTGGTCTGTGCTTCCTTGGTCGCCATGTCACTGCTGACAATAACTCTGGCTTCATTGTGGGTTTTATTTAAACCTTTTAGGTAATCCCCACATCTACTACGTAAGTTTGTATTTTTTTTGTATGAAGCATCATCTTTGCACCTTACTGCTTTTGTTGTCTGCATTTTGGGTCATACCATTCCTGACGTGACAACAACTGCAACCACTGAAATAACAACAACTGCAAACACACCAACCACCACTGAAACAATAACAACAACTGAAAATACAACAACAGCCAGTGAAATTGAACAACTGAAAACACATAAGCTCCACTAAAAACACGAGAAAATAACTGAAACCACAATGTGGGCATTCCAGAAAGGAGGTTCAACAAACTCTGAGTCTATCCCCGAACTCTGAGTTGACTTACTCCGAATTGGGAAACTGTGAGTATCCAGTTCCAGAACAGCTGATTTGAATCAGATCAATGAACTGAGTATGTTAACTTTTAGTTAAGCACATGTATGACCACTATAAAAAGCCATCATCAATGGAGCCCTGATACCTTGATTCACCATGGCAACAACAGAGAAAAAGATTGAGTGACTTTACATCACTGGAGCACCTCTCACCTAATATCCTGCTTAGTAGATTAACATTACAATATTAACACATTTTTATTTAACACAATTTTATTTATTTTATACATATTGGAGTCATTGATTTGTAGACTGAAATGTCATGATGTGTATATGACCACTCAATAAAATACTAATTTAAAAAAAGAGATTAACATTTGAGTTGTACTCAGCCAACAGAAAGATGGCAGAGGCCCGCAAAAGGCAGAGGGCCGCCACCACCACCACCACCTCTGACAGGCTAAGGAGCTGGCCCTCAGCCAAAACTGTCAAAGACCAGTGGCTGAAGTCTTCCCTGGAGGAAGCTCATCAGAGCCAGACACAAGTGCCTACGTCAGATGGAAGTATACACACACACATACATATAGCTATACATATACATCTATATTAGGTTTTTCATCTCCCTTCTCCCCTCAACAGTTGCAGATGTTGTCATCTACCTGGTTGAGCCTCCAGCCACTGCAACAATGGAACAGCCTGTAGTTGTAAGTACTGAATACTCAGCTCTTGCCTCATATGGTAGTTTAAAGTTTACTGAAACAGAATCCTCTCCTGCATCACAGGAGGAGGATGATGATGATGATGATGAAACGCTGTCTGCTGCCACAGAGAAGGATCCAGAGGGGCATACAGAAGTAATAGTCTTAATGTTATGTCTGGCTACTAGCAATTCTCAAACCATTCATATTCCTTGCACAAACAACTTGCACATTTTTTTTCCTTTAACAGAGCCAGCACCAGGAAGAGGGTCCTTCAACCTCCACAGCACAGCTTGACACTGAGATTTTCAGTAAATGCCATGTTACTTGTAATGTATAACTGGAGAATTTAAATGTCATCCATATGTTTTCCAGTTACCAGTAAAGGAGTTATATAGACTGAACCTCCTTAAGATGATTGCTAAAACTGATAAAGAAATGGTCCACTTGGATCGCCAAATTGGGAAAGCAGACCTAGAAATTCTATTTCTAGTTTCTAGTAATTCTATTACTAATTCTAGTTGAGGTGGTTATCACAGGTAAAATGTGTTAATTGTTGGAACAACATTACAAATCCTAGGGAATAAAGAGGACCAGATCAAACGTGAATTATTTGTCTTTATTTTTTTGTGGTGTGGTGTAATTGTGGTGATGTCTTAATCTGAAAAGTAATTCATGCAAATTACATCTCTGACAGCCCTTCCATCCTGGACATCTGCAGGGCGGATAGGACGGTCATCCTCAGGGACATTAATCTGTACAGCAGGGTGCTGCTCTCCTCTAATAGTGGCAATATTATGGGGAACAAAATATGCCACAGTGATGTCACACACCCTCTCTGGGGTCACCCTGATCTTACACAGGCACTGGTCATCTCAACCCGGGCTCTAGTCCTGCAGTGGGCCACATTAAAACATTGTTGGGGCCCTGGGTCAGGATAAGGGGTCAACAGAGAGGGCTGCCAGGGATATTCTCTATCACCCAGTAGGTAGCCATCAAACTCTCCTGTAATTATAGTGGATACATTTGGGTGTGCTGAACAGGGAAACAAGGAATGATATTTGTACAAAGCTTTAGGTTCTTTACCACGTGCAAATCTGTTGCTCAGGCTACACTCTCGATAGACCTGGGAATCATGTACAGAGCCAGGCCACTTGGCTTCCACATTCAAAATGATGTGGGCTGCATCACATATGATCTTGACAGTGCAGAGAATGACATGTGAGTTGCAGTATGTTGAGACATGTAATTTTTAAGATGGTAGTTAATATACCTGAACATTGATGCTGTGAAAGGATTTCCTATTAACATTTTCTGCAGGAGCAGTAATATGGACGTGTGTTCCATCTATGCAACATCACATTTGGATGCCCTGCAAAATGACAGTTAATTACACCACTGATCCTAGTCTGAGGTTGCAGCATAATGTCTATTATAATTAAATCTAATATAAAATATATGTCTTCAACTGAATTATTTCTGCATCACTCACCTGCAATACTGTGAAATTCCTCTTTGATGTTTCTCAGAAGTTTGTGCCCAGGGAACACTACCATGATGGGTAACAGGCATTTGAGCTTGACACACCGTTGCCTTGTCAATGTGTTCTGCATCGCCAATGTTGTAAAGAAAGCTCCTATTAGCATAAAAACGTAGCACAATGCACAGAATTTGCTCCAACATGAGCGCACTTCTGCAGTGTGTGAGATTGGATATGTTTGGTCAGAGAATGATATTGAGATAAACCATTGAGTGTGATGAAAAGCGAAACCGTTCTAACAAAAATTCATCAGAGAATGAGAGCGCATCCAATCTACCCATGTCGGACAGCTTGCTTCAGATGGGAAGAAACTCTGGGTTTCTTACAGAAAACCTGCCAGCGAGCAGGTTATGTTCACAGAGTCAGTTACCATGGTGATAGATTCAGTTTCAGTTACCTCTCTATTGGAACGGATAACACAGAGTTTCTCTTAACTCAGGGTTAACTTACTCAGAGTTTTCACATAACCCGCTTTCCGGAATACTCCCAACAACTGAAAACACAACAACTGAAAACACAATGACAACAACTGAAAACACGACAACAACAACAGAAAACACAACACAAAACACAAGAAAATAACAACTGAAAACACAATAACAACAGAAAACACAACAACAAATGAAAACAACAACTGGAAACACAATAACAACAAATGAAAACACATAACTTCCACTAAAAACACAGGAAAATAACAACTGAAAACACAACAACAGAAAACACAACAACAACAACAACCGAAAATACAACAAGAAGCACATCAGACATCAGACTGATGTTAGTGATAAAGTCAATCAGCCGAATCAAGGAGCATCAAAAGAAAAAGAGGTTCGACAGGAAATGATGACTGTAAACATAAATTACTACGACATCATCACCAGAGGTTTAAGTTCTCCTGGCTCAGTCACTAGGAGTATGGTTCAGTCAGACTGACAGTTCCACAGATGAACACTTTGTTCTCAGATTCTGGTACTGTAAAGAGTTAAAGTCAGACCTGATTTCCCGGAGCCCAGAACACCAAGGAGCACCAGGTTACACTCAGCTGGACTTCTGTCAGCAGAACCACACGTCTTCACTTTCCCAAACATCAGCGACATGATTCTGATCTTCTCTCTGCCTCACAGACAATCATCAGCACTCCCATTGGATAATACAGAGGATAAAATTAAAAAATAAAACATGTCTGCTTGTTTATTTCAGCGTCAGAAAATGGAAAATTAAAGTTTCTTCTGAAGATCCAAGTGGACCAGTAACATGTAATCTTGATCCTGTACTGTGGTCCCTGTGAGAATCTGCTGCTCCCAGAAGAGGAAAAACTGATGCTCTGACTTCTCCATTTTAGGAAAAAGACTTCAAACCCAGCCTGTAAAACCTGAACTGAGACACACACACACTCTCTCTCTCTCTCACACACACACACACACACACACACACACAAATACACACACACAGCCTCACAAGCCGGATGTTTGTCTTAAGACCTCAGCAGCTCATGTTATTATACATAAATATATGCGATTCTATTTGTTTTCCCTCCACACAGATAATCTCACTGACTGAGGTGAAGATGTGAATGTACGTGTGATCAAACATCATTTTAGTCTAGTCAGTTAGTTGGTCAGTTAGGCAGTTAGTCAGTTAATTAGTTAGTTAGGTTAGGTACACACACTAAAACCAGTTTAAAAAAAACTTAAAAAATGAATGAATTTAAAAGGGTTGAAAAGGTGAGGTCCTTGAGGCACTGGCAGGGTTAGATTAGGTTAGATAGGTAGTTAGGTTTGATCAGTCAGTCAGTCAGTTAGTTAGTCAGTTAACTGACTGAGCTGATTTAAGACCCCCTCCTGGACACAGAGGGTCACACATGTCTGTTTCTTGTAGCTGAGGTTACTGATGAACAGATGAGAGCAGAATGGTGGTGCAGGTTGTACAGACAAGCTGTCAGATTACAATCATAGACACTCCCTCTGCCTGCGGGACTAACCCTGCTACCATAAAAAAATTTTCAAATGTTTTACCCCAGTAAAGGTAGAGGGACAACAGAGGAAGAGATCTCTGTTAAAGTCCTGCACTCAGCATGTAAAACATGTGACCCACAGGATCAGCCTATTGTTGCTGCTCAAGGACAAATGTTCAGCTGTCTCACCACTGTCACAAACAAAGAGCAATATGAATCATCAGCTCTCTCTCACCTCCTCTCTGCTCCTCTTCCTGCCCTGGCTGGATGTCATCATAATGTAGTTGAACAGTGTCACACGTCTGCCTGCTATGTATAGAGTGTGTCCTCAGAGCTGTGCTCTGGACAGGAGGCGTCACTCTCTCTGCCAGTGACTGGTGAGACACTGTGGATGTGCTGTGTTTTGATTTGGATCAAACCTTGATCCAGTCTTCCCTGTAGAGAGCAGCTGGGCTGGAGGAGTAATGAAGCTCTGCAGGAGGGAGGTGATGGAGTCCTTCAGCTCTCCACGCTGTAAGCCACCTCACAGCCTGAGGGTCAACATCAATGGCAGCTCTTTCTCTGTGGATAGAAGCACCCTGGCTGAGAACTGTGAGTACTTCAGAGCGTTGTTCCAGTCAGGAATGAGAGAGTGCCAGCAGGAGGAGATCCAGTTGCAATGTGTGGGGGTTCTGGGGTTCCTGGTCTTGCTGCAGGTCCTGGATGGAGAGCGACCAGTGCTCAACAGCGACCAGATCGTGGAGTCCATCGAGTGTACGGCTTTTCTCCAGGTGCCGGTCCTCACGAAGCACCTGATAAGTGTGATTAATTCTGAGAACTGTTTGCTGATGTACCACACTGCTGCCACCTACGGCGTGAGGGAGCTGTCCCACAGCTCAGCCTTATTCATCAGGGACATGTACGCTGACCTGAGGGAGGATGTCCACGCCTTACCCAGCCAGCTGGTGGAGTACATCGAGTCTCTGCTCCCCAGCAGCTACATGGCTGTGTGCAGCCACTCTCCGTCCAATGAGCTGCTGCAGGACGGTCAGAGGACTGTCTGCTACCTTGACGAGGAGCACAGAGAGTGGAGGGTTCTGACTCATCTACCTGGGAGCACCAGCACCACCATGGCTGGTGTGGCCGTCCTGGACAACAGACTTTACATCATCGGGGGGGTGCATGATGTGAGTAAAAAGGTAGTAGAGACAGGTTTCTGTTACGACCCTGCAGCTAACACATGGTCCACCATCTGTGGCCCCCAGCAGCTGCGCTACAACTTCACTCTCGTGGTACATGAGGATTTCCTGTACGCTCTGGGGGGGGAGTACAACATGAAGGCCCTGTCATCTGTGGAGAGGTACAGGGTATCTAATGGGAGCTGGAGTTCTGTCTCCCCCCTCCCTTCCCCTGCAGCCTCTGTGGCATCTGCTGTTGCCATGAACAGGATGTTTATCTGTGTCTGGAAAGGGAAGGGGGCTACAGATATCCTGGAGTACGCACCTGGACTGGACCAGTGGCTTGTGGTCACCACCCTCATCCGCCAACACAGTTATGGTCTTTGTATGGTGGCCCATAAGGACAATCTGTATGTGATGAGAAATGGACCCTGTGATGACTTCTTACTGTGTGTGATGGACTGCTACAGTCTGACATCAGGTCAGTGGACAGCAGTCTCCGGTCAGTACAGGAACAGTAAAGGATCTCTGCTGACTGCCATGGTCCGGGGAGACTCTGTGTTCACGCTCAGCAGACTAGTGACCACGGAGTACATGGTGGACAACCACAGATGGCAACTGAAGCGTGAGATGAAGGGTTTCGGCAGGATTGGATCTATACATACATTTCTAATGAGGCTGCCTAAAGTCTCCGAGTCCATCACAGGCAACAGTCTGGATCTGGGTCAGGACCGGACCCACAGAGACCCGGTGACTGTCCCAGATTATCAACACGGTGCTCTGTGAACCAGTGAGAGCTGTTCTTTAAAACATCACTGGCTGTTTATTTTGATGTGAACAAAGTTCCAGCTCACACAAACTGATCTGACTGAAAAATAAAATCAGTTCAGACTGACTGACCTCTGACCTTCTGTTCACCTGCAGATTTAATCTGCTGGTTTCTGTCCGACATGTCTGTGTGGATCACAGAAGTTGTTTGGTCGAGACCTGATGAACCAGAATGATCCATTAGGGCGGGCCATACTCAATTTTTTTTTTAAATCAATTAAGAGGGGTGTTCAAATCATGTATTTTGGTGTGTAGAAGACAAATCTGAATTTAATTTTTAAATCTGATAACCCTAACCTACATCAATTTGCAGTTGATTATTTTTAAATTTTGGGTTATTTTGCTATTCTTCTGGAATGATTTTTTTTTTTTTTTAATTATTTTGTTGGGCTTTTTATGCCTTTATTATAGCGTAGGGGAGACTGACAGGAAAGGGGGTAGAGAGAGGGGAATGACATGCAGGAAAGAGTCGGACCGGTTGGGAGTCGAACCAGTGACTGCCTGCCAAGAGCGTCTTACACTCAACATGGTACGCGCCCTAACCACTCGACTACAGGGCCGCCCCCTCTTCTGGAATGATTTGAATTGTATTTGTGATACCATCTAGCTCAGAAATGGTGAGAAAATTACTATTTTGAGGAGGTTTATCAAGTGAAACATTACATTTTATATGATTAGAGGATATTCTGGAGTGAAAGTCTTCTACCTCATAAGAGCCACCTGACAGTTAAGGCTCCCACATAGTCGGGTGGACTGTGCACGTACTGCGCAGACTCCACACGCACTGTCCGCGGAAGTTTGAGGTTTCATAGTCGAGCATACGGTGTCACATTAAAAACAGGTCGATGTGAGGGTTTCTCACCGAGTAGTCTATTGCGTGACACTGAGTACACGTATGTGGAGTCCGTGCGGTCGTAAAAATTGAGCTTTGCGCAGACGGGTCCGGGTTTCATATTGTGTTGAGTTGTGCAGTAGTGAAATGGCTCATGTTAAGACAAGGACGAAATCAAGCTCACATTTGAGTATTCTGGTTGGCACGGCCAGGAGCTGTTGGTGTCTGAACTGCCAACTGTGAGGGATATCCTGAGGTATGGCATCTACTTGAGGGAACAAAGTGAAGATGACCGGAGGAACTACCCAGTGGATCAGCTGGTGGGTGACATCTATGATGGAGTGCTTCCTGCAAGGATAGCTCTGTTGGAGATAGGACCAGTGAACCACAGCCGTTGGCTCACCACAGCGAACAGACTTCTCAGGCTCTGGGTGTCAAAGCACGGACTTAAAGGAAAGAACCTGAAGAATCTGCGATTCATTGTGGAATTTATCATTGGAGTGTACTATCCATGTTGGTTCAATGTGAAGGTCAATCACTCCTGGATTGAAGGGCCTAGGCACATCCTGTTTCAGCTGGACTGCCTGAAGTCCCAGAGGAAGGAGGTGCTGGACATTGTGTTGCCAACTGTGAAAAGATCTGCTTGGTATGCCCACAGCGAAGCCCTCATCCAGACACTGTTGTGCTCTGAGGATCAGAAGGAGAGGATTGAGGGGGTGGAGAGAATCCTGGCTATCAGGGGAGACGGGGACCCAGACACTCAGTTGGGGGACTCCTCTGTCAGGACCAGAAGGACACCGGACATCAACTGTGATGCTTCCACCATTGGTGACTTGATCAGCTGGTCAGAGGATGTATCAGAACCACCTCTCACTTGCTCCCTAAGCACTTCAGAGGTGAAGAACTGCATCAACATCCCCATGAAGGTGCCCAACTGGCCTTGCCACACACAGAGCATTGAGAGGGTTGTGAAAATGGTGACTGAGGCTTCTGCCAAATACTTCTCACAGGAAAAGAGGGATGGAGGGATCAGAGCCCAAGAGACCAGCAGGAGACTGATGTCCAAAAATGAATCAAAGCAGGACTTGTGCAACCTGACAATGTTCATGCATTAACCTGTTAATAAATATGGAAATCTGAATTGGATTTGTCCATTAATTTCCCTAACATCTTCTTATATCTTACAAAGGGTTTCGAAAGGGTAGAATTAGTTATTTAAATACAAAATTGATGTAGGTTAGAGTCATCCAATTAAAAAAATAAACTCATATTTGAATTCCTCATTAAAAAATACATAATTTAGACACCCCTCATGTTAGGATTTCCTTTAGATTCAAGTTTTCACATGAGTATGGCCCTAATGATCCATTCATGTGATGCTGAACAGTGACAGTATGATTCGCTTGGTTTTGATGTGTTTGTGGTACCTAGTCCCTGACGTACCCCGTTCCTGTTTCGACAGAAAACAAACCTTTAATTTTAAAACACTGACAGATCCTGTGTGGGAAGAGGGGTCACATCAGGTCAGACCACCGAGAAGAAGAAACCCGAGGAACATTTTCTCCAGCTGAATGAAAAAGCCTCCATTAAATTTGAGAAAAACTTTAATATGTCTCTCACACTACTGACATCATCATCATCTTTATCAGCATACATACAAGATAAAAACATCATATACTTTCCCTTTGTGAAGGCCACTGACCATCTTCACACATGATGACGTGTGTGTGTGTGTGTGTGTGTGTGTGTGTGTGTGTGTGTGTGTGTGTGTGTGTGTGTGTATGTGTGTGTGTGTCTGTGTGTGTCTGTGTGTGTGTTGATCTGCTGCCTGTCATGCCACACGCATCATCAGCTCCTCAAGGGCGCGCTCTCGGTGGTTCTCATGGACCAGCAGCACCTCTTTGATAGCATTCTGCTGGAAGCCCATCTCATGGAACTGACTGAGCAGGTGGAGGAACTCCTCGGCCTGGAAGGAACAAACATCACATCTGTACCACTTTAAATCACAGTGATGTCATTACAGTGTAAATCCTGTCTGTGAGGATTAAAGGTGATGTTGCAGCTCTGTGTCTTACCTTTGTCTCACAGTTCTGAAACATCTCCAGAGCCTCCTCCACCTCAGCCATGTCATAACCCAGCTGACACAGGTGGTCACATGCTACCAGGTAACTCAAGACCTGTAGACACACACACACACAGGTTTGTTCATACAGGATCAACATCCTGTGGGTCAAAAACCAAAGGAATTGTCATCACAGGAAGTCAGTAACAGGAAGTTCTCAGCAACAGGAGGTTCTCAGTAACAAGAGGTTCTCAGGAACAGGAAGTTCTCAGTAACAGGAAGTTCTCCGCAACAAGAGGTTCTCAGGAACAGGAAGTTCTCAGTAACAGGAAGTTCTGAATAACAGGAAGTTCTCAGTAACAAGAGGTTCTCAGGAACAGGAAGTTCTCAGTAACAGGAAGTTCCAATCCGATCTAAAACTGAAATATGACATCGACATAAGTATTCAGACTCTGTGTCTCTAATTTCTCTGATCATCTCTGAGATGTTTCACCACCTGGACTGGAGTCCACCTGTGGTAAATCAGCTGATTGAACACACACCTGTCTATATCAGGTCTCACAGCTGACAATGCAGATCAAAGCAGAAACCATGTGGAGAAAGGAGCTGCTGCAGAGCTCAGAGAAGTCTGGAACCACCAGCATACTTATAGAGCTTGACCTGGACTAACTGAGACATAAGGGAGAAGGACCAGGACCAGAGACCAGAGACCAGGACCCTGATGGTCTCTGAGCTCAAGAGAAACCTCCAGAAGAACAACCATCACTGCAGCTCTCCACTGATCTGGTCTTTATGACAGAGGGTCCAGATGAAGCTAAAGGACTCTGAGACTGAGAGAAACCAGATTCTCTGGTCTAATTAAACCAGGACTGGTCTGTTTGGTCTTAGTTCTCAGAGTAAGGTCTGGAGGAAAACAGACCTGAAGTTTTTCCATCTCCACACAGGATCTCTGGGGCTCAGAGGGACCATCAGCGTCTTGGTCTCCTTGTCCTTGATGTCTCAGATGGTCCAGGTCCAGCTTTAGCAGAGTCCTGGTTGTTCAAGTTAAGACCATGATGTTAGTGCAGTACTTGCTATGTGTTTAAAGCTCATATTATCAGTCCCAGTGTAGGTTTCTTTGAACAGAATTACAGCTTTCAACCGTGATCTGTCACTGATCCACCATGTGGAGCTGACTTCAGTCAGTCTGGGTTAACTGAAGCTGAAACACAATCTGTGTGAGAGCAGAGTGACCTGTGGAGTCCGGACACAGAGTAAGACTCTAATTAAGTCATTAGTTCTTCCAGTTGATGGAGCAGCTGATGTTGACTGAGGAGCTGATCTGAGATCAGACTGTAAATGTTATAAAAGCATGAAACACGTCAGAAAGTCAGATGAAGAGCTGCACCGACCACTGTGTGTGTTTGTGTGTGTGTTAAACTTCCTGATATGCTCTCTTTCCCATCAGCCCCCCCTGTGGTCTGTGATCTATTCAGAGAAGAAGTCATGGGAAAATGCAGACTCCAGATCAGTGGAAACTCAGGGTCTATTTTTACTCTGGATTAAAGAGACTTAGTTCACTGCCTCCTGACACACATTTATACAACTCTCTGTACAACACAAAATACATAACATCACAACACTGTTGCCATGGAAACGCCCACTCTGAGGCTCAAAGCTTAGATCTGACACAGAGCTGCTGGTGGTCTAAACACAGACTAACAGAGTCTGATGTCTGACAGAGACAGAGATATTTTCTGTGGACTGAACTGGGAGAGAGAAAAATACAGAGCACAACTTTAACTGAAGTGGTTCAGTTATCAGCTGATTACTGAGATGGTTTTAATCAGAGCCAGACCCTTAAATCAACCACATTGTGTGTGTGCGTGTGTGTGTGGGTGTGTGTACGGCAAGGGGCCAGGGAATGCATTCTGTCAGTGAGCGTCCTCACAAAGAAGTGTGTGTGTGTGTGTGTGTGTGTGTGGTGTGGCTGACTGACCTGATCTGGGGTCTGACGCCCCGTCCTCTGCAGGGCGATGATGGCAGTATGGAGGGGGTAGCCCCGGGCTGTGATGGCCCCCAGCACCTCCCTCTCCTCTGGGCTCAGAGCTGACAGGAGCTCTGCTGACGAGTCTGAAGCAGATGAAGGGAAACCTCGGGGGACTGAGGCCACAGGGGGGTTTCTACAGGAGTCTGGACTGAGAGACATCTGGGAAACAACAGACTGTAGTGAGTGTGTGTGAGGACAAAGGCGCTGGTGAGTGTGTTTGAGGACAGAAGACAGAGACTGTAGTGAGGACAGAGGACAGGACAGAGACTGTGGTGAGGACAGATATTGTGGTGAGGACAGAGGACAGAGACTGACAGCTGGTGAGGGCAGAGTGACCCTGAAACATTTTCAGACCACTTCCACCTGCTAATCCTGGTGCAGCTCTTATAACTGGGCTGGATTCAGGGAGCAGACTTTTAATAGTCTATTTTTGAGTCCAGATGCCTAAAAACATTTTGGAAATGTGAGCTAAAAAAAAGACAGATTTCCTCTTCCAGCTAACATAGTGCTGACTTTCACAGGAAGAGTTAAAGCATTCAAAGATCAAACCTGAAAATAAAACAAGTCATTGTGCTGCAAGGATTCATCATGGAGCCTGTATGTGAGGAGATTATAGCATGAGATAATGCCCTGAGCTTTAGACTGTATTCATAGTCTGAGTTAGGGCTATCTTCATTATATTTACTCCCTCAGCCACACTACACACTCTGAGTCATCACACCATAACAATGTTAAAGCATGGGGACTGGTCACCTGGACTTGTTTTTAAAACTATATCCTATAATGCAGTATGATGTGTCACAAGATGTTTATTAGTTTTGTACAATGTAGTCAGTTGTTTCTGCAGCATTAAAGCCACTCAAATATTTTCATATTTACAAAGGATGAAATAACTGTGTGAAATGTGAAAGTTGTTGCAGGTAGAGATTTATCACCTGACTGCAGTTCTTCTTCTCTTTATTTTGGTTCATTCTCAACCTCTCTTCAGCTCCATCTTATTGTGAACCTGTGTTTACAGCTTGTTGTTCAAATGTGTTCCACCTTTACCAGCTGCATGATCAACACATTAATGTATAATCATAATACAACCATATAATAAACATTCTGTATTATGGGTACTTTTATTTTTGGCACTTTGAGTATATTTTGATGCAAGTAGTTCTGTACTTCTACTGAAGTAAAATGTGAAATGCAGGGCTTTTACTTGTAAGTAAAAGTGAGTGAGTATTCTACACTGTTGTATTACTCCAAAATATCTGTACTGTATTTGTGTATTTCTTTCACCTGCTGGTCGCTCTGGCCATCAGTGTTAATGGTTGAGACAACATCGTACTCACCAAAGTAATTGTTGGGAATACATGGCTGAAATCATAGCTAAAAAAAATAGCCAAAAAAGTCATTAAAATAATCACCAAAATTATGGGTAAATCGTCAGTAAAATCATGGCTAAAATCATTACTAAAATCATGGCTGAAATCATAGCTAAAATAATCATTTTAATTATCACTAAAATAATGGGTAAATTATCAGTAAAATCTGTGCTAAAATCATCACTAAAACCATGGCTAAAATCTTACTAAAATCATGACTAAAATTGTTATTAAAATGTACAGCAGATTGCTAGAGAATTTGGGCTGACAAAAGATAAGGAAAACCAGCAAAATCCTACAGTGTCAGGTCACCACCTGCACCTTAAGTAATGTTGTCGGTTTCTTATCAGTCTTGTGTCATTTCCTGTTTTATTTTGGTATGTGTAACTTTTCCCTCTTGTTTCAGATTTACACTTTCCACCCTTATATGTTTCCTGCTCCTGTGATTGTCGACCCCGCCCCTAATGTGTTGCACCTGTGTCCTGCTCCTAGTGTATTTAGTCTGCATGCTCCCTGTCTTCTGTGCCAGTTTGTCTTCATTTGTAGTATCAAGCTTTCCAGCAGTTTCCCCAGCATTAGCCTCTGATTTTTGACCAGCATGTTCACAAGCATGTCTGTGAGTTTGCTGTGTCCTCTGGATTTATTGACTGTTTCCTGTGTGCCGCAGCTGCTTTTAATGTATATATTTTTTTCCCCCACTGATGGAGTGAGGCAGGTAGACGAGACGTTCAACTAACGTAAGATTAAGAAATGGTACAGTCCACTTTAGGGGAGTCTGAAATCGCATTGCAAGATTCTTTCAGGCATAAATATGGGAAATATATTGTCAATATATTGTATTTACAGTCACAGGTAAGAAGGATATATAAATGTTTCAGTTATTTCAGATGTAGTCTATTGGTGATCAGATGTAGTCTATTGGCTGCGTGGGATAGTCCGGTGTGAAAACATCGCACACTGTGGGTGAGATGTTTAACAGCTACAAATATCAAACACAGACTCTCATCACTTTTCTGTTGTGAAAAAAACTGGAACACCATTGGTCACAGACATTAAAATCATTGTCTCTTACCGTATGTGTTGTTTTGTGGTTGGTGGTGCTGAGGAGCCTGTGGACTGTATTGGCTCTTGTGGTGGGGGCCCTGGTGCTTTGAGGTCTGTGTGGGGATGAGCTCTGGCCTTGGCTGTGTGCGTTGGGATCATGCTGTGTGGATGTCTGCAGCACAGAGAGGGAGCTCTGACGTAGGTTCTTTCTACGCTGGTGTGGCAGGCTGCTCAGACAGGCCGGAGGGTTGAGCAGGTCTGGGATGAAGGCTTTCTGCTGACCACGATGAAGTGAAACAGCAGGACGTTCTCCACCTGTCTGGCCTTTCTGTGCAGCTCTCTCCTCTTTGTCCTCTGATTCTGAGGTGGTGAAGTTTGTGCACAGGATAGCGGGGTTGAGGCTGTGGGAGCGCTGTCGAGGGTTGGGCTCCCAGAAATCAGAGCTATGGCGGCTGGCCAGGCGGCTCTGCTGAGGGCTGCTGAACATCATCCAGTATGGAGGACAAGATGGCAGCAGTCCTGATGAAGAGGAGGAGAGCTGAGGACGGTGCTGGCTGGTGAAGCCACTCTGCAGCCCAGTTAGCACCCACTTCTCCAGACTGAACTCATACTGTCACATGGAGACACAAGATGTTAGTGACAGGAGCAGTTTCTCTTTATTCTTGTATCACTATTTCACTGGTGCTATGCTGACAGTTTAGCTACATTAGCATGGAATTAGCTTGTGTCAGTGTAAATCAGTCTGTTGGACAAGTACTGGTCTGATGTGAAATATCTCAACACCTGTTGCAGGTATGACCGTCACTTTGACAAACTCTTGACTTTTCATCTCAGCAAAACCCACCAACACACCAGCTCAAGACTAGCTCATGATGTCATACAGCTATGCTAGCAGTTAGCAGTTTCATAAGTTAGTCAGTTTTAGTCTATGCTCATGCTAATGTTTGCTAATTAGGAGCAACCACAGAGCAGAGGCTGATGGGAATTAGTTTTGCAGGTATCTGGTCACACTTGACAAAAAACTGGGGTGTGTTGACCTGATGATGGCGCTAGAGGAAGTGATAACAGTTCATCCTAAGAGGAACATGAATGAACCTCGTCTCCTCATGATCCAACAGTTAGAGGAATCATAGTCTGAGGTGTTCAGATACAGTTTATCATTAAGTGAAAAATCTGAGCTGCTGGTGGCACTATAATAAAAGGTGAAAGGATCAACATGTTGGTAAGCTAATGGTGTCTGCGGTTGATGAAGCACAGCTTCACACTGACATCCCACCAGTGGAAACCCTAAAACCTCAAAACATGGGGTTTAAAGTCTAATGTTACACTAGCAGCCATTCAAAGCCACAATAAAGTCCATGACACAGTGGATGTCTGGAGCAGCACAGGTCTTGGAGAGCTTGTGTATTGGGTGATGCTAAAGGAAAGTGCACAGGTTCATGGGCGCAGGGACATTAGTATGTCATATATCATCCTTCATCCTAGGTCAAGTTTTAAAAAAAAAAAATTATTTATTTATTCGTGTTGCACTTCCTGTTTTATTTTGGTATGTCTAGCCTCCCTCTCGTTTTATTTACACTTCTTGCCATTGTGTGCCCCCCACCCCCCACCCCTAAGGTGATGCACGTATGTGTAATTGTCTTTCCCCTCCTAGTGTATTTAGTCTGCGTGCTCCGTCTTCTGTCTGTTTGTCTTTGTTTGTAAATGTTTAAATTAATCTGACCCTCTAGTGATTACACTTATATTTTTAATACAAAATCATTATTTAAAATACAAGGCTAAACAATTGTAAATCAAGAAAATTTATTGATAGGCATATGAGCCAACAACAGATGTGACATTAACAATGTTACAGCTGTATTCATTTTTCTTGCTGCATGGGGATAACAGTGTGTGGCTGTAGGACAGAGCACACAGACACACACAGGTAAGGTGTGTGTCACGCATACACACATAGTGAACATATGGAGAAAAATAAACCACACTCACCTCTGTCTCCTGCAGGATGGTGAGATAATCAGGGGCAATGACTCTGACGTCATCTCTGACTTCCTGTACGACAGGCATCTTCAGGGGGATGCCATCCATACTGTTCAGTTCAGACACACACACACACACACACACACACACACACAGTTTGATTTCAGATCTATTTTTCTGTACCATGGGATGCAGACTAACTGCAACAGCACAGACTCTTGCAGTTTTTTTTTATAACTGTTAATGATGATAATAAACATCCCAGTGCTGCTGTTCAAGTCAACATGCTGTTTGTGGACTTTGACACTGTAGTACCAGAGCTCCTGCTGGAGAAACTGTAAGTTACCTCTCTTCAGTATATGTAAACAGTCTATGTACTTGTCTGGTCCATTAGTATATTACATGATTAACATGTATTCTAATCATTTTTCATTTCAACCTGGACCTCATTAAAATGTTTCTCTCATGTATAGTTTTCAAACTCTGCGTCGTCGACTGCTGCTTCAAACAGTCAAAGAAAGAAGAGATACACCACAGAGCAAGAGTTCTGCAAGTGCATGACCTGTCCATCACTGATGGTACACCAGGTCTATGGCCCGTCCATCACTCACTTTACACCAGGTCTATGACCCATTCATGACCCGTCCATCACTCACAGTACACCAGGTCTATGACCTGTTCATGACCCATCATCACTCACTGTACACCAGGACCATGACCCGTCCATCACTCACAGTACACCAGGTCCATGACCCGTTCATGACCTGTCCATCATTCGCAATACACCATGTTCATGACCCACCTGTATATTAACTCACAATACACCAGGTCCACAACCCACCATGAGACGTTCGGACATACAGATCTAAGAAAAGCTGAGAGCTAAATCAGATTTGCTTTCCCAGAAATCCTATCTGCTTCCACCTCTGCCTTTCTATATCTGTGGAGTGTTACACAATGAGGAGAGGGTGATGTGCAGGGATTACAACAGGTTACAACACTGTTTGCTAAAACACAAGGCAGCACTTAGTCCAGGTTCCACTGACTAGATGCTGAGACATTACATTATATTACACACATAAAACCTGTGTGTGTGTTGACGGTCTGAACCATAAGGTAAAGGCAGACTGTGATGAGCTAAACCTGCTCAGTGTCCCTGCTGTCCTGAGAAAGTTAATCACATATTTATTCCAGAAATACTGAAACACCAACCAGACAGATGGTCTGGGACTTACTCCAGCAGAGAGGACAGATGCTCCATAAGCTCATTGTGTGTCTCTGATGTGCAAAACACAAACTCTTTTTTACATGCTAATGCTATCAGACAAACAACACATGTATGAGACCAGCTCCACACAGGCCAGTTTTCAGCTGGTAGAACACTTCCTTTAAGAACAGCCAGAATATTTTAGAAATAAAATAAACTGTAACTTACACCTTGTGTCATGAACTTTAATAATAGTAAATATCTTGAGTGTCTGACGCTGCAGAATCTCTGACATCTCCTAAATCCCTTCTTACAACCGTCTGTCCTTAAAGCCTGTTATTCAAGTCAACAAGTTTTATTTGGTTAGTTTTGTCTTACTCCTTTATTTCACTGCTTTCAATTCTAAAAACATTCATTTTAATGCATTTTATTTGAATTTGTGACATATTTTAAAAAGTTTCATAAAAATAAAGAAGTTTTTTTTTTGTTTCTCATAATTAAATGTTTCCACAGACAGAACATGTAAGAAGATGTGAAACAACAGCATCATCATTTCATATTATATTTAATAGGAATAATGGAAGGTCTTTCTTATTATTTTATGCATTTGAAATATGATTAACTGAAATTTAAAGTTTACTCTAATCTTATAAAAGAAAAATTGAAGCTGAACTGTTTGTTTTCCTATTTATTTTATAATGAAGAAAAGTGACCTACCTGTTTGTTGTCGGAGCTGTAGTGAGACTCTGTATCGTCTAAGGTGTGATTGTGTGTATGTGTGAAGCTTCACTGGACTAAAGGTTAAATTAGAGGAGGTGCTTTAAGGAGAACCACCTGGTACACTAATCTATTGACCTGCAGTAAACCCCATCAGCTGATTTACTGTATACACACACACACACACACACACACACACACACCCACACACACACACACACACACACACACTTACTTCACAGACGAAGTCAACAGAGAGTAAAGTGTCATTACTTTCATCTACTGACACTCTTCACTCATATGATGGTTCTCATTAATAAACAGCTTTGTGTAACCACAGGTTTCAAATATCAATAATCAATATTTTTATATCGCCAATGGATCAAATTATTGTGTCAATGTGAAAGGAGTCTGTGACAGTGATGAACCTACAGATCATGAGGTATCAGGTGAACTTGCAGATTCCCTCAGGTCCACAAAGACTGAGCCTCAGTCAGCTGACATTGACATTGATCATGTTGATCTGTAACAGCTGGAGACAAACAGCTGTTTTCAGCCTCAGTCCTCACCTGCTCATCAGACAGACAGTCATAGTCAGCTGACACCAGGTGTTTATCTGTAACAGCTGGATGTGGAGACAAACAGCTGTCAGTGTCTGCTGCCTCCACCATCATGTTCTACACTCTGTGACTGAAACATGAAGTGAATCAAAATGAAAAATGTCCTGAACAACAATAAATAAATCTACATCCTTATTTCCTTCTCTGACAATTATAACATCAAAATAAAAAATCCTCCCACAACAACCCGTTTTTATTACTGAGGTGAAAAAGTGGTGAAAGTGATGGAAAACAGAACCTCAGCTGTGAAATAATAATATATAGGAAATGATTTTGGTTTTCACTGCAGTTTCTGTTGGATCTAAGTTTTCTCAGGTGGTTGGCATGGTGGATGTCTTTTAACAGTGATTTGTCCTGTTGTCATATCATCATCATCCTCTGACAGTCCAAAGGGAAAAGACACTGAAGGTCAAAGTCCATCAGCTGTGTTCTGGTTCTGGTTCATGTTCTGGTTCAGGTTTCTGTCACTGTCTCCACAAAACAACATCATGAACTTCTTCTTCCTTTTTGTACCAAGCTGAGGTGTAAATGAATTTAGACTCAGGTTGTTCTTCAGTAGTGACACAGTGTGTATCAGTCAGCCTCAGCAGCCTCAGCGGTCTGCAGAGCAGAGGCCCAGTCCTGGTCTGACGGGGGGTCTGGCAGGACCCAGGTCTGAGGAACCCTAGAACCATCGGGATGGTCTTCTGCAACCACAAACACGTCCCACTCTCCCCTGAAAGAGAAGCAAATCAGTCAGGACCAGTTTCTCTGAGTTCTGTCAGAGGGTCTGGTCACAGGGTCTGAGGGTCTGCTCACAGGGTCTGAAGGTCTAGGGGTCTGGGGGTCTGAAAGTCTGGTTACAGGGTCTGAGGGTCTGGGACTCTGGTCACAGGGTCTGAGAGTCTGGGGTCTGAGGGTCTGGGGTCTGGGGTCTCACCTGGTCTGGAGTAGAGCCTGCAGTGAGTGCTGAGCCTGGATGTAGAACTGAGTGAACGGCTGCAGGATGGAGTCAACAGGAAGTTCATCTGGAAACAAACAGGAAGTGAAGTTAACACCAGTAGAAACATGAGGCTCAGTCGTGTTGCTGTTAAACTACAGTGTCACCTCCAAACAGCATGGAGTCCACTCTGAGCCTCCTCTGCAGCTGCCTCTCTCTCTCCTTCTTCACTTGTCGCTCTTGCTCCCTCCTCCTCTCCTCCTCCTGCTCCCCCTCCAGCATCACCATCAGAGCCTTCTCCTCCGCCGAGTAGACCACCGTCCTACTCTTCATCACACTCCTCAGCTGCTCCAGTCGACTGCTGAACACTTCGTCACAGTCCTGCTCTGTGGCGATACCTGACACACACACACACACACACACTCTGTAACTGTGGACTCTCACACTCAAACCTTTTCTTCCATGAACCCCTCACTTTCATTGGATGCCATTTTGTCTTGTTGGTCACACGACCGAACAGACACCTGACCTCAGACCTGAAACATTTCTGACAAAAGTCTGAGCTAAAAGACCCAGGTTAACTTGGAAACCGCAGCAGCACCAACTGACACATGCAGAGAATAAATGTGCATCTTGTTCCTGGAATAAAAGTGTTTACATCTCATTGGCAAAGAAAACAGAAGCAGCTGAATAAACCATGAGACTCAGCGACAGAACCTGTGGCAATAATGTGACCAGTCCTGTCATCAGTGGAGTCAGTGTCCATCAAAGCTTCAGCAGATAAATACGTTTTAAAGCCCACAGTGATGCAGCCTGAGACCTGAAGAGGCTCCTCCCTCCACATCACAACATTTTAACTGTTTCTCCATCACCTTCAGGTGATGCAGGTTCCTCTCACCTTTCCTGGATGCTGCCTCTATCCTCAGCCTGCGTAGTTTCTCCAGAGATCTCAGGATGTCCTGCATCCTCTTCACGTCGGCCTGTTTCTTCCTCACCTCACAGAGGACAGAGTCTGCAGCCAGCTTCAGCTCCTGCTCCTGCACAGACAGTCCTCACAGGTCATCTTTTCTTTGTGACAGAGCTGTGGTTCATCGTCATGACGTCTATGTCAACAACAACATTACGAAGAGTCGCGAGCGGAAATATTTTGCATTGGAGGCGGATGAATACGGAGCAATTCTAGACACAAACAAGCCGACATGCAAACAGCGCCTGGTATTAGAGGTTTTAGTTATGTGAGATCAGGCTCCATACCACTGTAGTTTAGTTATTTATTTGCATATTTATAAGAAGAAGAATGTTGTTTGTTTTATATACTTGAAGGCTCCATGCCACTGCTGTTCTTTTTTGAATGTAAATAGTTGAATATTGTTGTTATTTATTACCATAAAGCACAGTATTGCTTGTTTTTATAGTGGTATTAAATACTTGACAGTTTAAAGCAGTTTTCAATAAATTAGTGAATTTAAAAGTACATGGGTTCTGGTTTTTTTTGTTTTGTTTTTTTTAAGATATTTTTTTGGACTTTATTGACAGGACAGCAGAGAGTGACAGGAAAAGGGCAGAGCGAGAGGGGGAATGACACGCAGGAAAGAGTCGGGCTGGTCGGGAATTGAACCAGCGCTCAGCTGCGAAGAGCATCCGCTCATGTGGTACGCGCCCTAACCACTTTTTTTTTGTTTTTTTTAAATTGTGGTATTGAATTAGTATCGAGAATCGTGGAAAATCACAGGTATTGGTATCGACTATTGAAATTCTGGTATCGTGACAACCCTACTAACAGGAACTAGGAAACAAGATCACATCTCTCCTGTGTTAGCGTCTCTGTATTGGCTCCCTTTAAAATCCAGAATAGAATTTAAAATCCTCCTCCTCACCTACAAAGACATTAATGGTCAGGCACCATCGTACCTTAAAGAGCTTATAGTTCCCTATTTTCCCAATAGGACACTTGATCTCTAAACGCAGGTCCACTTGTGGTTCCTAGAGTTTCTAAGAGCTGAATGGGGGGCAGAGCCTTCAGCTATCAGCCTCCTCTCCTGTGGAACCAGCTCCCAGCGTGGGTTCGGAAGGCAGACACCCTCTCTACCTTTAAGATCAGGCTTAAAACTGTCCTCTTTGATAAAGCTTATAGTTAGGGCTGGCTCGGGTATGTCCTGACCCATCCCTTAGTTATGCTGCTATAGAGCTAGACTGCTGGGGGATTCCCATGATGCATTGGTCTCTCTTGCTCTCTCTCTTGACTACTTTATGCCATTAACTTTGTTTTTTTTTCTTCTCTACCATAGTTTGTGCTTCTCCTCTCTCTCCCTCTCTCTGTCCTCATTCTGCAGGTATCTCTGTTTCTGGAGCAGCAGGATCCAGATCCACCACTACTCATCATTACTATTTACCACTGTTATCTATCTTATTGATAACACCATTACCTATACAGCTGTCCCTGGTCTCTCTCTCTCGTTTCTTCTCTCTTCCCCCCACAGTCCATAAGTGAATAATGGACTGTGATTGGTCAGGAGCACAGCTGGATGCTGATGATCTCATTAACCATAATAATAACTTGTTACATAGCTTTGACCTCATCCTGTGATCATACCTTCTTCCTCTCCTCCACCTCCTGTATTTTCTTCATCCTCCACGTGTCTATGGCGGCCTCTCTCTCAGAGATGCGCTCCTGTCTGTGCTCCTCCTCCAGCTGAAGCAGACCCCTGGCTCTCAGCCTCCGGGCCCTCCTCTTCCGCACATGGCTCAGTTTAGCCTTTAGTTCATGTAAACAGTCTCCGTCACTGAGCAGCTTTACTCTGTCCTGCAGCTCCCGCCTCATGTGTAAGGCAGTCCGATAGGAGTCTGCCCAAACACCCTCATTCTCCAGGTTGTGTCTCAGGGTGTGACAGGACTCCTCCAGCGCAGACAGGAGCTGAGCTGCCCCGTACACAGCCTCTCTGACGACGGGGACATAGCTGTACTGTAACCGCTGCTGCGGCTGGGTCTGCGGGCTCCTCGACACTTTGCCCCTGCTCTGTAAGAACCGTCGGAGCCACTCGGTGTCTTGCCTCCTCTGTGAGGCGGCTCCATCCTCATCCGGAGCTACTGTCGTTCCCGGTCTCCGGTGGTGGTCCTGACCCGGAGGGGGAGGCAGCGGGCCGCCGAGCAGAGCCCCAGTCGCACGGTAATCCTCAAAGTCCTGCTGCCCGTTCTCACCGCAGTCTGACACCGGCTGGAGGTCATACTGTGGAGGCTGAGGACCGGCTCTAAGCTGCGGGAGGTTGCCGTATGTGTTTACCAGAGCGGAGGGCACGGTGTTCGAGAAGTGTCCCGGAGGAGGGCCGAAGGGAGGCGGAGGTACGGAGGGGTCAAATCCATACAGAGGACAGGGAGCCGGCGCGGGGAAACTAAACTCATAGGCTCGGTGACCCCCATATCCCGGAGCCCACTGTGTCGGTTGAGGACCCTCTCTGCTCGGCAGTGGCCTGTTGGGGGTGTACCGGGTCTCCGGAAACCCGCCGGGATACACAGGAAGCGGCTGCTTCTGCGACGGAGTCCGGTGCTGATATGAGTCCATGATCACCAAGTCCGTCTCCTGAACAACGGCCGTAGTCATTCAGTGATCTGTTTCCCTCAGCGGAGCAGCCATGTTTGTTCTTCTTCTTCACCTTTAGCCTCTAACCCTGCAGTGCTCCACAGCGCCCACAGCATACGGTGCTTAATGTTGGTACTGCAGCTCAACTAAAGGCCTCGTCTGTCTTTATGTTTAATTATAAAAGCACTGCAGAACAGTCACAGACCATCTTTAATGTAAATATTCACTGTCTTCATTTAGCCTGTGTGTACCACATAAACACCACATGAACGTGTGTTAAATTAGGCTGCTGTATCTCACCCCTCAACACAATCTACAAAACCCTCCCACCTGTCTGAAGTTTAGTGGTGTACAAGTATAAAGTCTAAAATTCTCATTACACTGAAGTACTTGAAGAAAGGAGTTGAGTTCCTCAGTTGCTGCTGTTAACATACAAGCCAAAGCCTGTTGTGTCTCAGGTTCCTGTAAAAAAAGAAAAACGGTCCAGTATCCTCCAGTTTACTTGGTTTGTTGTAATGTGGTTTAATTGTAGGATCCATTAGGTAAATACATCTGTCTTTGTCTTCATTAAAGGAATTCAAATTTGTTTAATTAATTTGTTAGGTTGTATTTCTGGGTGAGTCAGTCAGGGGAACAACACCCCCAGTACTGGACAGAAACAGCAATGTTCTGTTTCTGGCTCAAAGTGCTCCAGTGTGTCTGAAGAAGTTCAGTCAGTTGTCCAGGTGGACAACGGTCGAGCTGGTCCTGGTGAACTAATCACTTCAGTCATCTGACGCATGGAGGATTTATATGATCAATCAGTGTCAGAGATCAGAGAGTGGAAACTCTGAACAGCTGAAAAACCTGATGTCTTTGTCACACTCCTGAGAATAGCAGTAAGAGATCATGAGAGTGTGTGACAGAACCAGAACCAGAGTGCCTTCAGTAAGACTGCATCTGTCAGGCCAAGGCGAAACAGTGAAATATGCTCTGTGGTTTGGACCAGGAACAGTGTCACCACCACACAACCTGGATCCTGTTCTGGGTTTTGATAAATGGAGTAAATATAGTTTTAAGAGCTTTTAGTTTGGTGAGTGTCCTTTTTGTGAGAAAACACAAAACAACACATTATCATTTCAGGTAGAGTGTTTATGTCTGTCCTTGACAGTGAGAACCAGCTCCTACTTGAGTAAAACGCTCCTCACACAGTGATGCATCAGTGGTGATAATTCAGGTTGAATGTAACGCTGACAGGAGCCATGATGAGAGAGTGAGGGTTTACACTGGTGATCTGCTACTTTTCTGACAGAGAGGTACCTGCTGGAGCTCAGGATGGGTCAACAGACCCAGAACAGCTGCATGCTGGTAGAATCCAGGACCTGGACTGGATCCGTGACACTCCACATTCTGGACCACAAGGTGGCGCTACTGAAGCAGATACGCAGGCTACTACTGCGAAGAAGACTGTGTGTGTGTGTGTGTGTGTGTGTGTGCTGTCCACGGTTGCTCGGTGGGCGGTGTCGGAAGCTTTGCGGAAGTGTATGAGACAGGAGTCATATGACCGAGCAGCTGGAGAAAATGGTGCCGAGATGAGGATAAAATCAAGCGGAGACGGTGACTAACATCCTCGACCAGCACGGTAACGACCCCGTTTAACATTTTTGTACTCGGTGAAGTCATTAATGACCGAGGCCTCACCACAGTCTTAGGGTTTACTGACTGTTTACATTGCAGCTCTGATGGTGGCCAGACGTTTGTGTTACAGGGGAACACTGTCACTGCACCGTATTCTGTCTCTGGCTGTAGTCTCTGTCTGTCTCTGAATGTAGTCTCTGACCGACTGACTATAGTCTCTGTCGGTCTGTCCCTGTCTCTGGTTGTAGTCTCTGACTGTCTGTCCCTGTCTCTCACTGTGGTCTGTTTCTGGCTGTAGTCTCTGACTGTCTGTCCCTGTCTCTGGCTGTAGTCTGTCTCTGACTGTCCCTGTCTCTCGCTGTAGTCTCTGTCTGTCCCTGGCCATAGTCTGTCTCTCATTGTAGTCTCTGACTGTCTGTCCCTGTCTCTTTCTATAGTCTGTCTCTGGCTGTAGTCTCTGCCTATCTCTGGCTATAGTCTCTGACTGTCCCTGTCTCTGGCTGTAGTCTCTCTCTGACTGTCTGTCCCTGTCTCTTGCTGTAGTCTGTCTCTAGCTGTAGTCTCTGACTGTCTGTCTCTGGCTGTATTCTGTGAGTGTTTCTGGCTGTAGTCTCTGGCTGTAGTCTGTCTCTCACTGTCTCTGTCTGTAGTTTCTGACTGTCTCTGGCTGAAGTCTCTGACTGTCTGTCTCCATGCCTTTGTCCTCAGATGGAGGAGATTAAAGTGTCTCCTGACTATAACTGGTTCAGAAGCACGGTGCCCCTGAAGAGAGTAAGTACCTGATGATTTACACTGTTTACTGATGGAGTGTTGTCACAACAACACAACATGTCAGCACAACACTTTCAGTACAAGAACAAATGGATCCAACAGTGGTTATAGAAATGATTCAGTTCCCTTCACTTCATTTGCTGTAGATTTAATTTCCATCAGTCCAAACTCAATAATAAATAAAGACAAAGTGAAAACATGTTTTTGTTTTTGCTGATTAATTAGGATTCTTTACAATCATGTTCAGACTCTTTGCTGCAGCTCCAAACTGTGGTCAGGGTCAGACAGAGAAAAAGACGGGGGGGGGGGGGGTCCTGAACAAAACCCAATCTGGAGTCCACAGACCTGAGACTGGAGCTACGGTTCACCTTTCAGCTCCATACTGACCTGAAGGAAACAGACAAGACTGGAGAGTCTTCAGGACCAGTCTCTGACTGTCCCTGAGGGGACCAGAAAAGTCCAGACTGAAACCCCACAGACCATCTGTGGAGGGACCTGAAGAAGACAATTCACAGAGACTTCCTGTCCAGAGTCTGAGAGGATCTGACAGGAAGACTGAGATAAACTGACCAGGTCCAGGTTCTGTAGAGACACTCAAGAAGACTGAAGCTGTATCTGCTGCTGAAGGGGGTCCTACGATGTCCTGGATTAAGTTTCAACAGCTTTGTAGAAAAATCTAAAAACATTTCTCACTTTATTGATTATTGAACATAGACTGATGGATTTACACAGACCAGGAGGGTGTGAATACTTTCTGAAGTCAGTGTGCCATTAAAACAGAAATTGACTAATTAAGTGTTGAAACTGTTTTTTGATCATTTGATTTCAATCGATCAATAAAATTGAGACCAATGGAGCTGAATCACTTTTATTGTTTGTATGTGGTGACTCCTGTTTCACTATGTTCAGTGTACCTGATAACTGATGCTATGACTCAGCTAAATGAATCTGTGGCTTCAGTTTGGTGAAACAGAAATATCAGAGGAAACACTGAAACATTTCTGTGTTGAAGTAAAGCATCTCACTTTAATAACAAACATATCCCACTCACTCTGACTTGGTTTTCATGTGAAATGATATTGATAATAATGAAAGTAATGTCCACCATTAGATTTCAGTTGGGGCGCATTGATCTGTTTAAATGTCCCATTGTACCTGAGTAAATCCACAGAGAGAACGGAGACCATCAGTCTCCTGATGTATCTATTTCACTCTGAAACTGATCAATGAAACATGAGTTTGCTGTTGAGCACATGAATTGGTGATTTACACACCTGTCTGATAGTAACAGAGTCTGTCGGTGAGTTTATCTCAGTGTGGGCTGATGTGACTGATACCAGTGTCCCAGTCAGAGCTTCAGGTCCACCCAGTAACCTAGAGGAGAGTGCCCTGTAGCCTACTGGTATTTAAAATCTGTAGTACTGTGTGTTGTGTTTTTATTAAGTCAACACACACTTTGGTCACAAATACAACAGTAAACAACAGTGATGGGTCCTGTCTTCTGTCTGTTTGTTCAGTTATAACAATCAAAAACCACAGTTACAGTAAAGACACCTGTTCCCAGTCATCAGGGAAGAGACAGACTGTGGACAGAGGTTAGTTATCAGCTGATGAAATGACATGTGGTTTAGTCGATCTTCAGCAGTTTATTAGGAATACCTAGCTTACACTGAAGCAGTCTGTGACAACAGTCCTGTAATGAATCCTCCTTAAGACAACTGTGCAGAAAACAGTGAGCTAACACAGAGTGAGGATGGAAGCTACAGGTGTTCTGACGGGAGGTAGAGCTTCTGGTACGTACATTTATAAAAAATATTACTTATATTGAAAACTATTCAGGTCAAATTACGAGGAGGAGGATTAAACCAGTGATAGAAAACAATCAAAGCTTTAATCAGGCCCATCAACAGCCCTGTAGTGAATCCTTCTTTACACTGTTCAGTTTTTGTTCAACCTTTTTCACTCAGGTGTTTATTTACCTGGAGCTGAACCATATTGTGTTATATTGACAGGTGTTTCTGTTATTTTGTCCACCCTCATTGATTTAGATTATCATCTACATTCTCTATATGTTCTCTGTACATTCTCTATATGTTCTTTGTACATTCTCAACAAACTATCTATACATTATCAATATATATTCTCTATACATTCTTTTATATATTCTCTGTACGTTCTCCATACATTCTCTACTACATTCTGTATATATTCTCTATACATTGTCTATATACTATATATTGTCTATACATCATATATACACACACACACACATATATATATATATATATATATATATATATATATATATATATATATATACATATACATACATACATATACATATTAGGGTTGCACATCTCTCTGTGATAAACGATTCGATATGCATCTAGATACACAGGTTACGATTCGATTCAAAAATGATATCCTTTTATTACAGACCAATTCGATACGATACGAATTGATTCCATACAGTGTAAGAAAGATACGATTCGATTCTATGGTTAATATTTGTTGTAGATGTTTTATATAATAAAGAAGCCAAGTCTATGAAAGTGACAGTACAATAGTTTATTTTTAAATATGTAAAAGACTGGCACTGGCAAAAAAAAGAACAGAACAAAATCCCATGTCAATGTATTTATTTTTAGACATGGACCAAAAAAAAGTCTGGCTGAATCGTTGGATGGGAACTCCAGAGGTAAAAGTAGCACAGAATAGTAACAACAAACTTTGTTTGAGCTTCCCTTCCTTCTTATAAAACCCAAAAACGGTCCACACCTTGGATTTTTGTTTCCCCGATGCGTTGAAAATCGGTGCATTATCACCTTCGGTCAGGCTGGCGCTTTCGTTCTCCACCTCCTCCATTTTCCGTGTCGTCCCTTGTTTATCACTCTTGCTAATACCAGCTAGGCAGCTACGGCGTTTCGCGGGCAGCCTCAGCTCTCGCATTGTTTTAGAGACCTGGTGCGTGTGTAATGCCACCACCCGATTCAAAGTCTCGCGATACCCGATCCATGACTCTATAACCGATTCATCTAGGAATTCAGTGATAATATGTATCGACTGAGGAGGCTGCTACCGATGCAGCCGTATCTCTCACTTGTTGAACCGAATATCCGGTCGCATCGGTTTATCGTTCACAACCCTAATACATATACATACATATACATATATATTCCTCTAAACATAGTCTATACATCATCTATACATTCTCTATACATAGTCTGTAAATTCTATATACATTATCTATACATTATCAACCCTGGTTCCATTCTGTCTTCATTCTAATGTCTCTGAACTTCTCTGAGTTCTACCATCATCTTCCTCCTCTTCCTCTGTGGTTGGGGTTAGTCAAGCACATGTTCATCAGGAGACATATTTGGATCAAACAGTCAGCCATCACATGTTTACTGTTACTCTGACTGTGAGACTGGGTCAGTGGTTCACACTATAAACTGTAAACGGGTTTAATCTGAATGAGTCTGAGCTCCACATATTTCACCAACAGACAACAGTCGGAGACAGAGTTGAAACAATAAACTTCACTTTATGTCAGAATCATCCTGTGGCCTCTTAGAGGGTCCAGACCCACAGTTTGGGAACCACTATACCCTGAGCTAAAAGCACCAACTAATGTCTGATGTGACACTTTCAGTTTTAGACGTTTAATGTAAAAAGATGTTTAATGTGGTGTGATGAGTAACATCATGTGTCTCATACATTCACACTGAATCATGGTAACAGTTCAGCCTGTGTACACAGTTACTATTTTCATTATCTGTGAATCTAAAAGTTGATTGCACAATTAATGATAATTGATATGATTTCCCTAAGCTCTGTTTAAAATATTACTTTATTTTCCTAAATATTCAGTTTATATCAGATATTTTATTCTCTTAAATATTCCGTTTACATCAGATACTTTATTCTCTTAAATATTCAGTTTATATCAGATATTTTATTCTCTTAAATATTTAGTTTACATCAGATACTTTGTTCTCTTTAATATTCAGTTTACATCAGATATTTTATTTTCCTAAATATTCAGTTTACATCAGATATTTTATTTTACTAAATATTCAGTTTACATTAGATATTTTATTTTACTAAATATTCAGTTTACATCAGATATTTTATTTTCCTAAATATTCAGTTTACATCAGATATTTTATTTTACTAAATATTCAGTTTACATCAGATATTTTATTTTCCTTAATATTCAGTTTACATCAGATATTTTATCTACATTGACACTGACTCCATCTACTTATCTTGAATCTACAGAATCATTGACTGCATCACTGGACAAACATTTCTGTCAAGCTCCAATCAGCCTATCTATGACAGGAGAGACAAGGCTGTGTGGGTTAGGGTTAGGGTCAGGGCCAGGGTTTGGGTCTGGCTCAGGGTCAGGGTCAGGGTCAGGGTCAGGGACTTTTTCGTTGATTCTCAAATCCATCAGTCCCTGAATGCACCATGAAGGTGACTCAGGACACAGTGCAACCCAATCAGACACACACACACACAAACAACTGTCAGACAGTGAACCAGACTTCATTCACAGAAAAGCTGACACCAGATTTATCTATCTAGAGTATAGATGCCTGCTGGGTGATATCGGTGCCTCAGTACTGTCCTGACCATGACAGCAGCTGCACCATCACACTGCACAGTTACAGGTCGGATAACTGTGGTCATCAGTGGCCTCTGCATCGTTCTGCATCGTTCTTCTCAGAGCCGTCAGTGTTTTCAGGGAATGTTCCCACGGTTCTTTGTCCTCTTCAGGCCCTGTAACAGAACAGTCTAAGCTGTGGTCTGGATTTTACAATGCAGCTTTTCTTCATGTACAATTTCTGTTTGTTTTATAATGTGAAAAATAAAAGAATCACAATTAGAAAACTTCACCATGTTTTCATGACCATGTTCTTAATAACACCAGCTGGTTCACAGTCTCATGTGAACCTCTGAAAAGTGGTTCTCATGGACGTGTCCTTAATGAAACACTGAAGGCTGTGCACTCTGTTGGAGCTGATATCTGTCTGATGTCACCCATCCTGGAGAACGTGCTCAATCTTCATCACAGTCTGTATGTACAGAGGTCTTCTCTGTGTGTGGCTCCATCGTCCTTAGTGTGTTGTTTCTGTCCCCTCCAGATCATCGTTGATGATGACGACAGTAAGGTGTGGTCGCTGTATGATGCAGGTCCAAAGAGCATCAGGTGTCCCATCATCTTCCTCCCTCCGGTCAGTGGGACAGCTGAGGTTTTCTTCCAGCAGGTGTTGGCTCTGACAGGCTGGGGCTACAGAGTCATCTCGGTGAGTTCATGTCTGAAAACACTCTGCAGCTTTAGCATGAGGCAGGACTTGACTTCTTCTTCTGTTTTAGGGTTCAGGTCCAGAACAGCGAGGGTTCAGTTCTAGGACAGTGAGGGTTCATGTCCAGGACAGCGAGGGTTCAGTTCTAGGACAGCGAGGGTTCAGTTCTAGGACAGTGAGGGTTCAGGTCCAGGACAGGAAGGATTCAGGTCTAGGACAGTGAGGGTTCTGGTCCAGAACAGTGAGGGTTCAAGCCTAGTACAGTGAGCCTTCAGCTACAGAACAGTGAGGGTTCAGGTCTGAACTTTCAGTTCATTTCCATGGAAACACATTTTAACCCCTGGTGGTCCAGGGTTAGGGTTACCAGGATCACTGAGTCAGGCTTACATTAGACTCACATAAGTCACTAGGGATGGCTGTGGCTGAATCCAGGCCAACACTGTTCAGAGATAGAAGTGAACTCTAATGGACACCCCCTCCCCCTCTCAGGAGGGGAGACCGGTGGATCTCTAATGAAAATCGGCCGATCAATCGGTGCATCTTTACAGGTTACTGTGGAAACGGGTCCTCCAGACTAACCTGGTCCAGGTCAGGTTAGTTCTCAGACTGAACCACAGAGAAACAAACTGATGTCCAGATCTGCAGAAAAGGAAAAGTATCACGGATTCAGTCCTCCACTATGAAAATAAGCCTGACTTACTGGTTTAACTGGTAATCTGTTTAATGGAATAGTCAGTGCAATGGAATAGTCTGTGATGAGTCCACCATGTGTTTCCAGCTCCAGTATCCGGTCTACTGGGACCTCATGGAGTTCTTTGACGGCTTCAGGAAGCTTCTGGATCACCTGCAGCTGGATAAAGTAAGACCTCCTGATCTCTGTGTAAACCAGCTTCTGGTGTCTGGCCAGGAGGGTGTGACTGTGTGTGTTTGTGTGCGTGTGTCTGCAGTGTGTGTGTGTGTGTGTGTTTCAACAGAGTCCAGACTTGTTGTCGAGCAGTAGCTATGCAACCTTTGTGTTAGCCAACACAACAGTTAGCTTGTTGTAGCAGGGGGCCTCAGACTGCTGCACTCACCTGGGACTGGATCCTGGTGTGGGCCTCAGACTGCTGCACCCCAGTGGGTCTGGATCCTGTTGGGTCCTGTTGTGGGCCTCACTTCTGTCTTAATGGATCAGCAACAGTAGTCTCAGACCATCATGGTTTTGTTTTTCCTGCATCACCCTGACTAGACTGGAGGTTCACTCCCATCCTGTGATTGGTTTTCAGACCTATGATACACCATTGTTGAAACATATTGATCCTTCAGGAGAGTTCAGAGACCTGGAGCAGTGAAGCTGTTCTGACTGAGACTCTGTGTCTCACACATCTCCACAGTGTTCAGAAAGTCCTCAGACCTCCTCTGTTTGTAATGAGCAGGTTTATGTCTCAGTTCCTCATAATGACAAAGAGAAAACGGGATTTAAAAAGAGACACTCAGTGGGGGCACCTCGGTGGCTCACCTGGTAGAGCGCGTACCATTAAGGCTAAGTCCTAGCCGCAGTGGCCCTTTGCTGCATATCCTCCCCTCTCTCTCTCCCTGACTTTCCTGTTGCTCTCTCACTGTATATATCTAATAAAGTCATTAAAAAGGCCAAAAAAATGATGATGTCTCAGGTATGGCTCTAGAAGAGTCCTGGTTGTTCCAGACTTTTTCATGTCAGAATGGTGGAGACCACTGAGCTCTGAAGGGTCAGTGTGAACTGGAGGAATAATCACAGTGATCAATAATGATGTGATCAGTCATTTGAAGCTGGAGATTATTGATGAACAGGACAGTGATCAGAAACGGCAAGTAAACCAGACTCTGAAACCAGATTCTAAACTGTCAAATCCACATCTCAGAGTAGGGTCACTCACAACTGACCATACAGACATGTCACTGACCAGATTTTTGTAGTTCATGAGATAAAAACTGTAGATTAACGGTGAAGAAATCATTTTAATGTGTTTCGTAGGTTGGTTCCTTTTTAAAAACCTGAGAGTCCAGACAACTGCTGACTGGGAGATGCCATATAACTATTACTACAACTACTATATATATATGTATATATATATATACAGACAAACACATACACACCACAATATACAGTATGATTGTATATCTCAAAAGTTTGGACACACCTTCTCAATCAATGGTTTTTCTTTATTTTTATTACTGTCTACATTGTAGAAAGTTATGATACTGACGACATCAAATCTATGAAGGAACACATATGGAATTGTGTGGTAAACAAAAAAGTGTTAAACAAACCAAAGTACCAAAGTACAACATGTATATGACTATGACTGTAACTACTATATATACAGTTGTGTGAAAAAGTGTTTGCCCCCTTCCTGATTTTTTATTTTTTTGCATGTTTGTCACACTTAAATGTTTCAGATCATCAAACAAATTTAAATATTAGACAAAGATAACACAAGTAAACACAAAATGCAGTTTTTAAATGAAGGTTTTTATTATTAAGGGGAAAAAAAATCCAAACCTACATGGCCCTGTGTGAAAAAGTGTTAAAACATAAATTAACTGTGGTTTATCACATCTTTGGAAAGCTGAGTTCAATTTCTCTAGCCACACCCAGGCCTGATTACTGCCACACCTTTAAATCACTTAAATAGGACCTGCCTGACAAAGTGAAGTAGACCAAAAGATCCTCAAAAGCTAGACATCATGCTGCGATCCAAAGAAATTCAGGAACAAATGAGAAACAAAGTAATTGAGGTCTATCAGTCTGGAAAAGGTTACAAAGCCATTTCTAAAGCTTTGGGACTCCAGCGAACCACAGTGAGAGCCATTATCCACAAACATGGAACAGTGGTGAACCTTCCCAGGAGTGGCCGGCCGACCAAAATTACCCCAAGAGCGCAGCGACGACTCATCCAAGAGGTCACAAAAGACCCCAGAACAACATCCAAAGAACTGCAGGCCTCACTTGCCTCAATTAAGGTCAGTGTTCATGACTACACCATAAGAAAGAGACTGGGCAAAAATGGCCTGCATGGCAGAGTTCCAAGACGAAAACCACTGCTGAGCAAAAAGAACATAAAGGCTCGTCTCAGTTTTGCCAGAAAACATCTTGATGAGAAAATACTTTTGGGAAAAAACTCTGTGGACTGACGAGACAAAAGTTGAACTTTTTGGAAGGTGTATGTCCCATTACATCTGGCGTAAAAGTAACACGGCATTTCAGAAAAGGAACATCATACCAACAGTAAAATATGGTGGTGGTAGTGTGATGGTCTGGGGCTGTTTTGCTGCTTCAGGACCTGGAAGACTTGCTGTGGTAAATGGAACCATGAATTCTGCTGTCTACCAAAAAATCCTGAAGGAGAATGTCCGGCCATCTGTTCGTGACCCCAAGCTGAAGCGCACTTGGGTTCTGCAGCAGGACAATGATCCAAAACACACCAGCAAGTCCACCTCTGAATGGCTTAAGAAAAACAAAATGAAGACTTTGGAGTGGCCTAGTCAAAGTCCCAACCTGAATCCGATTGACATGCTGTGGCATGACCTTAAAAGGGCGGTTCATGCTTGAAAACCCTCCAATGTGGCTGAATTACAACAATTCTGCAAAGATGAGTGGGCCAAAATTCCTCCACAGCGCTGTAAAAGACTCATTGCCAGTTATCACAAACGCTTGATTGCAGTTGTTGCTACTAAGGGTGGCCCAACCAGTTATTAGGTTTAGGGGGCAATCACTTTTTCACACAGGGCCATGTAGGTTTGGATTTTTTATCCCCCTTAATAATAAAAACTGCATTTAAAAACTGCATTTTGTGTTTACTTGTGTTATCTTTGTCTACTATTTAAATTTGTTTGATGATCTGAAACATTTAAGTGTGACAAACATGCAAAAAAATAAGAAATCAGGAAGGGGGCAAACACTTTTTCACACAACTGTATGTAACTACTATATATAACTACAATGTGTCGATCCACCTGTCGGGGTGTCTCTGTCTGAAAATGATTTCTGTCTCTGTCTCTGTCTGATGATGACGATGACGATGATGATGATGTGGTCTCTCCAGGTCCACCTGTTCGGGGCATCTCTGGGAGGCTTCCTGGCTCAGAAGTTTGCAGAGTGCACTCACAAGTCTCCCAGAGTTCACTCTCTGATCCTGTGTAACTCGTTCAGTGACACCTCCATCTTTAACCAGACATGGACGGCCAACAGGTGGTGTTTCATGACTCCGTTTCATGACTCATTCTCCTCCTGCATGTTCACTTCCATCCTTAGTGTTTTATCTCTGCTCTCCTCCTCAGCTTTTGGTTGATGCCAGCTTTCATGTTGAAGAAGATTGTCCTGGGGAACTTTGCTAAAGGACCTGTGGACCCCAAGATGGCAGACGCAATCGATTTCATGGTCGACAGGGTGAGTGGTCACTACAGTGTGAAGAAATGCCTCCTCTATGTTAACATCACAGCAGTATTTCCTGTGGGTGTTTCTGTTGACTGCCACTGTTCACCAGGCTGATCAAATTCTGTAAATTATAATAATCAAGCTGCAACAATTAGTTGATAATCAATCAGTTGAAATCTCATTGATTATTAATCTTCGATTCATCTGTTTGATATTTTATATATTTATGTCACTGTAAATGAAATGATTTGTGGTTTTGGACCACTGATCAATATTTTTCAATATTGATATATATACTAAAATATCATCATCATCATCATCATCATCATCATCATCATCATCATCATATTCAGAATTTAGAAAGGGAAACATTTTTCAAGTATTTATTGTGTATTCATATTCAATATATGTTCTCCAGGTCATTTAGGATGGGCCCAGGCCCATTAGACCAGCACCTGGTAAAAACCATGGAAACAGAGGGAAACACCTGCCTCTGTCCAAAGGTTTTAATAAACACACACCTGTCCAGCTCACTGATAAACTTACATCAGATTTTTTTCAGCCTGTTCACAGACATGAGATATTTGGTTTCTGTGGGACTGTTTCATGAGTGACAGGTGGATGTAGTTAAGAGACCAAATCTAAAACCTGTGCTCACTGACATTATCTTGTAACCTGCACTGTATGTGGAGCGGCTGCAAAGACACACCAGGCAGATGGATACACTGTTGTTTGTCAAGAAATAGTTCCAGCACAAACCTCTCCCTAGAAGTGTATTTTCCAAATCTTGAAGTATTCCTTTTAACCAGGTGACCACTCAGGATAAATGTGATTATGTTTGAACATTAACCTCTCATCCGTGTGTGTGTGTGTGTGTGTGTGTGTGTGTGTGTGTGTGTGTGTGTGCTGCTGTAGTTGGAGAGTCTGAACCAAAGTGAGTTAGCATCGCGGCTAACTTTGAACTGTCAGAACTCTTATGTGGAGCCACACAAAATAAAAGACATTGCCGTCACCATTATAGACGTAAGTAAGATTTAAAAAAAAAAAAAAAAACAGCATTAAGTCACATTTGTTTACCCTGTAAAACACCTGATGTTTGTTTTCTCTGTTTTCTTCAGGTGTTTGATCAGAGCGCTTTGTCACTGGAGGCCAAGGAGGAGATGTATAAACTGTATCCTAACGCCAGACGAGCTCACCTGAAGACAGGAGGAAATTTCCCGTACCTGTGCAGGAGCGCCGAGGTCAACCTCTACATACAGGTAGAGTCAGTTCCTCTCTACGTACAGATAGTTCCTCTCTATGTACAGATAGTCAGTTCCTCTGCATACAGTTGGAGTCAGTTCCTCTCTACTTACAGGTGGAGTCTCTACACACAGAGTCAGTTCCTCTCTACGTACAGATAGTTCCTCTCTATGTACAGATAGAGTCAGTTCCTCTGCATACAGGTGGAGTCAGTTCCTCTCTACTTACAGGTGGAGTCTCTGCACACAGATAGAGTCAGTTCCTCCCCACGTACAGGTAGAGTCAGTATAGGTAGAGTCAGTTCTCCTCTGCATAGAAGTACAGTCAGTACAGATAGAGTCAGTTCCTCTCTACATACAGGTAGAGTCAGTATAGGTAGAGTCGGTTCTTCTCTGCATACAAGTACAGTCAGTACAGGTAGAGTCAGTTCCTCTCTACATACAGGTAGAGTCAGTTCCTCTCAACGTAAAGGTGGAGTCCGTTCCTCTCTATGTACAGGTAGAGTTAGTTTCTTTCTACGTACAGGTGGAGTCAGTTCTTCTCCACGTACAGATGGAGTCAGTTCCTCTCTACGTACAGGTAGAGTCGGTATAGGTAGAGTCAGTTCTCCTCTGCATACAGGTAGAGTCAGTTCCTTTCTACATACAGGTACAGTCAGTACAGGTAGAGTCAGTTACTTTCTACATACAGGTAGAGTCAGTTCCTCTCCACGTACAGATAGAGTCAGTTCCTTTTTACATACAGGTACAGTCAGTACCTCTCTACATACAGGTAGAGTCAGGTCCTCTCTACATACAGGTGGAGTCTCTCCACACAGATAGAGTCGGTTACTCTCTACATACAGGTAGAGTCGGTTCCTCTCTCTGTACAGGTAGAGTCAGTTCCTCTCTTCGTACAGGTGGAGTCAGTACAGGTAGAGTCAGTTCCTCTCAATGTACAGGTGGAGTCAGTTCCTCTCTACATACAGGTAGAGTCGGTACAGGCAGAGTCAGTTCCTCTCAATGTACAGGTGGAGTCAGTTCTCCTCCAGATACAGGTAGAGTCGGTACAGGTAGAGTTGGTTCCTCTCTACGTACAGGTGGAGTCAGTTCCTCTCTATATACAGGTAGAGTCGGTACAGGTAGAGACAGTTCTCCTCTACATACAGGTAGAGTCAGTTTCTCTCTACGTACAGGTGGAGTCTCTCCGCACAGATAGTTAGTTCCTCTCTACATACAGGTAGAGTCAGTTTCCCTCTATGTACAGGTGGAGTCAGTTCCTCTCTACGTACAGGTAGAGTCAGTACAAGTAGAGTCAGTTTCTCTCTACGTACAGGTGGAGTCAGTTCCTCTCTTTGTACAGGTAGAGTCAGTTCTTCTCTACGTACAGGTGGAGTCAGTACAGGTAGAGTCAGTACAGGTAGAGTCAGTTCCTCTCAATGTACAGGTGGAGTCAGTTCCTCTCTACATACAGGTAGAGTCAGTTTCTCTCAATGTACAGGTGGAGTCAGTTCTCCTCCAGATACAGGTAGAGTTGGCTCCTCTCTACGTACAGGTAGAGTCAGCTCCTCTCTACATACAGGTAGAGTCAGTTCCTCTCTACGTACAGGTGGAGTCTCTCCACACAGATAGAGTCGGTTACTCTCTACATACAGGTAGAGTCGGTTCCTCTCTTCGTACAGGTAGAGTCAGTTCTTCTCTATGTACAGGTGGAGTCAGTTCCTCTCAATGTACAGGTGGAGTCAGTTCTCCTCCAGATACAGGTAGAGTCGGTACAGGTAGAGTTGGTTCCTCTCTACGTACAGGTGGAGTCAGTTCCTCTCTATATACAGGTAGAGTCGGTACAGGTAGAGACAGTTCTCCTCTACATACAGGTAGAGTCAGTTTCTCTCTACGTACAGGTGGAGTCTCTCCGCACAGATAGTTAGTTCCTCTCTACATACAGGTAGAGTCAGTTTCCCTCTATGTACAGGTGGAGTCAGTTCCTCTCTACGTACAGGTAGAGTCAGTACAGGTAGAGTCAGTTTCTCTCTACGTACAGGTGGAGTCAGTTCCTCTCTTTGTACAGCTAGAGTCAGTTCCACTTTACGTACAGGTAGAGTCAGTTCTTCTCTACGTACAGGTGGAGTCAGTACAGGTAGAGTCAGTTCTCCTCTACATACAAGTAGAGTCAGTACAGGTAGAGCCAGTTCCTCTCTTTGTACAGGTGGAATCAGTTCTCCTCTACATACAGGTAGAGTCAGTTCCTCTTTATGTACAGGTGGAGTCAGTTCCTCTCTACATACAGGTAGAGTCAGTTCTCCTCTACATACAAGTAGAGTCAGTACAGGTAGAGTCAGTTCCTCTCTACGTACAGGTAGAGTCAGTACAGGTAGAGTCAGTTCTTCTGTACGTACAGGTGGAGTCAGTTCCTTTCTACATACAGGTACAGTCAGTACAGGTAGAGTCAGTTCCTCTCTACATACAGGTGGAGTCTCTACGCACAGATAGATATTCTGAAATAACCCTCAGATATTTCTCATATTTAACTCAACATCCAGAAACTGTTTTTATCAGAAACTACTTAAAAAGTTAAAATAATATTTCTCCTCGTCAACAATCCTTTTGTGAATCTTTTTTTTTCCTGTGTCAGATAGTCATGTTTTCCTGTTGTTGTTGCTGTTGTTATTTTTGTTGCTGTTGCTGTTGTTGTTTTTGTTGTGGTTGTTGTTTTTGTTGCTTTTGTTATTTTGTTGTAGTTGTTATTTTGTTTTTGCTGGAATTTGTTGTTGTTATTGTTGTTGTTGTTCTTCTTCTTTTTCTTCCTGTTCTTGTTTTCCATTCACTGGGACTGTACCATTTTGATTCTGCTGTGATGTGCTGTTTTTTTATGACGTTTGTTCAGATTCACCTACGTCAGTTCCACGGGACGAGATATGCTGCCATCAGTCCTGACATGGTGAGCGCTGAGGAGCTGGAGGTGCAGGAAAGTCACCTGAGCAGTAACCAGGACTCTGAAGACAACCAGTGAGGCAACATTTACCTGGCCGCTGTTTCTCTGTCTCACTTCACAGCTTGTCTCCAGATTTTCTAAGGAACTCAGTCAACTAGCGAGTCAACTGAGAATATTTTTATTTGACAGATGAAGCAATATTTTGATAAAGACCTGTACATAAATGATACTCGACCGCTTTGCTTTAAAACACACACAACTCTTTGCCTTATGTGGAATGTGACTCATAAACTGCCTGAACTGTTCATGTATGTCAAATCCATAATGTAGTTAACGTTGGTTTCCTCTCGACAAACGTGAGCACACGGGACATATCTGAAAGTGTTTGTGTAACTCAATGAGATGAAATGACTTTTTTCCATTTGCAGTAAATTTTTAAATTTCACGTGTTGTTGTTGTTGTTTCCTTTCATGCCACATGTTTTGGTGTGTGTTGCAGCTTTCAAACACGGAGGTTTTAATGTTCATCTGTCGATGATCAAACCTGAACCACTAAAGCACAAGTACGTTAAAGTTTAACAAAACTCACAGTCTACAAATACAACAACAGAAACGTGACACAGCAGCTCCGAACACTGTGATGAAGAATGTGTGTGTCTGACACATAGGTTTGACATCATCCCTCCGCCTGACAGGTGTGACATATCAAGGTGCTGATTTACACAATCGTCACAATAAAAGGCCACTTCAAAACCAGGCCGGTTCTGCAATGCCCCCCCAAATGCTCTGCCTGCCCCACTAACGCAAAATATCCTCCCCTCACCCAGCGCCACCATGTCCATATAGTGAACCAGGCAACTGCCATGGGTGGCACTTTAGCAAGAACGGTGAAACAAAATCGCATAGTAATGAATAGAGGCCATGATAGTGGCAGACTTTTGACCCTGTAACACAATGATTTGCTGAGGAGTGTATCAATCACTCCTGCAGCTCTCCTTCCCCGACCTACTTGATAAACAATAAAGAGTGGCATCAGTTCTCTGCTCAGTCGTTGCAGTGACTTGGCTGCTGTACACTGCCTGTGTCTGTCCTGGTTTGGTACTCTCTGGAGTTTCAGTTGGTCTGAGAGGCTTGCGTTTTGATAGATTTATTAACATATATGCTATTTGTCAGTTGTGTCCTGTAGTAGTTGAATTACTGTAGTAGAGCGGTTTAGGTGGCTGCGTGTTGGTGTAAGTTAACATTAGCTGCACATTACATGTGCCATGTGGTTCTTTCTTTCTGTCTCTATTTTCTCGTCTTTCAGTGTTTCTCTCTGGGTATGCTCCCTCTAACTCTCTTGAGGAGATTTATGTTTAAATTTCTCACATGGATATTCCCTATATCCACTGCTATAATCACCAGCTTCACTAAGCAGTTATCCATGCAATGCAGGCAGAGCCACGTGCAAAAACATTTGAGCTATAAAAATCACTGCACTCTATTTCAATCATCATTATGATCCCCACGCTAAGATGGGCTACCTGGTTGATCCTGCCAGTAGTGTATGCTTGTTTCAATGACTTAACCATGCAAGTCTAAGTACACACGGCCAGTACAGTGAAACTGCGAATGGCTCATCAATTCAGAGAACTATTAGCCCCCCCCCCCCCCCCCCACCCCACCCTTAAATGCTTACTAGAGATCTGGTGGACAAGTCATTACAATGTGCCAAAGTGCCTTGTGGAAAACTAGGATGAAATCTTTCAGAGGTTTCAGAGGACAGTGCAGCAGACGTGTTTATTTGCACAGAGGGTTAGGGTTGTTGATGATGTTGAGGAAGCATCATTTCTTTGAAATAGGACAATTCCTCCTCAAAGTGTTAGGTGCCTTGAAGCCTGCCAATACCATTTTACAACAGGCTCACTCTGTTGACCTGTGCCATGCTGGGCAGGTAGTGAGTGCACCTCTGCAGGCTGTGAGAGAGATAAGAGATGATGGCTCACTGACTAATTTTGATAGAGACAACCCTGCTCCACCAGCTAAATGAAAAAGAACAATGAGCTCACAACTTAAAGGCAGTGTTGTTCTATCCACTGTAGGCCACACTGAAGCCTCTGTGACTCCTACCCAGGCTCTGAAGAGAGCTCTTCTTAACAATCTGGGCAGAGCCATTGTAAAGATGAAGACCAGGTTCTCCAGGGGTCTTGATCTCATGAAAGAGGTCAACTGCCTTCTCCCTAAATCTCCCTCTTTCCTAAATGTTGCCTTAATGAGACCCCTGCAGAAGCTGGCAGGTACTGTCTGCAGTGACAGCCTCTCTAGTGAAATAGGTGTTGCAAAAGTTATGATGGAAAAGAATTTGCCTCTACTGTTGCAGACCTCTCCACCATTTGGAAATTGCAAGAGTTTAAGGAAGCCTTTCCTGAGCTCCATTGTCTTTATGTAACCGCTGTTGCTGTTGTGAGTATCATCTGCAGCAATTTAGATTTCTTTCTCCACTTTGTCTGGTGTCCTAACCCCCTTCTGGTGCACATTGTTGCATGAGAGAAAAAGAAACTTGGTGATTCTGACTCATGAGAAGGCCATAACAACTAGACTGGACATGAACGAGTCTTTGCACAAAGAAACAGAAGACAGATACTATAATGGTACACATTCATACACATTTGAGTCACAAAAAAAGCATAAATGGCGGCATTCATGTCTACTGTCCAGTGCTCCAACAGAGTTGAAAATGTCATTTGCTGTTGTGGTGTCTGTCATTGGCACCAACTCAAGGAACTCCTCGGTGACGGTCAAAGTCTCATCAACACCACGAATGAATATGGCCAGTTGAGCAACATCATTAATGTCTGTGCTGTCATCAATTGCAACTGAAAATGCAACAAACGACTTGACTTTGTGCTTCATTTGGTTGTCTAAATCGGCCGAAAGATCTGAAATCCTCTCTGCCAGTGTTTCTCGTCAGGCTAATGTTAGCAAAAGCCTGTTGCTTTTCAGGGCACACGATTTCTGCAGCATTCAGCATGCATGTTTTCACGAACTCACCCTTACAGTATGACTTTGATGCTAACGCTATTTCGCTAGCAATAAGGTAGCTAGCTTTCACTGCTGCATCACTGATATCTCAGCTACGGGTAAAAACAGACTGCCGTTTCTTCAGACCCGCTAACAGTTAATTTACAGTGCATCCAGAAAGTATTCACAGTGCTTCACTTTTTCCACATTTTGTTATGTCACAGCCTTATTCCAAAATGGATTAAATTCATTTTTTACCTCAAAATTCTACACAAAATACCCCATAATGACAAAGTGAAAAAGTCTGCTTGAAACTTTTGCAAACATATTAAAAAATAAAAAACAAAAATATAACATGTACATAAGTATTCACAGCCTTTGCTCAGTACTTTGTTGAAGCACCTTTGGCAGCAATTACAGCCTCAAGTCTTTTTGAGTATGATGCTACAAGCTTTGCACACATATTTTTGGGGCGTTTCTCCTATTCTTCTTTGCAGAACCTCTCAAGGTCCATCAGGTTGGATGGGGAGCGTCGTTGCACAGCCATTTTCAGATCTCTCCAGAGATGTTCAATCAGCTTCAAGTCTGGGCTCTTGCTGTGCCACTCAAGGACATTCACAGAGTTGTCCTGAAGCCACTCCTTTGTTATCTTGGCTGAGTGCTTAGGGTCGTTGACCTGTTGGAAGATGAACCTTCGCCCCAGTCCAAGGTCCAGAGTGCACTAGAGCAGGTTATCATCAAGGATGTCTCTGTACATTGCTGTATTCGTCTTTCCCTCAACCCTGACTAGTCTCCCAGTTCCTGCTGCCGAAAAACATCCCCACAGCATGATGCTGCCACCACCATGCTTCACTGTAGGGATGGTATTGGCCAGGTGATGAGTGGTGCCTGGTTTCCTCCCAGACATGACGCTTGGCATTCAGGCCAAAGAGTTCAATCTTTGTTTCATCAGACCAGAGAATTTTGTTACTCATGGTCTGAGAGTCCTTCAGGTGCCTTTTGACAAACTCCAGGTGGGCTGTCATGTGCCTTTTACTGAGGAGTGGCTTCCGCCTGGCCACTCTACCTGGCCTGATTGGTGGAGTGCTGCAGAAATGGGTGTCCTTCTGGAAGGTTCTCCTCTCTCCACAGCGCAATGCTGGAGCACCGTCAGAGTGGCCATCAGGTTCTTGGTCACCTCCCTGACTAAGGCCCTTGAGCTCCACCTGAGCTCAATTTTGAGTGTCATGGCAAAGGCTGTGAATACTTATGTACATGTGATGTTTTTGTTTTTTATTTTTAATATATTTGCAAAAATTTCAAGCAAACTTTTTTCACTTTGTCATTATTGGGTATTGTGTGTTGAATTTTGAGTTAAAAAATGAATTTAATCCATTTTGGAATAAGGCTGTAACATAACAAAATGTGGAAAAAGTGAAGCACTGTGAATACTTTCCGGATGCACTTTATCTTCTCCTTTATCAGTTGTCCTTGCAAGCTGTTGTATTTTTCGCCATGATGAGTCTCATAGTGGCACCGAATATTATATTCTTTGAGTACTGAAACCTGCTGCAAACACACCAAGCACACAGGTTTCCCATTCACCTCTGTAAATAAATACGAGAGGGTCCATTTTTCTTGGAAAACTCTACACTCTGTATCCACTTTTCTCCTTTTAGATTAAGAAATTTTGGGTAATGAGGGTGCCACAGAGTGTAATGTTGACAGCAAAAGAACATGTAGAATAGATTATAATAGCGATTTTTTTACTGGCAGCTCCAGCATGAACAGTTTGCTTGCTTGACAGTGTTGTGTCCACACTGCTATTTAAAATTTGTCCACTGGGCAAAAAAGTTACTTTTATTGAAAAATTGCAGTTAATTGCAGTTAATGTCTTCACTGTAATTTTTACACTTTGCAAAGTCATCCTCTGATAGGCTGGTTTTGGCCCACGGGCCATATGTTTGATGCCCCTGAATTAGACACTGGAGATGGAACACATCATTAGTTATTAGTTGTGCACTTCTTCCAAAAAGAGTGCACAACTTTTTCTGAAACAAACAACCTGCTCGGCATCTCTCCTTGTGTTCTGTGATGGATGGCAAAGGCTGTAATGTGAGGTATAATAATTTCATACTCATCACACAAGAAAAAAAGGAAAAAGCACTTGAGATAGAATTGGAACAGAAAATTAAAACCTTGGAAGCAGCTCATGCTGTCTCTCAAGAGGAACACCTGTTGAATGAGTTGAGAAAATTTCAGCTACAGAGATTACGCCCGGAGAACTTTGAACATGCAAATTTTTAGCAAACCAACTAAAACAGAATAAAGGAAAAGTAACAATCTCCCCAGTTACAGACTCCACTGGGAAAACAACTCAGGTCCCAGAGGAGATAAATAAAATGTTTAGGGAATTCTATAAAAACTCATATTTATCCAATATTAACCCATAAAATATAAATATAAAATATTGATCTGCCAAAACTAAACAAAGAGCAAATTATGGCTTTGGAGTCACCTCTCTCAATTGCAGAACTCCATGATGCCCTCCAACGTATGCCGAACAGAAAATCTCCAGGTCCAGATGGCTTTCCAGCAGAATTCTACAAAAAATTCTGGCCTACACTGGCACCAGTATTTCATAGAATGGTTACAGAAAGAAAGAAACCGCCAGACTTCCTCCAAACATGAACTGCACAAATATTAATCTCCTCCCTGCACTTCCATCTAGCTATCGTCCAGTATCACTCATAAATGCAGATCTTAAAATCATCAGCAAGGCACTAGTAGAATTGAAAAAGTAACACCTCACATAATACCACCATCATCCCTGTCCCCAAAAAACCAAGGCCCACAGGACTAAATGACTATAGACCCATTGCCCTGACCTCTGTGGTCATGAAATCATTTGAGCGTCTTGTCCTGTCCCACCTCAAATCCATCACTGACCCACTCCTGGACCCCCTGCAGTTCGCCTACAGAGCCAACAGGTCTGTAGACGACGCCGTCAACATGGCTCTCCACTTCATCCTCCAGCACCTGGACTCCTCAGGGACCTATGCCAGGATCCTGTTTGTGGACTTCAGCTCTGCCTTCAACACCATCATCCCGGCTCTGCTGCAGGACAAGCTCTCCCAGCTGAGCGTGCCTGACTCCACCTGCAGGTGGATCACCGACTTCCTGTCTGACAGGAGGCAGCACGTGAAGCTAGGAAAGCACGTGTCTGACTCCCAGACCATCAGCACTGGATCCCCGCAAGGCTGCGTTCTTTCTCCTCTGCTCTTCTCCCTGTACACCAACACCTGCACCTCCAGCCATCAGTCTGTCAAGCTCCTGAAGTTTGCAGACGACACCACTCTCATTGGACTCATCTCTGATGGCGATGAGTCTGCCTACAGGTGGGAGACTGAGCGTCTGGTGACCTGGTGCAGGCAGAACAACCTAGAGCTAAACGCTCTGAAGACAGTGGAAATGATAGTGGACTTCAGGAAGAGCCCAGCCCCACCCACCCCCATCACCCTGTGTGACTCCCCCGTGGCTACCGTGGAGCATTTTCGCTTCTTGGGAACCACCATCACACAGGATCTCAAATGGGAGCTAAACATCAGCTCCCTCATCAAAAAAGCTCAGCAGAGGATGTATTTCCTGAGGCAATTGAAGAAGTTCAACCTGCCAAGGACTATGATGGTGAACTTCTACACCTCCATCATCGAGTCCATCCTCACCTCCTCCATCACCATCTGGTACGCTGCTGCCACGGAGAGGGACAATAACAGACTGCAGCGTATCATCCACTCTGCTGAGAAGGTGATTGGCTGCAATCTTCCGTCCCTCCAGGACCTGTACGCCTCAAGGACTCTGAGGCGTGCAGGGAAGATTGTAGCTGACTCCTCCCACCCTGGACACAAACTCTTTGAGACACTCCCCTCTGGCAGGAGGCTGCGGTCCTTCAGGACCAAAACCTCTCGCCACAAAAATAGCTTCTTCCCATCTGCTATTAGCCTCATCAACAAGGCTAGAGAGCCCCACTGTTGCTGATCAATTGCACCAATCACCAGAAAAAATTCCTTGTATGTGAAAACATACTTGGCAATAAAACTGATTCTGATTCTGATTCTGATTCTGATTCTGATTCTGATACACCCAGATCAAATGGGTTTATTAGAGGCCGTCGGTCCACTGACAACACACGGAGACTAATTGACCTAATAGACTACTGCAACATTCAAAATGAGGAAGCATTGTCTCACTGCAGGCAGAAAAGGCCTTTGACAGGGTGTCAAGCTGTCAAAGGCCTATAAGGTTGCAAATTTCTTTTTGCAACCTTACCGAAATTTGGATTTGGGGATAACTTCTTGTCTTGGATTAAAACATTATACAGCTCACCTAGCACTGTGTAATGCCATCCAAATCCAAGACCTGCCATTTATTAGCCCCATCATCAAACAATATCGCTGCTTTAAGAGCATCAATATCAGATATCGCTGATGGCCTGGTGGGAATTTCTTAAAATGAATGGGTCTTCACTGCTCCCGTGCAGACTCACACCCATCTGGAACAATCCTGACATCCTGCAAAAATAAAAAACAATAAACTTTACAACATGGTATATAATAAAGGAATAAGACGCCTAGAACATATTCTCCAAGACAATCATATGATCCCATTTGACAAAATGGTAGAACTTTATAGCATTGACAAAAACAAATACCTAGAATATCTTCATCTTAAATCCATAATTCAAGATAACACCAAGCAATTAAACCTAGAACTCCCACCAACAATAGAATTTTTTTTTAAACTTTCATCCCAAAAACTACTCTCCAGAATTTATGTAAGATTAACCAAATTGGAGTCAACTCTCTTGCTCCCAACTCTCAAATGGGAAAAAGACTTACTCATCAATACAGACTCCAATTTCTGGTCACAAATTTGCTCAAACACCTTTAGCATAACTCAAAACTCCAACCTACAGCTGATACAGTACAAAATTCTCCACAGAGCACACTACTCAGGACAAAGGATGTTCCAGATGGGAATCAGAAATACTTACAGATGTATTCCCTGCAAGAATGACACACCAGATAACTATCGGCATGTGTTTTGGCACTGCACACCAGTCAGCAAATTCTGGCAGAAGATTTGTGAAGACCTATCAATGCACCTCGGACATCCCATCCGTGACTCCCCCTCACTTTGCCTGCTTGGTGACCTCACTAACATTTATATGGACACAAACAAATCTCGCATGCTCCTTACAGTCCTAACCATCCCCAAGAAAACAATCGTCCTGAACTGGAAGTCAAAAGAGACCTTAAACATAACGTTCAGCTCCATGCCAGCCAGGCGGGGGCAGGGATGGGGACTTTGGGGGGGCGGGATAGGGCAGGTGAGACTCTGCCGTCTACCAGCTGTGGAGTACCCACGCCCCGGCCGCTCTCCCAATTTTAATACACCTTAGTCATCCACACTGTCCACAAGCTATATGACACTAGGGCCTTGGGGGTAGGGAGGGGCAGGTAGGACTCAACTGCCTACTAGCAGTGGGGCGCCCATGACCTGACTGCTCCCCCAATTTTAATGCACCATAGTTACCCACACACCCAACTCACACACTCACACATGCACACCCACACATACACACTTTGCACCCACACCAGACGGGGGGTGGGGCGAGCTGTCTATCTGTCTCTGGTCCCGTGTGGACTGTGCAGGGAGCCTGCCATGTGAGGGGAGAAGATCCATTGCAGGGGTGTCACGGGTGGCTCTGGTGGGGGTGGAGAGCGTCCTGGGGGCCTGGGCCGTGCTGCGATGGTTTGGGACCCCAACGGGTAATCCGGGCAATTATAGGATTCTCTGGGCCCTACTGGCGAATTTGTGAGATTGGGTTTGGGGCTGGGTGGGGAGGCCTGCTATTTTCTATCCCCCTGGGCTCGGCTTCCTGGCTCTGTCTGCCTTCCCTCCCCCATTTGTCCTGCAGGGTCACTGGGGCCGGAGTGCCAGGCCGCCACAGCGGGCTGGGGTCTGCCCTGCTGTGGGGCTGGGGCTGGGGGGCTGGGGCCATTTGGCTCTGGGCCCGACTTTCGCTGGCTGTTGCCTCTACAGCAGTAGAGGTTTTTTAAGATATGGAAACAGTGACTTCAAACCAGTAGCCTGCTAAAATCCATCAGTGTGACCCATTTTAAGGGTCTTAATCTAGTTGACTGGATTTTAGACTTCATGACTGACAGGTCTGTGTGGAAAGAGGACAGGTCTCCTTTTCCACTCAGCTGTACTGTTCCACTGGTTCCCCTCAGAGCTGCTGTCTCTCTACTTCTTCACATCTTCTACACCAGAGACTGTCGCAGGAAATACACTAAGAAACACATTATCACAGTTACAGATGAGTCTACAACATCTCTTATCCCGAACCCTGTCATCCCTTCACAGATTTAACAACTATTCACACCTGGCCTTAGGTGACTCCAACAATCAGGAGCACTAACGAACCGAGTGGCCTTAATAACTACCCGAACTTCAAAAACCTGGTCTCCTCACCTGACTTTATTTTTTTATGGGGGTTTAGAAAAAAAAAAACATGCAGTCATCAGAGTTGTTGTAAATTACCTGCTGTGAGGAGTACACGTCACAGCATGCTGTTTCATGCAGAGACTGATGGACTGTTTTGCGCATGCGCAGTGTGTTCAATGAACCCTTCCTGTGCAGTTACCTGGTCAAGCGAATCTTCTGCCGATCGCCAGCGCTCTTCTTCATCCCTTTGTACTGTACAATAGTGTGCGTCGGTGATGATGTAAGCTATGTGATGAGCGAATGTTGTTTACATTTCCTGTGTGATGAGAGCTAATAATATTAGCAGGGGTAATAAGCTCAGAGTTGTTTGTTAGCTTAGCGTTTAACGTGTTACTGAGCCCCATAAACATGGACGGCCCGTCCGATATGTAACTTAGTTAATTACCACACATTTAATTTCCTTCTGTGACTGTTTATTTAGCGGTGTAGCCGCTGTTCATCGAGGCCGCTATTATATTGATGTTAACGTGTCAAATTGACCGGAGTAGTAGCCGGGGCCGTCTCAGTTTAGCTTGGTCACGTGACCTGCCTGTTGCGCTCGGCCATTGTGTTGTTTAATGACCCTGCACTGCCTCCTATTGGTCATCTGCAGTATGACACGTTATTCATGTTTATTGTAATTCAGGTTTTCTATTATTAATGCCACTGTAGTTTAATTATCATTAATATTGTTTACTATTGTTGTCTTTGCAGACATCACAAACCACACACACACCCACATACTACAGTGTCCTGTTCATCTGGAGAGGTGTCATTAAAGTCATCTAAATGAGAGAAGTTGCTGTGTCTTCTCTGACCGGAGGATTAGGCCAGTATATACATAGCCAGCATATCATCACCGAAGCTGTCCGTTACAAGAGTTACTTACTGACTGGGTTTGACATCAGAAAATCATGTCACCAAAGGGTGGGTTAAAAAAACATAAAAATTGTTTTTAAGTGCCACCGTGAGGTTGGCAGCTGTAGCTTTTACCTGATGGATCCTCAAGCTCCTGAGACCACAGACATGAATAATTATTAATGAAAATAATAAAGTTTTGACCCTAATAAGTTATTAACCTTTCATCTAATTTAATGACATTAACCATTTTTAAACAGTGAATTCAGTACACAATCAATGCTGTTAATTTCTGTTCATGATGCTCAAAGACTTTTTTTTTTTTAAATAACCCTGTCTGATGATCTGAGGTCTCACCTGTCGTCTCTCTCCGGTTTGATCATGATTGGCTGTGGTAGTGTGGATTAATTAGAGGAGAAATCCAAGAGTTGATTCACTGTTTTTTAAACATTATCTTTAATATTTGTGGAGGATAATTAAAAACGGGGCCACAGTGAAGGTGAGCTGAGGTGACAACACACACATTATGTCAGTCACAGACACAATTTAACCTGCATCATGTTTAAACCACAGACTGTCATAATATATAATATAAATCCCCTATTGACCATAAACAACCCGAGGCACTGTGTGAAGGTCGTCAGTGTCACCCAACAACAACAAAATCTATTAGATCTGAAGCTGAAACAACATAACTACAAAGTGACGAGTGAATTTCAATCTAAAGGAGAATAAAAAATTAAAAACACTCAGGAATAAATAAAGTTACATCAGTTACTCAGAAACAGGAGCTGATCACATCATCATCATCATCTGCACAATGTGAAGCAGAAGAATTTATCTCATGACTAAAGAAATCAGATGAAACATGAGGCCGTCGCTGCTCTGATGTTCAGAGCAATCAGCTGTCGGTCAGTAGAAGAAGGTGCCAAAGTCGCCCATGCCGTTGCGTTTGAACTGGTTTCCCAGAATGGAGATGAAGACCTGGTGGTCCATCAGATCCTGGACGACTCGGCTGCAGGACGCCTCCTTGTTTTTGCTCAGCTGACGACTAAACTGCCACTTCCTGCCTGAGGTGGACGCCGCGTCCCCATCCATGCCGTTCTCTGTGGACTCAGACTGAGCAGCGGCTGAACTGCTAGAGGTCAGGCTCAAAGGATCTGAAACCCCTCCCACCTGTCCATCTTCAGCCATCCATTCAGACGCGTCTTTTCTAGGGTCTTCTGGGAACAAAAGGTCAGTTCAACATAGATTCTGTACAAACAGGGTTTTTTTTGTGATAGTTGTGTTAATCTGTTGTGTGAGGTTCTGACCTACTGCAGTAACACACTTGACTGTATCAGAACATCACACAACCACACAACAGATTAACACAACTTTAATGTGACTGTGTTCACCTCTGAGTTCAGAGTTTGGCTTCACTAGAATCACTCCGTAACCTTCATTGTTGTGGATCACATTGTTCTCCATGGTGATGGACGGCATCACATCCAGCTCGTCAGCAAAGTCCTACACACACACACACACACACACACACACACACACACACACACACACACACGTATGTCTCACAGCAGGACATTGAACATCCATCAGCTTGACTGATGTGACTCTGTGACTCATCATCATCATGAAGAATCTGCAACTTTTTTAGTTTGTTTAAATGTTGATGACATCATATTTTATTGTTTTATAATCATTTTAATGTTTAGTTAAATTAAAATTAATTATTATTGAAATTCTTAAGACTCATGATGTCATCACTTTGAATAAAACTTTCTAAACAATTTCTAAAACTCAATGTACGAAACATCCTATTGGCTGGTTGAGACCATGTTACAGTCTGTTTCCTGGTGACTCGTCTCACCTTGATGAGAATTCCGTCCTTACAGTGATGGATGCCGTTACTGACCAGACTGCAGACGCTGCCGGGGTAAATCTCCACACCTGCCCCCTGCGCACAACACAGCATGACTAACCACAGTCACTGACACGTTCATACCAGAGCTGCTCAGCTGTTTCATGAGGTCATCAGAGGTCAATACCTGGCTCGTGGTTACCAACACGAGCTGGAGGCAAATATGGAGGCCGCTCTGAGCCTGTCTGAGCAGCAGCCGGAGGACAGAGGCTGATACAGATGTTTGAGAGCAGCAGCTGTTCAGTGACAGTGAACGCAACACTGAATCTACCCGAGTCTGTCCCTGTGATCACAGCACTCACCTTGGATCCATACAGGTCACACATGTTCATGTTGAGCCGGGCCGTTGTCCGGACGATGACTCCGGTGGTCTCACACTGCAGCACACAGTTCTCCAGGTTCAGAGTCCCCTGACGGACACCTGACGCGTATCACAGGTATCAGAGTCACGCTGTGTGAGTGTTACACACTGTACTCACACAGGATGTTACACACTGTACTCACACAGGATGCCCTCGATGGCGTCATGTTGGATGAACTTGATGTTAGACAGTTTGACGTCAGCTCCTGTTGACTCCACAAAAGAGTCGCCTTTGTTCTTCTTCTCAATCACCACATCATCAGGAAACCCAAAGCCTGACACACACACACACACACACACACACACACACACACACACACACACACACACACACACACACACACACACACACACACACACACACACACACACACACACACACACACACACACACACACACTGTGTTCAGGACAGTTTATCCAGTAAATAAGTTCATCATAACTTCAGTATTCTGTGATGGAGTTGTTCCTGCAGCAGTTACAGTCACATCTGTACTCTGAATCACAACCTGTGGGGACACAGGCTCAGGTGACTGTGGTCATCTGAGGACCAGATACAACATGGAGGACAGGAGTCATCTGTTTTACCTTCTACACTGATGGAGTCTGGGATGAAGATGGAGCTGCTCACACTGTGGACCCCTGGAAGAACAATGACCACGTCCCCTTGATGACACGAGTCCACCGCCGACACCGGGTCTCTGTGGAACTAAATACAGTCATGTTAACACATGGGCTCCTTCCCTCTGGCACCACCTTCAAGACAAAGCTTAGACTGAAGAGCTGACAACAGAGCATGATCAGAGCCCGTCTTCACAAATCATTTTCTCTTCCACTCAGAGCTCTCCTGAGGCAACTTTCTGACTAAAGGTTTTAAATTCTCTTCACAAAGCTGCTGAGAGAAACAAAAACTCAGACTCACTGAGCTCAAACTGAAACTCTGTTGCTAAGGTGACATCAGTTCTCATGGATGAGCTTGTTGTAAGAACCACAGTAATTGGTTGATGAAAGACCGGTCTGTGCAGGTGAAAACACATGAGCAAAATCCTGCAGCGATAATGAAAAAAAAAAAAACCAACACTGGAAATAAATGAATATAAATTAAATAATAACTGATCACATTCTGTTTACTAAAGTAGTGGATTCTCATCTGTTTGATCAGGACTGTGTCGACCAGGAGAATTTAATTTACCATAAAAACTTACCGTGTGAACCTGTGTACAACAACGTCTACAACTGTAGACTGTGGCCATAATGTGCCATAATGTGTCTGTGGGACTGACCTGGATCTCAGTGTCCCCACAGGAGCACAGAGGCAGCAGTCTGGCACTGAGCAGGGACTGGAGCTGTGTGGTGCTACAGGAGGCTGCGACCACGTGGACCACCTTCAGGCCCGATGGTCTGGGTCCACGACTCTGCACACACTGCGGCCTGGCATTACCTTTGTAGCCCAGCACATACCTGACGGGAGGTGATGTGGTGAACACAGAGACAGAGGCAATGGTGGTTATAGTGCAGGACTGTGAAGGACTCAGATCTACCTCAGCAGGGGGTTCTCGATGATGTGCAGTTTACGTTTGAACGTCTCCAGCTGGTCGTACAGCTTCAAACCCTCCACCATGGACACATTGTCCAGCTCAGAGTCTGAGTCCGGGCTCAGGCCGCTGCGCAGCTCAGAGAACTGCTGGAAGCACTGGGAGCATTTCTCCAATAAGGACTGGTACTCTGCCACCAGGCCTGCAGGGACCCTGTCCTCCAGGATGTCATAGTATCTGATGAGACATTTGCAAACCGGATTCATGTGAATGAACCAACACTCATTACTACAAGACCATCAGAGACATGGGTGGGAGGGGCCTCACAGCCTGAGACGAGGCTCCACACAACGAACAAAGTAGTCAAAGTCATCATCTTCATCTTCCTCATCCCACTGCCTCCAGATGTTCTGATAGAAAAACCTGTGGACAGAAGAGGAGTTAATGGCACATCTGGACAGTGACCTCTATCAGACTGTTTGAACATGTGGACCAACATCAACCTGAGGTGCTCCAGGGCAAGGGCAGTCTGATCAAAGTTCCCAGACTCTTCGTACACCACCTGCAACTCCTGCAGCGGAACTTTGTGCTGGGTGGCCTCCAGCAGAGCCTGCATGGCGTCTTCAGTGAGTTCACAGCCTCTGGTGTCACACTGCAGCGGCAGCACAAGCCCCACACAGGCCTTCAGGTCCTTCAGCTCCACATCACGCACCTGAAATCATCCACAGCTGCTCAGACCTGTGCTGCTGTCAACCACCCTGATGACATCACAGGTACATAATAACGCTCACTGATGACATCACAGTCTAACATCTTCATCCTTCTTCTCCTTCATGTCTCACAAACCAAACTGAAACGCCTTCATGTCTTCATGAGGGACGGGCTGCCACGCTTTATGACAGAAGCACCACCCACAGTCAGATCGTCCTATCATCAGCCTGTGATCACCTGTCATATCTAATGTTACAGTTTCAGATAATGAGGTAAATGTATGTAAAAGATGTTCAGCCAATCAGAAGAAAGTCATCTTTTAAGGAGGCCTCTTAAGGAGGCCTGAGCTAATATTAGCTGGGGGTCCCTTTAAACAGGATTAACACCTGTTGGACTGGTGGTTCCTACACACAGGTGTAAACTGTGTCTGTACAGATTGACAAATGAGGACCCTGACATGATGTGAGTTGGTCTCACCTCCACTAGAACATCAAAGAGATCAGTCGACCACAGAGCCAGCCAATCACAAGGCTCCACCACCTTCTCCAGGTAGTCCGCAGTGAAGGCCTTCACCTCGGAGGGCTTACAGTCTCCTACACACAGACAGACACAAAAACACACTGAGATGAGCAGTGTAATGACTGTGACTGTACTGGATCAGACTGAGTGTGTCTCTGCTGTCACCGAGCACGTAGTCCTGATAGGCCTTGAACCTCTCGTAGAACAGCAGGTGGTTGGTCTGAAAGGTGTCAGGAAGACCTGAAGATCCTCCACCGCCATGCTCACATCTCTGCAGCTGGGTTCCCAATTTCTCAGTGTTAAAGTGGTCTGTGCCACTGTCATCGTCGTCATCACTCACATCTTCATCCTCCTCATCATTCTGAAAGAGAGCTGTTAGAAAAAAAGAGCTGTTGACTGAAAGCAGCTCCACCCTGTGGAGAAGGACTCATTCTGACCCAAACACACTACTTGAAGACTGCAGAGGACCAGGGGTCCTGATTGTCATGGACTTTCCTCCAGTCACCTGACCTCAACCCCACTGAACATTTAGTCAGGTCATGGTGGGAGAACCTGGGTCATCAAGAATCCATGTTGTCATTAAAGCCAAAGGGGGACAAACCAAACACTGGAATAGGCTTTGTTTACATAGCTCTACGGTGAAATCAGATTTGACCCGCTTGAAATAAAAAAGAAATAGAAAACCAGTGTTTGTCGGTCACTGCTGTTACTGTGGCGGCCACAACAAATACGTCACCGTGCTCTGGTATTGGTAACTTTAGCTGACGAAACTTCAGGTAATACACCTGTTTTCCATCACTGTCTCAGGTAATAGTCACAGACCTTGAGTTATGGCGGACACGTGTGTCTCTGCAGAAACTCCTTCATTATTGTTATTTTCCACATCGAGTTCAACGTTAACGAACGACGACAAATCAGCCGCCGACACGTCCGACATGGTGTTTACAGCTTCCCTCCCTCCAGCGGACGCGGTTTCCCGTGAGTCCTGCTCCATGAAGAGCTTTTAAGACACTAAATAAAAGATTTAGAGGCTGAAGACTGGAGGAGTCAGTCTCCAGTCAGTCCCACAAACACAAACCAAACGGCTACACCCTGTCCCACTTACTTTCAAAATATTCCCGGTCTGCACAACCGCAGCCAATCACAACAAAACTACCGCAGGATATCCTGCCCTCCTGACAGCAAAATTCCTTTAGGCCAATGAAAAAATTAGTTTTGAGCGTGCGCACGACGATTCCGTCATGATACATTCACTGTCGTCAGGGCGGAAAGAAAAAGAGAAAATTCCCGTATTCAGTGGAGGCAGTGGTGAAGTCCAGCGAAGCTCCACTGAAGCACAGCGGCTTAATTTACCTAAGTCTTCACCACAGACACATAGTGATAAAAATAACTGAGAGCAGAGCAGTCAGACCTAACGACTGTTTACTAACTAACTAACCGCAACTAACTAATCCTGCCTGTGCCATAAAGACATGTTGCAGCACTTAATGCTGCTGCAGCTTCTCTCTGTATTCTCTATAAACTAAAGTTATAATAATTGTATTATACATAATCATTATATTAAATATAATCATTATATATATATATATATATATATATATATATCATATTAAATATAATTATATACATTACTTGGAATGACTGCTAGATTAGCTACATATTTCATAGATTAACAGACTTTCTGTTTCAGTGTAGTGGAAATAAAACATAAAACATTTGATTTGACAGTGATTTTACTGCACGTATGTCTGAAAAATACAAAAAAATATATTGTAACTAGTGGTCCGTTTACTGTTCATGACAACAACATGTGTCATCAGAAACCCGACATTTCTTAGTTTCCCCTCAGCGGGTGGTAAACTCGGTTTAAACGATGAGACTTGAACGCGGCATGTCATAAACCGAATCGCGGGGGGGGGCAGCAGTGGTCTGAACAGACGGTAGAAGAACAGTTTGTCTGGCCCGCTCCTGGTCTTATAATACATCTATAGGTTCAATGCATGGATGTACTATAAGAACTGGATGACGGATCTAAAAATGGCGCCCATTCAGTTCAATACGCCGAAAAAGTTTCTGGCTTCCGGGTTACTTCCGCGTTATGCGGCCCATAGAGACTGCGCATCTCTCCCATCATGCCTTTGAGCGATGAGAACGAGCGAAAAACGTTCTCGATCTGCCGCTCGCGTTCACGAGTGCTCTGCTGGCGGACTGATGTTTAACAGACTAATACAGGACCGGCCCGGGGCTTTAAACCACGGATTTAAAACGGCAACAACATTCAGTTTGAAGCTTTAGAGCCTAAAGTCACATTGGAATCAACATTTTTTTAAAAATCATTAAAAAAAAATATTACGTTGAAATTGTCTTTTAGGCAATTTTAAGATATTGATGCTGCATGTGACAGAAAACTACAACTCATCAGATAAAGTTATTACGTTTACTTTCTCTCATTGAGAAGCAGATTTATATGGCATGCCTTCTTTAAAAAAAACTGCAGTGCTGTAGTTAAGCTTTATGTCCCGTCATTGCTCTTTCTATGTTTCACTGTTCTCTTTCACAGATATTTGATTTGAAAATGAAAAATATATCAAAATTATTTTTTATAAAGATTTAATTTAAATGATGAATGCCTCTGAACATATAGCTACTGTATACTGAGCACACACTGAGGACGTGGGGAGTTAGAGAGACGATGATGAGGACGTCCAGGACGGTTCTTCCCCTCAGGGACAGAGAGGGGCAGCGGGCTGCAGCAGCTCAGGCCACCGCTGCTGACCCAGAGGATGCTGCATCCAGGCCGGACTCAGTTATAGTTTAACCCGCTGACACAGTGAAGGTCATTCATCTATAAAATGATAAAGGTGGTCGTTGTGAGCGGATGACAGAATCAGAATCAGAATCAGAATCAGAATCAGAATCAGTTTTATTGCCAAGTATGTTTTCACATACAAGGAATTTTTTCTGGTGATTGGTGCAATTGATCAGCAACAGTGGGGCTCTCTAGCCTTGTTGATAAGGCTAATAGCAGATGGGAAGAAGCTATTTTTGTGGCGAGAGGTTTTGGTCCTGAAGGACCGCAGCCTCCTGCCAGAGGGGAGTGTCTCAAAGAGTTTGTGTCCAGGGTGGGAGGAGTCGGCTACAATCTTCCCTGCACGCCTCAGAGTCCTTGAGGTGTACAGGTCCTGGAGGGACGGAAGATTGCAGCCAATCACCCTCTCAGCAGAGTGGATGATACGCTGCAGTCTGTTATTGTCCCTCTCTGTGGCAGCAGCGTACCAGATGGTGATGGAGGAGGTGAGGATGGACTCAATGATGGAGGTGTAGAAGTTCACCATCATAGTCCTTGGCAGGTTGAACTTCTTCAATTGCCTCAGGAAATACATCCTCTGCTGAGCTTTTTTGATGAGGGAGCTGATGTTTAGCTCCCATTTGAGATCCTGTGTGATGGTGGTTCCCAAGAAGCGAAAATGCTCCACGGTAGCCACGGGGGAGTCACACAGGGAGATGGGGGTGGGTGGGGCTGGGCTCTTCCTGAAGTCCACTATCATTTCCACTGTCTTCAGAGCGTTTAGCTCTAGGTTGTTCTGCCTGCACCAGGTCACCAGACGCTCAGTCTCCCACCTGTAGGCAGACTCATCGCCATCAGAGATGAGTCCAATGAGAGTGGTGTCGTCTGCAAACTTCAGGAGCTTGACAGACTGATGGCTGGAGGTGCAGGTGTTGGTGTACAGGGAGAAGAGCAGAGGAGAAAGAACGCAGCCTTGCGGGGATCCAGTGCTGATGGTCAGGCTGGTGAACTGCAGTCAGGATGAGACACTGCTGCTCACACATCACAGAAACTATCACACAGAAGCTCAATGACTTAAATTAAAATACCTGAAGAAACTGTGATGGAGGAAGTTATGAAAAATCATATCGGCGTCTTAGTGAATCCAGTTATGTGGCGAATATATCGATTAAAAACAGTTACATTCCTGAAAAAAGTGTAAGAAGTGACAAATAAATGCGGAAAAAAAACACAAAATGAATGAACCTTGATGTGTGTAGAAGAAAACTCGCCTTTGTGTTTATTCACTTTTCACACTAACTTGTTCTCGTCCTGACGACGCTAGCAGTAACCTAGCAACCATGCTCGTTCACGAGACACAGCACGACCGCGGATAGAGTGCACGTACACAGTGGTGACGTCACTCAGAGAAAAAAGACTTTTCTGAGATTTGAAAAACTTTTACACAGATTAAAACCCCATGGCTTAAAAATATACATTAGAAAGATTGATATTTGGCTGTGTGCACAGCCAAATATCAATCTTTCTTTTCTACACAGCACGACTCTATCCGCGGTCGTGCTGTGTCTCAGGAACGAGGATGGTTGCTAGGTTACTGCTAGCGTCGTAAGGATGAGAAAAAGTAGGTATGAAAAGTGAATAAACAGCACAAAGGCGAGTTTTCGTAAGTCATTTAGCTTATATGTGATAGTTTCTGTGATCTGTGTGCCACCAGTGTCTCATCCTGACTGCAATTTACCAGCCTGTCATCAGCTCACAACAACCGCGTTATTATTTTAATGTTTATTTAATGACCTTCACTGTGTCAGCGTGTTAAAATTATAACTGACTTCGGCCTGGATGCAGCATCCTCTGGGTCAGCAGCGGTGGCCTGAGATGGTGCAGCCTGCTCCCCTTCTCCCTTCTGTCCCTGAGGGGAAGAACCGTCCTGGACGTCCTCATCATCGTCTCTCTAACTCCCCACGTCGTCAGTGTGTGTTCAGTATACAGTTTGCTAAATGTCCAGTGGCATTCATCATTTAAATTAAATCTTTATAAAAGTAATTTTGATATATTTTCCATTTTCAAATCAAATATCTGTGAAATAGAACAGTGAAAAATAGAGAAAGGGCTAAGTATGACGGGACATAAAGCTTAACTATAGCCCTGCACAGTTTTGGTTGTTTTGTTGTTGTTTTTTTTAAAGGAGACATGCCGTATAAATATGCTTCCCAATAACAGAAAGTAAATGTAATAACTTTATCTGATGAGTTGTAGTTATCTGTCACATGCAGCATCCATATCTTAAAATTGCCTTAAAGACAATTTAAACTTTATTTAACATTATTTTTTTAAATGTTGATTCCAATGTGACTTTAGGCTCTAAAGCTTCAAACTGAATGTTGTTGCTGTTGCCGTTTTAAATCCGTGGTTCAAAGCCCTGAGCGAGTCCTGTAGAAGTCTATTAAACATCATAAAGTCCGCTAGCAGAGCACTCATGAACGCGCAGCGCCAGATCGAGAACGTTTTTCGCTCGTTCTCGTTCCCCAAAGCACGATGGGAGTGACACTACTGCGCAGTCTCTATGGGCCGCATAACGCGGAAGTAACCCGGAAGCCAGAAACTTTTTCGGCGTATGCGCCAGGCGAGCAACTCGTATTGAATGGAATGGGCGCCATTCTTAGGTCCGGCATCCAGGTCTTATGATACATCGATGACTCGGGTCTTGTTGGGACTGAAGTGGATTTAGGCTGGAGTACCTGTACTACGAAGTAAGTCCAACATGCCCAGATTATGTCTTTGTTGATCTGGCTGCACTGATCCTAATGGCCATCAGCTCCGTAAATTCACGAAGGTTTTCCTGAGCGCGTTCACATCGGAGGGGCGGAGCTTGCAGCATGTGACCAAGCCTCCTGGCGGCAGAGTAATGTGTTTGCCAAACAGAGAGTGAACTGTATTTAGTAGGCAGATAAGAAGTGAAACACATGATCCGGGATATAAGCAGCAGCTACAGCAGGAATGCTAACGTTAGTTTGTTTAGGCTAACGTAGGTACAGTTGCTACAGTGAGCTGGGTGCTAACAACATTAGTAGCTAACGTCATCACTGTTCAGTCTGTCAGATTATAACTCTGACTATTTAATGAGTATTTTCACACCACTGACGATATGCAGGTGTGTGCATGTGTCACATCCCAGGTCCAGGTACAGAACCCTGTGGAACTTCATGACGAACTATAAAAAAAGATAGTAGTAAAGCATGATAAAAAACCAACTAATAAAGATTAGTTGATCAACGTTAATATAGATGTGTTGTCTGTCGTTTCTGACTGTGGAGCCTCCTCTGACTCATTACCTGTCTTACAGGTAGAGGCCACAGTGTCTAGTGTTGTATACAGTGAGGCTGCAGTGCTATCAACAGCATCACAGCCGCTGTAATAATGTTGTATGATTTTTATTTTTGAATTATATTTTTTTATTTCCATTACTGTGAACTCATGTTAATAAAAAGGTCAGATGATAACAGAAATGTTTCTGTCTCACGTCAGAACAAGATGGAGGCTGTGATTAAAACACTGAATGGTTAATTTACATGTTGACAGAAGTCACTTGAGACTCGACTACATGAAAGTCCACTATAATAACTTAATCAATAACTTCATTTCAGTACTCAAGTCAATAAAGACTTCCTATCACTATTTTGAATGTCTCTTATATGTGTGTAGCACCCCTCTGTGGTAGACAGTGGGAAGAATGACTTATTACCTGAACACTTTTACTCTTTAACATAAAAAGTTTTCATCCAGGATCTGAGTTTGTCTTAGATGAAAGATTTTTGATTAACAGCAGAGCTCTTCCTGTCTCATCCTCATAGGTGATTGATTTCAGTCTTAAGATGAGTGATTACAGAGATGATGAGGATGAGCTGTCGGACACCGATGATTCTGAACCTGAACAACAGGCCAGCAGAGCTCCGTTTGACCCAGAGCTTGACAGTGATGATGATGAAGGTGACAGGGAGGATGTGGTCTCTGCTCCAGCAGCTCAGACCTCCTTCAGTCTGAGAGGAGGGAGCTTGGCTTTCTCAGACCGCAGCCACAGTATCTTTGGCGGCCTGGACAGTGTCACTCAGCTGACCTCCTCCCCTCTGAACCAGGGTCCTGTCACAGACACAGAGTTCATCCAGCCTCAGCCTCCACATCCCGGCAGGAAGGTGAGCCAACCCCTGCCCACCAGCCCCACACCACCAAAGAAGAGAGGAGTCCCAGACTACCTGGTGCACCCTGAGCGTTGGACTCACTACAGTCTGGAGGATGTGACTGAGACCAGTGACCAGGACAACAGGAGGGCCGCTTACAACTTCCTGTCTAGTCTGCAGCAGGAGAGATGGCGTGATTCATCCTGTGACATCCAGCAGAGGATGATCTTCTCCAGGCCACAGCGACTGCTGAAGGAGCAGAGCTCAGATCAGCTGTCATCTGACAGAGGAAAGAAGAGGAGGATGCACCTCAGTCATCTGGATGAGGGGGAGGGAGAGGAGGAGGAGAAGGAGGAAAAGGCTAGAGGAACAGAGCAGAGTGAAGAAGAGACTGAGGAGCAAGACACCAGAGGAGCTGTGGGTCAACCAGAGGAGGAGAAACAGGTGCAGACAGAAAAAGATGAGGAGGGGGTGAAGCCCGGCTTTACCTCCTTCAGGAAGGCGAAGAGTAAAAACTACAGGAGGTGTTCAGATGACAACTGAGCTAACCCTGACCCGAGCTAACGTTAGTTCACCAAAGCTGATTAAATCCTCCAGTGACAGTCAGTGACACTTTTCATCAGCAGTCACCAACTACAATGTGATGGTGACTCTGTAAACACTGTAAACTGAGCAGGTGCAGAAAATGGCGGCTCAGTTAACTGAGTCCAGATCAGCTGTAATATCACTGTGTCAACATCAGACTGAGGCACAGCTGAGTTATTATAAGAATTAAAGAAAGTTCACTCTCAGCTACGAAGGACAGACGTCACATGTTTACAGTCAGCACCTGTACACTATGTCTGCAGGTGTTTAACCACAAAAACCACATGTGTGTGGCCCAACAAATTAACACAACATTGGCTTAAGGGACTTCACAATCTGTACAGCAAACAACCCCCTGTCCTGAGAGCCAACAGGAGAAACTCAGGAGCGTTAAAGTTAGAACAACAGTAGAGTTACAGTTCGGACAAATTTACAACTAAAATCAAAGTGTGAAGCTACCTGCAAAGAACAGTGTTCACTTAATTAGGTACACCTGTACAGTCTCATACAGGTAGATCCACCACCTATTACCTTCATGATGCCTGTGAGGTTCAGTCTGTGTTGACACTGTTCATCACTGAGCCATAGTGATGGTGGTGAACCTGACTGCAGGTTATTCAGAGGTGCTCCTAATATTCTGACCATGTATCATGTAGTCCAGTACCACTGATCTGATTGTATGAGATTGTAAAGGTGTACCTAATAAAGTGACACAGCTGACTGGGACAGGACCAACTTGTTGTTGACCATTCTGTATTTTAAAAGAGTCAAACATCAGGTCCAGATCTTCAGGTCTGCTCAGACCCTGGTTTGCATGTGGCCCATCAGTGACTGAGATGACTGTCCATTTGTAAATTCAAATTCAAATAAAAACTAACTCAGACTGATGGTTTTATAGAGGGAGCTTTGCATGGCGCCCTCAGAGGATGATGAGGTCACTGACATCTGTAAAAACTGACGTCTCTTTTATCTCCCGCCAGAGGTGTGTTCAGGTACTTGATCCAAGAAGCAGCTCTGCTGAAAACCCACAAGGTTCCTGATGTGGAACATGCACTGATGGAAACACACCTGATCCAGGTTTTACTTCAGATCACAGAGTAAATCTGTTTAATGGACCAGAACAAGTTTCTCAGTAAATGTTTTCTGATTGATGCAAAGATGATTGATTGGTTCATGGGAGAAATTCAGGGCCGTATGAACATCATGTAGACAGTCCAGACTCAGTGTTGGGATCACACTGTGTTCATTTATCATTGGTGACAGCCTGTAAAAGTGTATTAAACTGTCTGAGTGATTACATGTGTGTTATGTAAATATTTATTTTTGTTTTAAACTGAATTGTGACCTATGAACACACACAAACCTCATTTGCGATTCGGGTTAGGGGTCAGGGTTAGATTTGGGGGTTAGGGGTCAGGAGACTTCAGGTTTAGATTTCAGGTTTATAAATGGAGGAACATCAGTGACTGGCAGGTGGATTTGATCTTTATAAATTATGTATAACACAGCTCAGACCTGACCCTTCGTCCTGCTGACAACCAAAACAAGTGACATTAAAAACTAAGTTTGGTCTGAACATCAAATGGAAATAACGTATGAATACTGTGCTGTCCTTTAGGTCCAGGCTTGTTCTGATACATGGATCCTGTCGTTCGTGGTTTCTTGCTGTGTTTTTGACAGGACCAGAAGGAAGATTTTGAATAAAAAAATATGAAAAAGCACATTTTTCCAAATGAGGTGTTGTAGTGAAAACAAGGATTTCTGTAGTATCTGTTTTCAGTGTTGCAATTTGTAGACGGTCCCTGATCAAAGAGACCAGTGTTATTTCTCCAGCTAGCGATGAAAACCAGGTTGTAGGTTGTTGTTTACCTCACGACAGTAGGAGAGAGGGGTCATTTGAGTCATAACAACAGAGGCTGTCCTGTCTCAACCTAAAAATTATCCCTCAGTTTATTCTCAGCATAGTTTGAAGTTTTCATGTAAATATTATATTGATACAACATGATCAGTTTGTATGTCATAATGATGTGGAAAACATTTTGTTCCAACAATAAACTTTCCACTTTTTTTAGCGTGGCAGCAATTGGCTTTTGTATAAAATAAACTTTGACTGTAGTTAGTTACTGAACGTGTGACCTCGTCACATCACCTTTAAGTATTTTACTGAGTATTTCCTCTGCAAACTGAGCTGAAAAAACATCAGTGTTACATCCACAGTAAAATGTCCTTAAGAATTATAGAATATTCTAATTTAAGGAATCTATTTGATTTTGGAACCAATCAGGACAAAATCCTATAGGATAAGATCTTACATATAATCCTATAGGTTATATATTGTTATTAATATTATATACAGGATGAAATCTATCCTATGGGAAGAACCAAAAGGATTATCATATGATTGACCCTGTAAAATGCATCTAATCCTATACAATCATCCTGTAGGATTAAGTCCTACAAAAGTCCTAAATTCCACATTTAATAAACTTATAGGAATGTAAAGATTTGAAATCATGTGGGAATATACTGTTGGTGTGTTTCTTGCTTAAATACTTTACAGTAATTTCAAAATCAAGGATACTACATGCTTTTATAAGTATATTTGATTTAACAGAACAGAATTTCCAGGTAACAGCTTTGATACCAGCAAAAATACACTCAAACCAAATACATGTTATTTTATATTAATTTTTGAAAATCAATAAAATGTATTTATCATTATATTATTTCAATTTAAACAGTAGCTATTGTGTGAATAGTTCATATAGTCCATCTTTCCCGCGGAACCTGAACGCTTCATCAGATTGTCCCGTTTTGCTGAAAGGTGACGTCAGCGACTCGACATACCTTTACCTGTCCACACACAGGTATGTCACCTGTGAAAATCCGGAAGTGAGGAGATGAATGTTTGGTATTTGCTTATGGAAATCGACGGTTGTTAAAGTCAATGACGGAGGTAAGATGAAACAGTAGTCTAACGGACACAGCTGCGTGAAGTACCGGGGCCTCAGCGTTGGATGTAGTTTTCTCTACAGCTGTGAAACAACCTCCGACATGTTCTTCAAGAACCGCGAGGTAAACACGTTTTATTGGTGTTTTCCATTAAAACTGTGGACAGATACAGTTCACTGTGATTCACCTCAGACATGAGTTTAGTTCTTATTATCCTTTTGTTTCACATTCTTAGTAAAAAAAAATACGTGCGGAGTTGATCTGTGACGTCAGTTGCTCAATCATGATGCAGCTCTTATCCACGTTAATGGGACAAATGACAGATAAATAATCAATCTATAAAAAATAAAAACAGGCAGTTGCAGCAGTCATCATCAGATCCTCTAATTTGACCGATTATAACTGGTTTAAAAGATCAAACACAACACTGAAGAAAACTGTATACACACATGTAATAGATGTTCCATTTAATATAATATAGATGTGTATAGAATAGCTCATATTTCGGGGGACGACAATGTTGTCACCTTGCGATATGGGACATTGTGATGAGCCATTTTCTGACGTTTTTATTAACCTAACAAATCATCAATTAATCAATAAAATAAGTGGCAGATTAATCAATAATGAAAATAACGGTTGGTTAGAGTGATGACCAGGCCAGACATATGCCCTGAGCACTGACTGGTGTTTTTGGTAGAAACAAATCTGTATCAACATAAAAAAGACAAAAACAAAAGGTTAGATTTAATGAGCAGATATTTACAGATTTAAAGTGAAATGTTCTCACAGTGGATTCATATAATACTGAAGCACAGTGTAACAGTCATGAAGGTAGCAGCATGTATTAGCCAGCATGGGCTACATATTGTAGCAGTAAAGGTCTGACTGATACGATTGTGTTTAAGAACTGAACTTTTCATTCATACCAGAGACAAACAAAGACAGGTTTCTTCTGTCAGGGTCACTTTAAAGTTACTCCAGAGATCTGAGTTTTAAAACCTCATTCTGTAGAACTCAGATAAGAGATGGTTGTGAGCAGTGATATCTCAACATTACATATCCACAAAGATAACACACATTCTTCACTGTGTGAAAGTAATGACTCATCATATTTTAATAACTGAGGTCCAGGACACAGAGTCTGAATATCTGTGTAACTGTAGATCAGCAGCTTTTCGAATGGCAGTTGTGAGATTATGTTAAAAAAACAGCTACTGTATAGCATTCAGCTAAAAATGCTAAGCTATTGTAACAGCAGCAGGCCTACAGGTGAAGAAGAGACAAAGTAAGTGAACCTTTGCTTACATTAGCCACCATAAAGTTAACAGGTCATGACCAGCTGAATCTGGATTTAATTACAGTTCTCTTATTGTTGCTCATACATGTGTTACAGATATCTGTAACCATGACAATATGTTTGTACTGTAGAGCATGTGTGGTTGTAATAATGACCTTGTCTGTGTGTTGAAGGAAGACATTGAGCTGTGGGACAGACAGAAAGATGGCACTGAGCCTTTACTTCCCTCAACGGTAAGACTCACTGACGTCTCCATCCTCTGTTTGTCACTAAAACCAGGTAAATTAACACAAGGGGTAGAGAGAGAAGAAGGATGAGGCTGATGTTCTCCACATGATCAACAGTAAAGAGGTGGAGGCCCAACTAACAACAGAAGTAATTACTTTAAAAATACGTCCTATACTGCTGACATTTGGTTGCGCAACATGTGTGATTTCAGACTTTCAGACAACCTTCAGTGGTGTTCATATTTTCTGTTTGTGTGATCATTCAACCAGGGGAGTTTTTTTTTTCTTGTTTTTGTTTCCCAATAATTTGGTGGCAGATGGATAAACATGGATTATTAGTGAACAGAGCATCTGGACCCAGAGGAGATTTAATGGAAGTAAGAGAAGATGAATAAAAAGTATGACACAACTAAACGGTCAAACCAGAACTGAAGTAGGGACCAGGAGTGGGGAGCAGTTGTTAATTTTTTTTATTTATTTATTTATTTTATTAAAGACAACATGTTTATGGTCAGTCACAAACATTTAAGAAAGTTGGGACAGAAACCAGATGAAGGTACCACATCAAAGTGTGACCATTAGTGTCTTGTGTGGCTCCTTTAACAGATTGAATGAGGTTATATATGATATGGAGTCTGTATGATCTAAACAATGAGAGATTTGGGAAGGACACAAAACATGAATATTAAAATCACTAATCAATAAATAAATGGAATGGACAGTAGGGATGACAATGGCCAAAAGCTCAGAAAACTCAGATATCAAACTGATTTAGGGGCCTATAAATTAAATGTGGAGGAAGATTGGGGTAAGAAGCTTTAAGAAGAATTAAAATTACCAGAAACCAGACTCAAAAATACAGCTGACATACCCTCAAAAAAGAGAAGGTCTCACACCAAGTGAACTAAACTTGAGGCATGTTCCTTCTTCTTTGGAGCTGTTTCTTCCAGAACAGGGGTTTGGGGGGTTGGGGGATTTTAGGGGTTTGAGGTTTGGGGGTTCTGGTTTGGTTTGGTTTGGTTTCTGGTTCAGTTTCCAGGTACAACACATCCCACACAGAAACCATTTGATTTGTATCATTATAAAAATCAGATCAACGGGAGGAAAAGGAAAGGGTTAAAAGTAGGAAGACTCATAAAACCCACAGGAATGTAACCCCATTTCTGTGGGATTTGTGAGTCTTCCTATTTTTAGTTGTTTTAGTGTTGTGTTGTTGTGTTATGTCAGTAACATCTCTGCTCTTGTGAAACCTGTGTGACGTCAGACATAAAGACATGAGTCTTATCTCCTTTCACAGTGAAACTGTTCATGTCTGCTTTCATTTACATGTTGTAAAGGAAGTGTCTCCTTTAATGGGCCTGAATGAGTTTTACCATGGCCCCACCTCTACAGTACAAACACCTCAACAGGTGTAGTAATTTGAACCTGCTTCAGGAGACAGAACCCAGCTGAGTCACTGGATGGGCTGGTGACCAGCTTGTTAGCTAACAAGATGTAACATGTAGGTAAAACAGGTGTGTAGGTGTTTTACCTGTCACAGGTGAGGTGTTGGATTGCTGTCTGATTCCTGACTTGTGAGGACACACACCGCCCTCTGCTGTTACTCCTAGGGGCTGATTGTTTCTGCTGTGTGAAACATCACACTTCAACACACCCAGCAGTTGCTCATGTCATTGACTCAGTGATAACATAAGAGAGCATTGGGTGGACATCACAAGGCTGTGTGTCTCTTCAGTGTCCATTATATGTGTGTTTTGTGTGTGACAGCCCGCCCACAGGTCATTTGATTATGTACTCGTGGCCCACAAGGTAGATGATGACACCAACCAGAAGGCTCAGAGACAGCAAGCCTTCATCCAGCAGCTTGAGAAGAAAAACATCAGCATCACTGTGAGTCTCTGACAGATACTGTGATGTAGTGAGTGACTGTAGGAACTTAAGATAACCCACTAATGTGTGTGTGTGTGTGTGTGTGTGTGTGCGCGCGCGTTAGCCGATTGATCATGATGACAAAGTGTTCTTCGGTCTGCGGGCTCCCACTGAGATGTTTGAAGACTACCAGTATCTCCTCAAGGTCTCTGACTCTTGTAACTGGTGTGGAGATGTGAGGGGAGCCGTCACCCAGGCAACCAGGTAACACACACATATATAGAGTGTTCAGAAAGTCTTCAGACCCCTTCACTTTTTGTTATGGTGCAGCCTGATGCTACAATCATCATCCTGTGGTTTGCAGGAAACAGTTGTTGTGCTGTTTCAGGAGGAAGATGTGTCATGTTATTATCCTCCATATGAATCTGATCAGAGCAGCTCATCTGAGGATTAACTCTTAATCCTCCATTTCCCTCAAAGGAATAAATCAACAGCCTCATCTGACTCTGTCCAGAGTAAAGTAACATCTACCTGAAGTTCCCTGATCACATCTGTCAGGCTTTTGTACAGATTACTATGTAATGACAATGAACTTCAGTCAGAGGCCACAGATTCATCAACATGTGTCCTGCTGCAGGGAGTTAATGAACTGACACAGTGTGGTCAACATTCATAGATCAGTGCAGACTGACGTACCGACCTTCCTGCTTTAAACACAGAAAACATTATTTTTTGATGCCAATTTAAACATCTGTACTGGCTTAAGTGTTTGTTTAAAATTGTTTATTTGGATTTCAGGTATTATTCTGTTACTGACGATGATGATTTTGCTTTGAGTGTTAAGTTGTTGTTGATAAAACTGATCACAAACTGATAAATCAGATTTGCAGCAGATTGACGATGCTCCAGAAACAGACATGGTTTTGAGATGTCAAAGTGTCAAACTTATCTCTTCTTCTCTGTTTCCTCCTCCGTCCACTCTCCTCCAGAGTCTTCAGCCCCTAAAACAGAGACTTTAAAACTCTGTTTTAAAAGGAAAACATATTAGTGTGGATGCCTAAGACTCATTTTCCACCAAATACCAACAACTCTCTTTTGAATTAGTTGTCCTTCAACCATGAAAATATGACCAACAATGTTTCAGCCAGAGTTGTAGTGAATAAAACATGAATACAGAACATGAATAGAATAGAAAAATGAACATGAATACAGACTGTTTTGACCAGTGTTTGATCCAACCATCAGTCACTTCACTGGAAACTGTCTGTGAAAGGTGTGTACCTCTAAAACCCTATGACTCCAGTCAGAGGTGAGAAATCTGGATCCACCAGAAAAATCATATCATCTGTCTTTGAAGGTTGGGGATTGGATTTTAAAAATGTCTTCCACAGTTGTTTCATAGCACCACAGGGGAGCAAAGCTACAAGTTTTTATTGTTTCTCCAGGATCCGGATCGTCCATTTCATCCTTCATCAGACCTTTATCAACACTGGAGGTGATATTTCATACAGACTTGATCATGATAGGCCAGATGTAACAGGAAACAGCAGCCTTTCATGCCGACATTTTGTTTTCTTGTGACAGAGAATCTGGACGAGCTGCTAATGAAAGATGTTTTTGAAACCACTTTCTGCCTCCATGAGGTGAGACCATCTTTGACTGAATGCTGCTGTCCCTTTAATATTGATTATTTAATAATGATTATCTGCTTTAATATACATTATCTGCCATCTTTCAGTGGGATCAAATGTATGGTGACCCATGAGTACTCAGTAGCTATTACTACATTATTACATGAGTACTCAGTGGTTATTACTACATTCTTACAATAGTGCACAGTGGTCCTTACTACATTAATACAGTGGTACTTAGTGGTCATTACTACATTATTACAGTGATGCTCAGTAATCATGGGTCATACCACACATGTCTTTTTTTTGGTCTCAACTACACATCTGTAAAGTTTAATGACTTTATATTGCAGGTAGTGACGCTGTCATGGAGAGAGAGAGACAGACAGACAGAGAGACAGGCTGACAGACAAAGAGAGACAGACAACAGGCAGACAGACAGACAGAGGAGAGAGACAGACAGACAAACAGAGACAGACAGGCAGACAGACGGAGGGCGAGAGACAGACATACAGAGAGGGAGAGAGACAGGCAGGCAGATAGACAGACAGAAAGACAGTACTCAGTGGTTATTACTACATTATTACGTGAGTACTCAGTGGTCCTTACTACATTATTACAGTATAGCTAAGTGACAGACAGAGAGACAGACAGTCAGAGACAGACAGACAGACAGACAGACAGACAGAAACCGGCAACAGACAGACAACAGACAGACAGACACCTTTGTGGTACTTCCTGCTATAGCAGGTGTCTCCACGACCACATGTTGCCATGATGACAGACACACAGACTCATGAGGTAGAAACAATATTATGATAATATAATGTTATAATATGACACATAATAATTAATATTATCTGACTTGTTAAAATAATATCTGTCACCTTCTAAATGTGACACAAGCTGTTTGATCCAATAGCTGCTGATAGAAGTTGATCAATGTAAATTGATTCTTGCATATATCTTATAATATTTCTCTCTCTACCATTGAGAGTGAACACAGGAATTATTTCAACACACTGTGGAAAATATGATGTTTTGATATTAATGTGAAACTTGTTTATTGTCTTATAATTGAGGCCAAAGACACCTGAAGTGTCTAAGTGATTTTTTTCCATTATTCTCAGAGAAAGAAGCAGAAACAGTTGAAGAGGAAGTGGGCTCGATGGACGGCTCTGTTTACAGGACAACCAGTCAACGACGTCAAGTCAGTGAACCCACTTCAACATTATACTTCCTTTTTTGGAGGGGTGGGGGATGCAGCACAGTGTCAGAGAGTGAAAACCTCTGGTTTAGACAGATGTGTAGGGAAGTCTATGCAGAAATATAGTTTCACAGTACAGCTACAGAAATAGTCAAAGATGATACAACCGTCAAGGTGCAGTTGTTTATGTTTTCACTGTAAAAAAAAATATTCACTCCTCGTGGACTTTCAAGTTTTATTGATGATAGTGCCAGATATCGTCTAAAGGCCAAAGTGTTCATACCTGGTCTGAATTCAGAGGTGGGCTGAGAAACCTGGATCTCACTGCCTCCCTAATCTCAGAAAAATGTGGATAACAGAAACCTCATTGTGTACCACTCGGTTGTTTAATAAGTTCACAGAATTCAACAGAATTAGTTGTGTGAATGAAAACCATGTTTGTTTGAGTCTTTCTGAGGGCAGTCAAACTGCAGAAGTTTTCTGGATTGTTTTAGGTGGACATCACTCATCACTACCTGAAGACTGTGTATGTTCATCAGTCTGGTAGAGACAGTGTGACCGGCCAGACAGTATCAGGAGAGTCAGAGTGGTTTTGAACTGAACACTTCAGTGGAGCTTACCTGCTCCTGACTTCTGTCTGGTGTGAATCTGGGGTTAGATCAGAGTACACTCTTGGTCTCAGACCAGAGAACCGTCAGGGAAACATTGACTAGTCAGACATGTCAGTCTCTCTGTGAATCAATGTGGCAAAACAATGAAACATGAAAAAGGCCAAGTTTTTACAGTCTCTGGTGTGTTGATGGTTTCCGCCCTGTAGATGTTACTTTGGAGAGAAGGTGGCTCTTTACTACCTGTGGCTGGGCTGGTACACCAAGCTGTTGGTTCCAGCTGCTGCTCTGGGTGTTGTAGTGTTCCTGTATGGACTGGCCTTTTTCCACACCAACCCGCTCATGTGAGTCAACAACATAGAAGTCGTAAAATGTCCTTTTGCATTAACATAACTTGAATTTTAAAGAGTATTTGAAATGGTGTGACTTTGGGACTTTGGGTATGAACCTTTGAATCTTTTTGTGTGTGTGTGTGTCCTCAGTAAGGAAGTGTGTAACTCCAGCATCATCATGTGTCCTCGCTGTGATAACAGATGTACAGTGTGGCAGCTGTCAGACACCTGCTTCTACGCTAAGGTGAATCATCTCAGCTTTACTCATCTACAGTCCTGTAACCAATAACAACAATCTTTGGATATTTGAGTTGAGGTATTGTGGTGAAACAGTGTTTGGTGGGTTAAGATAATGTAGTATGTCACCTAGTTTTACTAAAGAACTAAACAAAATTTTATTGCCATTTGTCTCACATCACGTGACAACAAACAATCTTAGCTGCTGATCAAGGTCTCCACTTGGCTTCATGCTGGAACTTCCAAAGTTTCTTATCTCGAAACCTGCTCTCCTCCTCTGTTTGATATAGTTACTGATATCAGTCAGTTTGAAATAATGAAATTCTCCTTTCAACTGAAATTGGAAGCGACAACTCATTTCGCAAGTGAAACTGACAAAAGCTGTAGTGGAAGCACACCGTCATAAAAGCTGCAGTATACACAGGTATGTGTATATACTTTTGTGTGATCAAGCCAGTACTTGAGCTATTTATAGTGTACAGGCCTCATTTCTACATAATAATAACTTTATCAGCTACATGTCCAGGGATGTAAATTCTTAGTCTGGGCCACTTGTGAGAAACAGAGTAAAAACAATCAGAGAAACAGAGATTTGAGTATTCACGAGACTTCAAAAACACAATACAAATACAACTTGATCCTGTCTTTTTTTTAGTGGGTAAAACCCAGTCTTTGTGATAAAAATGTTATGTTTTAAGCCACATCCATTCATATGCGTATATAAAACGTTGTAAAGTTGCTCCAGAACTGCAGAGGACATTGTCCAGCTCGTTAAGACAAGAATACTGGCACCTCTAAATATAATGTTATTGTTCCACCTAAACCCTTATTTTATTATTTTATAAGTCTGTTTCAGCTTGTGATTCCACACTGACTGTTAAGCGCCCATGGAGCCAGAATAGGCTATGGGCCCCTATTCACTACCTCTTACTGCTCACAAGCTGATGATGTAAAAGACCTAAAAATAAAGGAGGAATCCACAAAAAAGCAGGACAGAGCTGATACATGTGTCCATTAAAGTGGATGTGTCGGTTCTAAAAAACCTTGTGTCATGTGACCTGTAGCCCCACAAAAAAATACAGTGAGCTAGTGATATACTGCACTAGAGGTAGGCTAGGTTGCTGCTTTGAGTAAGTAAATAATAAGTTAGTTAGTTTATTGTATCATGCTAATCTTGACAGCTTACATTAGAGACACACACAGTTTGATCTGTTTTTAATAGTTAGGGTCATGTTTTTTGATTTTTGAAATGGGTCTGCACCCATCTACTTGAACTCAATCATTCAGCCTTATGCTCCTTCTCGGCCACTGCAGTCCTCCAGGGAATGTTGTCTGGAATGTTGCCTTCCCTGCACGCAAGGCAATCTCAGTCCAGACTGTTCTGGTGGTTCCCAATGGTGGAATCAGCTATCAAGTTCTATCAGAACAGGGCTGTACCTCTCTATATTCAAGAATCTCTTGAAAACTCATCTCTTCCGAGAGCACCTCCTTTCCTAAAACTTTAACATGTCTAACTAGCTCTTACTATGCACTTTTTGACACACTTCCTTGTACAATCTCCCAGCACTTATTAAAGTGATCTAGTGCCTAAAACTTACATGGAGGTTTCCCACTGCACTAAAACTTGTCTATTGTCCTTCACTTATAAGCCGCTTTGGATAAAAGCATCTGCCAAATGAGCAAATGTAATACTACAAAGAGGACATGACCCTCCAGACTCCACAGAGCATCACTTCAACTTGTAGAGACATCCAAAGATGCACAGGACTTCAATGCCAAGTAACATTTGCTAATTTTCATTATTTAGGGAATGGTCACTTAAATGACCTCAGATCAGCTGACACAAGTAGGCTGCGACAAATATTTACTGTACTGGCTACAAAGCCTCTATATCTCAATGATAAAGAGGTTTGTTAGGACAGTGACATAAAACCTGGTCCTGCTCTCTGTCTCTGTTTTTGTGTCAGAGGTTTTTTGATCTGCCTCCTTGTGTCATTCATGATGTGTTTATCCACACAGGTCAGCCATCTGTTTGACAATGAAGGCACTGTGGCCTTTGCTATGTTCATGGCAATCTGGGGTGAGTCTCTTATCTGCTCTAATATGATGTCTAATCTAATGTGATGTCAACTTTAATATGACTTGTTGTCATGTCTAATGTGATCTATTGTCATATCCAATCCAGTGTGAATTCTAACTGGTTGTGTCTGTGTGTTTTCAGCTACTCTTTTCCTGGAGCTATGGAAGAGACATAGAGCCAGACATGTTTCTCAGTGGAAGGTCTATGACTGGTGTGAGGAGGAGGTACTGCTGTGTGGATCTACTCACAGATAAATATACTGTATCTTTGTTCAAATCTGCTTCTGAGTCTAGATACTGCACAGTTATCTGTAGTGTTTAGACCATGCCTCAGGCTACACATTTCTGTCTGAACCCAACTCGAGTCTGAGACAGTAGTAGACTGGACCCAATCTGAACCCAACAGGCATCCTGTTTTTTGTCTGAACTTGACCCAGGCCAGATGCAGTTAGTGTGAGCTGAAGCACTGAGTTTGTGTTACCCTGTCATGCAGTTGTTACCATAGTTACAGCTTGCTTATTTAGCCTGGTTACACGTGTATGGGCACCTTGTGAATTAACGTCAAAAGGCTGATGTGACCAAACTCAAACGAGTACATCATTTCTACATTTTTTAAATTTATTTTTATAATCACCCCTCTGGTTCCATCGGGTCCCGTTGGGTCCCATTGGGTCCCATTAGGCTTTAGTGGGGTAGCCACCCTCTAGTATTGTTTCCTGGGATTTAGTACACCTCAGCTTACAATATAGACATGTTTCAAAAATCTCAACCTGTTTAAACGTGATCATGAAAGTTATTTCTTTAAAAAGCATATAATGAATAAAATGTTTTATCTTAACCTAAAACCATAAGCAAGAAAATTCATTATGTAAATGAATATTCAAAAACAAGAACATTGAAGCGTGCAATCACTGAATTTACATGCACAAAAGTTACCTGGTTATGATCAGGTTTTTGGAGTATCCCCAATATGTGTTGTGTGTGTAAATATTTTATCCTGGTTTTGAGAAACCTGGATATGCTAATAGGGGCTTTCAAATAGAAACAGGCTGGTCTGAGCTGCTGATCTCTTGTCTGAATTCCTATCACAGAACAATCTTCCTGATTCAAATCAGTCAGGCTTTAAGAGTGGCCACTTAACTGAAACGGCCTTGTTGTCTGTGACAGAAGCTGTAAGGGCAGCCAGAGCTGCAGGCCTTCAATACAGTGAACCACTGCATGCTGCTATCCATACGCTCCAACATGGGCATCTTGAAATTCTGTTTGGCGTCTCATGCAAAAAAGGCAGCAGCACTCAAGGTTAAAATTACACACCAACACAATTTTGATAAACAGCATATAAACAGCATAAAACTGTAACAGACAATAAGTAATAAGACAAAGTGCAGTAATAAATAAAGTCAGCAGCAGCAGACAGTACATTTAAAAGTTCACAGTGAATAGTTAAAAGTGTATTGTACATTTTATTAAGAGTTTTATCTGCACTTATGGACCTTGCCTTCCTCTGCAGGCGGTCAGCATAAACACAGTCTGGGGTCGGGAGTGCAGCTTCCACAATCCTCTGAGCAGTCTCACCCGGGACACATCCCTCCTATTTTCCACTGTGCAGCTTGCATACCACACTGTGCAGTCCTGGCAGAACATGCTCTCTATTGGCCTCCTGTAAAAGTTAATGAGCAGTTCTGAGGGTAGGCTGGCCTCTTTAAAGCTTCTGCTTGGCTTTCTTCACCAGGCTGGAGGGGTTGTTTAATGTAGCCCACCCTTTCCACCCCCTCCCCCTTGATATAGAATGAGGCCTGTGTGGTCCTTCTGGATCTCCTGAAGTCCACAATAACTAGAGCCAGATGTTGGACCTCCTCCTGTAGTAGGTCTCGTCATTGTCACTAATGAATCCCACCACAGTGGTGTCATCAGCAAACTATGTTATGGTTTTGGAGGGGTGAATGGGGACACAGTCCTGGGTGAAGAGGGTAAACAGGACCAGGCTGAGCACACAGCCCTGTGTTCAGAATCATGGTGGATGATGTCAGGTTCTATATCCTGACATTCTGTGGTCTGTCAGGGATTATGGTATTATATGGAGATTGCATCCTCTGTAGATCTGTTCCCTCAATAGGTGGCCTTCTCCAGGTCTGCAAGGATGGTGTCTTTAATGTGGAATAATATTGTCCTCTCAACCCCACTTCAATAATCACTGGGGTGAGGGCGACTGGACGGTAGTCATTAAGGCTGGTGACGGCAGATTTTTTGGTGGCTTTGAGGCAGCTGGGGACTGCAGCTTGTTGCAGGGAGGGGTTGAAGATGTCGTTGAACAACCTTGCCCGACACCCTCTCTGGTTCAGCCACTATGGTGATGTTCAGGGTTGACCTCACTTGGTGGAGCTGGAGGATGAGTGTCTGCTCCTTCTTGGGCTGAGTTCTTTCAGCTCTCACTCCGCTGTGCTGTTTATTGAAGCAAGCAAAGAAGCAAGTCAGGGTGTCAGGGAGGTCCCTGTCCTGACTGACCTGTGTGGTGTTGCTCTTGTAGTCAGTTAGGGTTTTAATTCCTCTCCACATGTTTCAGTTGTTGTTGTTCTCAAAGTGTCCCCCAGTGCATCATTTGTACCTGCCCTTGGCCTCTCCAATGCCCTTTTTCAGGTCACCCCGACAGTTCTTTAGGCCAGCATGTTGCCTGACCTGAAGGCAGCGTCTCATGTCCTGAACAGAGAATTCACAGTGCTACCCAACCAGGATTTCTGGTTTGGGAACACCCCGATGGTTTTGGTGGTCAGCACAGCCTCGGTGCAGAGGTTAATGTAGTCGAGGACAGGTATACTCCTCCAAGTCAACTCCCTGAGAAAACACAGTCTGTACTCCCAAAGCAGTCCTGCAGTGATGTAGCAGTCTCCTCACTCCATACCTGCACGGTCTTTATAGCTGGTCTGGTTCTACAGACTACAGGTTTATAAGCTAGAGTCATTATCAGAGAGATGTGGTCTGATAAGCCAAGTTGTGGGGATGGTGCAGCTTTATATGCTCCCAAGATGTTTGTTTACACCTGGTCCAGGATATTTTTTGTCTCTGGTTGGAAGGCTTACATTTTTATGGAGCTTGGGCAGCACTGCCTTCAGATCTGCATGGTTAAAGTCTCCTGCCACAATCACAGCCCCCTCTGGGTGAGCGTTAAGATGGTTGTTAATAGAGTTATGCAGTTCTACCAGAACTAACTTAGCATTAGCATGGGATGTAAACAGCAGTGATGAGGATGGCAGAAAACTCCCTCGGCAAATAGAGTTGCCTGCATTTCACCACCAGGTATTCCAAGTCTGGGAGCAGTGCTTCCCAGTGATGTCTACAGCTGTACACAAGTTGTTGTTCACATAAATACACACTTCTCCCCCTCTGCTTTTACCAGATCAGCCATAACATTATGACCACCTGCCTAATATTGAGTAGGTCCCCTTTTTGCCGCAAAAAGAGCCCTGACCCTACGAGGCATGGACTCCACCAGACCTCTGAAGGTATGGTGTGGTATCTGGCACCAAGCCATCAGTAGCAGATCTTTTATGTCCTGCCTCATGGATCTGACTCCAGCACATCCCACAGATGCTCGAGGCCAAGTCAACACCTCAAACTCATTGTGCTTCTGAAACCATTCTTGAACCATTTTTGCAGTGTGTCAGGGTGCATTATCCTGCTGAAAGAGACCACTGCCATCAGGGAATACCATTTCCTTGGTGTATTTGATCAGCTACAATGTTAAGGTAGGTGGTGCGTGTCAAAGTAACATCCACATGAATGGTAGGACCCAAGGTTTCCCAGTAGAACATTGCCAAAGCATCACACTGCTTCCGCTGGCTTGCCTTCTTCCCATAGAGCATCCTAGTGCAAGTGTCTTCCCCAGGTAAGCAACGCACATGCACCTGGCCATCCACATGATGTCAAAGAAAACATGATTCATCAGACCAGGCCACTTTCTTCCATTGCTCTGTGGTCCAGTGCTGATGCTCACGTGTCCATTGTAGGCGCTTTTGGAGGTGGACACAGGTCAGCATGGGCACCCTGACCGGTCTGTGGCTACGCAGCCCCATATGCAACAAACAATGCACAGTGTGTTCTGACACCTTTTTATCAGAACCAACATTAACTTTTTTAGCAGATTGGGGTACAGTAACTTTTCTATTGGATCTGACAACAAAGACCAGCCTTGCTCCCCATGTGCATCAGTGAGCCTGTTGCCAGTTCACCGGTTTTCCTTCCTTGGACCACTTTTGGCAGGTCCTGAACACTGCAGGCCAGAAACATCCCACAAGAGCTGCAGTTTTGGAGATGCTCTGACCCAGTTGTCTAGCGATCACAATTTGGTCCTTGTCAAAGTTGCTCAAATCCTTACGCTTGCCCATTTTTATCTGCTTCCAACACATCAACTTCAAGGACAAAATGTTCACTTGCTATATCCCACCCACTGCCAGGTGCCATTGTAACGAGATAATGAATGTTATTCACTTCACCTGTTAGTGGTCATAATCGGATCAGTGTACACCACCTCCTTGGATCCAATTATCTGCTCACATGGCTTCTCGTATCACTGCTACGTTGACGACAGCCAGCTATACCTGTCGTTCCCACCATACAACCCCATGGTCTCTGCACGGATCATGACATTGATATCAAAATCCCCTCTTCATCCCTTACCCCATCTAAGGTTGCAAGAAACCTGGGTATCATGTTTGATGACCAATTATCCTTCTCTCGGTCATACTGCTTTGCTCCTTACATCAGGAAAATCTTACCTGACTCAGAGCTCTTGGTCCAGGCCATGGTTATCTCTCTCCTCGACTCCTGCAGTGTTCCTCCGGCAGGCGATAGTCCGGATGCAGCAGTCAGCCTGGTCTTCAATCACCCCAAAAAGGGCACAATTCACTCTGCTACTCATCGACCTACCCATCAAATTCAACTCACTAATGCTGTCTTCAGAGTGACTTCTGGGTCTGCCCCCATCTACTTGAACTCAGTAATTCAGTTGTATGCTCCTTCTTGGCCACTACTCTAATAAATGTTGTCTGACATTGCCATCTCTGCACACAAGTCTCAGTCCAGACTGTTCTGGTCTGTGGTTCCCTGATGGTGGAACAAGCTACTAAATTCAGCCAGAGCCTAAAACCTCAACATGTCTAACTAGCTCTTACTATGCACTTTTTGGTGTACTACCTTATACAATTTCCTTGCACTAATTAAATAGATGTAGTACCTAATACTTACACCACTTACACCACCACTTTGGACAAAAGCATCTGCCAAATGATTAAATGTAAATATAAATGTAAATGAATGTCCCACTCTATCTGAGTATTGTGGCTGACCATTTATGGCCACAGTTCACCATTTTCTAATGGCTACTTCCTGCAGGATAATACTCCATGACACAAACTGGTTTCATCAACATGACATGTGAGTCCAGTTCAGTCTCCAGACCTGGATCCAGTAGACTCCCTTTGGGATGTGGAAGAACAGGAGATCGGTAGCATAAATGTGCAACTGACAAAAATGTTATGGATCCTTATACACATATAAACACATGAATCTATCCTCTAATCAGTGTACAAAATGACAGATTTCAGTTTATTTCCTTTTTTTAAGCAGGTGAAAGTCAGATTGAGATTAATGTTCCTTTTTCAAGATACTGTAAGGGATTATTACAACAACGAATCTAAACAACAGAAACAGACTGCGACAACTGTCACACACTACAAAACAGTGTACATAACACCTGGTTATATATGCAGTGTACACAGTACTTAGTTAATATACAGTAAATGCAGGTATGTTTTTCCCAGACCTAAATAAAATAAGAATTTCTCAGATCTTTTTCTCGTCAGCTGTCAGGCCTCAGTTTGTTTCAAGTTCATTCTTTTTTAAAACAAATGTTTATATATGGTAATATGAGAGCCTATAGGAAACAAACATCAACAAACCCCAGGTCTGTACATTGGTGATGGCAGTGTAAAGGCAAACTGACTGTTCAACTAGATTTAGACACACGTAGTGGAAATTACACTTAATTAATTTATTTTTTTCAGGTGATGATGGGTAAAACCTACACTAGTGTACATTTACTCCAGATAGTGTCTTCAGAAAGTATTCAGACCCCTTCATGTTATTGAGTTGTAGATTTAATTGTAAATGCATAAAATTCTCATTGTTGCCCATCAGTCTGCTTCAATAATCAATTACAAAAAAGTCAAAATGTGTTTAAAGAAATTTTTTGCAAATTTATTCAAAATTAAAAACTGAAATCTCTCACTGAAATAGCATAAAAGTGTTGAGACCCTCAAGTCAGGACTTTTTAGGACCCCCTTCAGCAGCAGTTCCATCTTCAGTCTTCTTGAGTCTCTACAGCTTTGAACCGGGATCTGGTCAGTTTATCTCAGTCTTCCTGTCAGATCCTCTCAGACTCAGACTGGACAGGAAGTCCCTGTGAACTGTCCTCTTCAGGTCCCTCCACAGATGGTCTGTAGGGTCTAAGTCTGGACTGGTCCCCTCAGGGACAGTCAGAGACTTGTCCTGAAAACTCTCCAGTGTTGTTTTAGCTGTTTGCTTCAGGTCACTGTGGAGCTGTAAGATGAACTGTTGCTCCGGTCCCAGATCTGTGGACTTCAGGTTTTCTTCAGGAACTCTCTGTATTCGGCCTGTTATTCAGTGCCAATATTCTAACTAATTTTTTCAAAAAAAGTCATTTTCTGATGAAAGTCCTGTACCTGTTAAAGGACTTGGTTCTGGGATACAAAAGTCGTTGTAAATTACCTTGAATGTATCAGTTGAAGTCTGTTTGTGTGTTAACAGGAAGAACTGATTCTGAAGATAGTCAATGATCCAAACTGTACACCCAAACAGTTCAGACACTCCTACCTGCGCAGCACACTGGTCCTCATCTTGGTAACACTCATGGTAAGACACACACACACACACACACACACACACACACACACCCACCCACCCAGTACCCCTGAAAACTACACACACCAGCATTCAACTTACTTCCTGTATTACTTGGCATGTCTGGTATACGGAGAGAGCAGTGTAAGCGAGAGGTGAAGGAAAATGTCAGATCACTGATGACTGACTATTACAGCAATGTTCACTCACAGTCACCTGTTTACTTCCAAAATGAAAGTGCATTACAACCGAAAGATCAATTTAATTTACCAGAAACAACAGCTGTTATATCATATTGTTGTCAGTTAATCTCAACTTTTTTCTACATATTGTAAATAACAGATCAAAGGCATCAAACAGTTTGGAGCTTTGCATAACTGAGAATAAAAGATAATGATGGACAGCTGCAGTAACAGGAGGATGAAGCAGTAGCTTGTCAGTGTGTGTGTTTGTGTTCCAGCTCATGCTGATCATCGGCCTCACTCAGGCACTGGTGGTGTTTCGAGTGGTGGCCGCACCCTTAATGTCTGAGGGCAACTGGGCGTTTATCAGAGACCACGCCAGCATTGTGGCTATGATGCTGGGAGCTGTGCTGCACTACGTCACCATTCAAATCATGACCCGGGTACGTTTTCTTCACCGTCCTCTGCCTGAAGCACATTAATGCAAGACATTTTAATTCACATCTACATGTGTTGATTTTTAAGTCAGTATTGTTAACCGTCCCTATTTGGTGGCGCTGGTCTGCTACTGAAGTGGAAAAATATGTCACTACTGGGAAAATGTATGCAGGGAGTTTTTAAACTGACAGGAAAATCAGAGACGAGACCACTGAGGAAGCTCCTGAAGACCAGGTGTTATACAGAGCATTCAGTAAGTCTCCTTCACTTCCTTCAGTTTGTTATGTTGCACCTTTATGCTATATATAATATATAATAAATATACACAAGAAGTCCTTCATTAATCAACAGTCAATACCTCATAATGACAAAGGGAAGAGAGAAATGTAAACATCTATTCAAATTACAAAAAAGCAAAGGAGAAACTGTAACATCACATTGACATAAGGATTCGGACACTTTACTGTGACTCTAAATGTAGCTTAGGTTCCTCCATTTCTTTGGATCTTGTTTCTAGACCTGGACTGGAGTCCACCTGTGGTGAATCAGCTGATTGGACACACACCTGTCTATATCAGGTGTCACAGATGACGATGCAGATCAGAGCAGAAAATCATGAAGAGGAAGGAGCTGCTGTAAGAGCTCAGAGACAGAATTTTGTTGAGGCTTAGTGAAGGCTCAAGAGCTCAGTGGTCTTCGTCATTCTGACATGAAGAAGTCTGGAACAACTGGGGCGAGGACAAATCCCCAATCCCCAAATCCAGGTTTGCAAAGCTAAAACTAATCTAATGGGCCAAGCAAAGTGTCTCAATACTTATGTCAATGTGATATTTGAGTTTTCCTTGTTAAAAAAGTTGGAAAAATTTCTAAAATCTTTTTTTACTTTGTCATTATGGGAAACTGAGTGTTGACTGATGAAGGAAAATATTAATTTAAACTATTTTAGCATAAAACTGAAACATAACATATGAAACGAGTGAAGAGGTCTCAACATGCTTTGAATTCATTGTATGTGAAAAAGAGATACCTGCTCCTCTAAAGGTCGACCTGCCAATGATGTCATAACTATAAAACCTTTCATGTCTTTGTGTTCAATACCATCTGTAGGTAAACCGATGGGTTTCCCTCAAGCTGTGTGACATAGGTGAGAATTAAGTTGGATGCTTTATTACATTTGTTGTACTGCAAGTACTAGTTAGTGGTACTACATAAGAAATACAAATACTTCCATAAATATAGTAATACATTGAAAATGCAAAACATACAACATACAAATAAGTCTAGTTAGATTATCTTGTTATATGTTACTACAAGATATTTTGTCAAATATCTCATCAGTTACATTTGTGTGTGTGTGTGTGTGTGTGTGTGTGTGTGTGTGTGTGTGTGTCTAGAGAAGACAAACTCATTTGCAGCCACAGAGAGGAGCTTCACAGTCAAGATGTTCACCTTCCAGTTCTTCACTCTCTTCTCTTCACTCTTCTATGTGGCCTTCTTCCTGGGCAGGTACTCAGTCTAAAACTGTCTGTCTTAGTTCAGGAAAAATATAAATATATGGTCACCACAATGAATCATTAAACACTATTAAAATGCACTGATATTATTTGAAAGTTTCAGTATCAGAATCAGTTTTATTGCCAAGTATGTTTTCAAATACAAGGAATTTGTGTTGGTGTTTGGTGTAAAACAGTGACATAAATAGAGTAAAATTAAAGGTAAAATTAAAAGTTAAAAATTAAAATAAAATATTTACAACAAAGATGTGGAATATATACAATAATAATAAAGATGTGGGGAATGTAGTGCTAAAAATATATAAATATATACTGTATGATAAGGCTGGTAGCAGATGGGAAGAAGTTGTTTTTGTGGTGAGAGGTTTTGGTCCTGAAGGACTGCAGCTTCCTGCCTGAGGGGAGTGGCTCAAAGAGTTTGTGGGACTCCAGGGTGAGAGGGGTCAGCTATAATCTTTCCTGCAAGCCTCAAGGTCCTGGAGGCTTACAGGTCCTGGAGGAATGGTAGATTGCAGCCAATCACCCTCTCAGCAGAGTGGATGATATGCTGCAGTCTGCTTTTGTCCTTCACAGTGGCAGCAGCGTGCCAGATAGTGATGGAGGAGGTGAGGATGGACTCAATGATGGAGGTGTAGAAGTTCACCGTCATTGTCCTTGGCAGGTTGAACTACTTCAGCTGCCTCAAGAAATGCATTCTCTGGTATCCTGAGAACATGGAGCACAGAATGAGTTAAGAGGTTTAAGGAGATCAGACAGGTGTGAGGGAGCAAGTATCTGCCATGAAGAGAAAAGACCGAACTGTTACATAGGTGAAAAAAGGCGACTTGGTCTTGGTGATGTCTTTAATGTGCGGATACAAGGAAAGTGCAGGATCGGGTGTGACACCCAGATTGTTGGCTGTCAGACTCAGGATAGGACACAGACACTGACATATATTATAATTTGAAATCCGCCTGAAATAGGGCACCAATCTCTGAAGAGACAAAAATGTATCAAGGTATAAATCTAAGTAACAGTCTAATATCCGAAGCTGTGACTTCTCCATTTAATTGATCTCTGGTCTTCAAAGAAACACAACAGATGATGGATGGATGGATGGATGGATGGATGGATGGATGGATGGATGGATGGATGGATGGAATTTAAAAGCTAAATAAATAGTCTAAACCACTTTGGTCACTTTGGTTTGACATTGGTTTATAAAATTATTGCACATGTAGACAAAGAAAAGTTACTTGGAACACGTGGCAGAAGAAAGACAGAATACGTGGACAAAAATGATAAAGATAAGATCACCTTTATTAGTCCCACAGTGGGGAAATTCACAGTGTTACAGCAGCAGGCAGTGGCAGTGCAGAGAACAGGAAAGCTGCAGAAACTGCAATAACAAATATTTAGAACGATAAATAATAACAATATAATAATGTACTAAATATATAGATACAAAAAATTACATATTTACAACAACAGTAGCTAATGCATGAGGTTGTTACGGTGGTGAGTGAGTTGTCCATGTGCTTTTTTTGTAAGCGCAAAAAAGTGACGAACTGGCTTGGAGCCAACCAGAAGCCATGGCAAAATGGCACAGAGGCCAAAGAACAGATGTGTGAAGTGATCACAACTGTTTTATCCCCTGGGGGCTGGCCCACATTTCAGGGGTGTTACCTGTGTTCTCCTTTGGTTTCAACTAGAAGAGAAAATAACTTTCTATGGAACTTTGAATTGTTTAGTCTGGAGGTTATATATAAAACTTACACATCCATCTTCCACCATGACCATAAAACATTAAAGGACACAACATATAAACCTAATATCACTAATAATGACCGGAAGAAAACAATACAAACAGATTTCATATTATTTATATTTTTTAGAAATATTAAATTTTTCATTCAAATGAATGGAAAAAATCTTCAGCTCTTCAAAAACTTCAGCTTCTTTGAACTTCAACTACTTCATTCAAACTTTATACTGTTCAGCAAACTTTCAGCTATTAAACTTACATTAAACTTTTTGATATCTTCAGCCATTTTTGATTTATGAGTTTAATTTTTATGCTTTCTTCAGAAAATTTCTGAGTTTATAATGGGTGTGTATTGTGCGGAATGTTCAGTGCTAGAGTGGGTGACATCACAGCTGGATTGGGAGAGGGAGTAAAAATGACAAAAAAAAAAATCTGAACAACTCGTCTTCATGGCCACACTTTTCACTGTACAAACACCATTACTAGACAAAATGGTAGAGAAACTTGTCCTCTTTCATAGGCTGTGTCTACCAAAGCCCAGAGACTTACAGAATTTGAATTATGAGTCTCTGAGTGATGAGAGTACCATCCAACTGCCCCATTAACCGCAAATCAAATTCAGAAGAGGATTTTCAGACAAAACCCCATTTTGAAACCTGCTCTCAAGTCCACACTTTTGACTCTAGAAACAATTTATTCTGACAGGAGGTACTGTTGTTGAGAAATTAAGAGACATCTGAGAGGTTTGCAGAGCCAAATTCTCACTCATGTCTATGTAAGCTCAGTGTCTTCCAGGTAAATACAGGTGTAGGATATTGATCGTTAACAGGCCAAAACACACACACACACACACACACACACACACACACACACACACATACAGAAGAGACAGACACACACAAATATATATACAGACAGACAGGCAAACAGACATAAACACAGTCTCAGCCACCAGGTATTTATCATACCTCTGTGTCTCACTCTCACACACATGCGCACTGATTCAAATATAAAGACTGTATTTCTCAGTTTCCTGCATTGTCCTTGTCTTTACACCTTTGTCAGTAAATTATTTGTCTTACTGCTGATTCAACAACATGTTTTGAGTTCTCAGACTGTACTCAGGTCAGACTGTACTGTATTTACACTGTTCATACACAGTCCTTCACACTGTTCTCAGATCAGATTCTCCTGCAGTTAGACTTCTTAAACAAATTCATACTGTTTTCAGGTCAGATTGGAGTGTATTTAGACTCCTTACACACAGCCATACAGATAGTTCTCAGTTCCAAATGTACTGTATTTTAATTTTTTTTTTTTTTAATTTCAAAATTGAACCATATTTCTTTCCACTTAAACTGTTGAGAAATTCAGACCTTTAGCTCTTTCAGGATTTTGCTTCAACAATTAAACTTTTTTCAACTATTTCATGCCATCCTGCCTTCAGCTAAGACTTTGATTCAAATTTTCTGGATTTCATGCATTTCATAATAATAATTTTTGCATTTAATCTTCAACTATTTTTCTTTCTACTTCAGCATTGCTTCAACAATTGCTTCAGCTTCTTAAGCATTGCTTGAGCATTCAGCTCTCAGCATTCACAAAGCATTTTCCGCAGGAAATGCAATTTCTAGTTATAATAAAAGTGGTTAACTCATCAAACAACATCATCAATGTTTCCTAAAGCTAATAGTAAATAAGTGTGGGTTACACAGCAGTGCTTTGATTACACTGTGGAACAATTTGAAAAAAAATTTCTGTTGAGTTAGATTTTTATGCTGATTAAAACTAAAATTGGCATGCTGATTCCAAAATTGCAGTCAGTTTTTTTTCTAGCACGTCAAGTTTTTTCTCCACAGCTTACCCTCCAGATAAGCAAAATTCCACTGATTAGCTGTAGTAAGACTTGCCAACAGCTACATGGCAACTTGTTTGTGCAGTCACAATTGAGACAGTGCGGTGAGAGGTGTGTGCAGTTCCCAATAGGTCAGTACCAATGTTCCCTCTAATTTTTCATGTGTCTGGGCATACACACAAGCTCCCTGAGCACACTGAGGACCATTGTGAGCAACATCAGATGTGCACGCTGTGGCCACACACCTGTATCACACCTGATCAACACCTGGGATCATAGCAAGTTACATGGCTTATTAAAAAAATCAAATTACAGCAGCAATTTCCATTCATTTACTTTTAATATAAGTGATTTGGCCCACTTAAAATGAAATGCACTGTTGTTAGCTAGCTAACTTGCACGGCGCCGCGGCGCGTATGGGAAGGGCACCTACGTAAGCAATGTCAATGCTATGATTGGCTGCGTAGCATAAGTGAACCGTATCGTATCATTGGCTGGACATCTGTCACTCACTGTGTTACACTGCAAAAAGTTACAGAAAAAAATTTTATTGCTCTAATTAATTTACAGTTTATGTTGAATTTTATTTTATGCGCTGTATAGATTTTCTTGTGCGCTGAGAATGTGAGCAGTGCGCGATTGCGCAAGCGCGCAGCTTAGAGGGAACATTGGTCAGTACTATCAATATCTGCAAACAGAAAGCTAGCATAGTAGGAATTAAGAGGATTTGTGCTGGCTTTTCTCTTAACCTTGTAACCATGGGCATACCGTTGTAAGTTTTATGCTGTTTTTTTAGTTTTCAAAGCTTCTAACTATTCCATCTTAGTACAGTATTTTTCATATGTTTTAAGAAAACGGGGATCCTATAGTTCAAAAACTTGACGTGATAGAGAAAAACTGAGATCAGTTTTGGATTCCGCACCCAAAAATTAGTTAATAACAGCTGTCAGACCTAACTCAACAAAAACTGTGTAATAAAGACAGTGTGGATGTCTGTAGTGTTTGTAACCTTGTGTGAAGAATGGTGATAGTTTGGTCCTATGAAAGATATCTTTAAATCTATGTTACATCTCAGCACTATAGGATATATATTTAGGGACTGACTTATACACAAACACATCACATTGGTTACAGAATAGTTAGATAGTTGTTTTAAAAAATGTATTCAGATCTGTGTCTGTGCAGAGTAAACTGCTGGTTCCTAGTTGGGATTAGGGACAGAGGGAGAATAGGAATCCTTAGTGTGTGTGAGTGAGTGAGTGAGTGAGTGAGTGAGTGAGTGAGTGACAGAATCCAGGATTCACACCTTTTTGGTGTCACTTTTCTCGTATCAGTAACAGTCAAACACCAATTCAAAGTCTTATTGTTACAAAGTTAGAGAATTTTGTTCTTTGCTCTTGTGTGCAATCATTGATCCTCTGGAGATGATCATTTGACCATGTGACCTATGGTCTGGGTGTATGTGTCTCTGTGATGTACTAAAAGCTGGTCACTTTGTGAAAGAGAAGTTCTTTGTCTCTGTTTCCTATCAATATGATAGTTTGATGGTGGGGGGAGTAAGAAAGTGTCAATTTCATGTCCATAACTCTGCATGTCCTTACTATGAACTTTTAATGGCTTGTGACTGATGCCAGGGTATGGCCACTACTCTTCATACAAATTTGTTAGTGATATCAGGTAGGAGGTACTCCTATACTCTGATGTTGAGTTGGTACAATTTAACATATGTTACTGTATGATCCAATCAGTTGAAGTTAAGACAAAGTTGATCCATACACACAAGGTTGACAGTGGATATAATTAATTACAGTAAGAATATTAAAAAATATTCCAGTAAACTTAGAAAGGACATGAAATATTGCATGTTAAGGTCACAATTAAATCATTAAACCTATATCCTAAAGTGAAGATGAAGATTATAAGAAATGTCATATAGGAATATTATATAAATTACAAACAGCTGAAGGATAGATAGCTGCTTGCAGTTTTCAAGTATTATAAGACATCTACTGCAGACACACAAACATAACCAAAAACATAATGACTGACTAAAGTGATGTTGTTGTTTTACATGCAGAAAGTCATCTACTTAAAAGTGATTCAGATTTGTGGTGAACTAAAATTGTACAGATAGTTTTGTCAAACTGTGGTGGATGAGGTTATCTGTAGCTGAGATATGTGAAACATGAGGAACTGACTCTCTTTCAGTGTCACTCAGTAGTGTAACCTGTTACCATGGTAACCAGTATTGTATACAGACCATGCTCAGAGGTTTAAGATGCAGATTGATGTGACATTGATGTTCTCTCACAGGATAAATGGCCATCCAGGAAATTATGTGCGTATCGCTCGGTGGAGACTGGAGGAGGTGAGGAGGAGATTCACTTAATGTTCAGACATTCAGTAGTTCTGCATCACAGTACTAACCCTCAGGTGTGTTCTGTGTGTCTTGTAGTGCCATCCTAGCGGCTGTTTGACGGATCTTTTCATCCAGATGGCTGTGATCATGCTGCTAAAACAGACTCTCAACAACATCTTTGAGTTCACAGTGCCGTAAGTGTTTTCATTTAAAGGTTCATACAGTCTAAAGATAGATGTCCATGTGTTCTTTGATTATAAAGCAGGTGAAAGTATCAAAGTATCAGTCCACAGAGAAATGCACACAGCCTGTATTCAGAAACTGAGCCTTAAAATGAGCCGTCAGGACTTCTGGAACTTTGTGATGTCACAACAAAGCACCACCCTCAGTCACACCCCAAACCCTGTTTACCTGAAATTTGCTATGATTTTATTAGATCTCTACTAAGGAGTCTTTCCAGTGTTTTGTTCAGGCTCTCCAATGATCTTTTCTTTGTAACACTTTTCTTCTATCGATCGTTGGATTACTTTTCATGTTGTTTTATGAGTCACACTTGGATTGAAAACCAGCTATTACTGTACTTGCGTGTCAACTGCAAACTTGCTTGCTCACACAGGGTAAGATCCATGTCCTGGTGCTGAAGGCGCTGGTCTTGGTGGCTTTGTCTAAGTGGCTGCTGCCTAGGCAAAGCATATATCCACCCTAATTTCCCCATATATGCTGCCATCACACCACTGCCGGTAGACGTTATGTCCATGCAATCACCCTAACATCGCAGCCGGCCTCTGGTCTGTAGTACCAATCAGTGCCATTCAAACTCCACATGGTCTGTCAGTGACGTCAAATATACAGTGATATCAAAATAATGTGAGACCTTTTTTAAGTTTTTTTTTTTAAGTGCATTTTTTGTTCCGATATCAACAGTGAGAGAGAGATAGAAAAGTTAAAGAGAGGGGGCATGACATGCAGCAAAGGGTCATGGGTCAGAGTGGGACCCAGACCGCTGCAGTTAAGCCTTTATGGTTCCACCAGGTGAGCCCCTGGGGTTGTAACGAATAGTTGGGGTGACTTAAGTCTAACACTGTTCAACTGGCCCGATTTTCTGGTCAGAGAAAATGCAGCAACTTAACTTCTTTGGAGGTAATATTTATTCCCAACATGCACTGATTTCCAAGTGGGAGGAGTTGGTAATATGACAGGTAGATTAGATGTGTGGTTTGTCATATCTGTAACAGGAAATAATAGTGATAATTACTTTACATTGTCATATTAGAATTTAACATAGGATATCAGTTACATATATGAAACATAGCACAACCTAACAACCACAAGGAGTCAGGGTATGAAAATGAGCTAGTATCCTACTAATTATCTCATCCTGAACACTACATATGAACAGCAGTATCATATATCGCCATGAAGACAGAACGTTGGATATTAGTTAACAGAACTTACATTGTCACTGACACACAACTGCTACAACAAAGAATATAACTTGCAAACAGACCAGCAGAGAGAGGTGAGTTAACTATTTACTACTATTAACTATTCACAGTAGAGTCTGTCGAAGCGTAGCGTGCATATGCATAAAGTCTCTGAGGCAGAACAGGAGTGTGCTCTGATTTCACTTATCCTCCAGCAGGGAATTTTATACAGGGGAGCCCCAAAATATGTTACATTTTATTTTTGTAAGGCAGCAGCTGTTGAAGGGTTAGTCTCCAGACCCAGGTAGTGTCAGCCCAGACCTCATCAGATTGATCTCAGAGTGTTCATTCATGTGTTTTCCAGCTGGTTGAAGAGCTGTATGAGCAGAAACTCTGCAAAGAAGCTGGAGAGGAAGTGTGGTTACTGCTATAGGAAGGCCTGCCGTGATGAACAGGGATGTGTTGAACCATGCGACACCTGCAAACTCCGGGACTGGCTACGTAACTACCACCTGGCCAACACAGATGCCTTTAGCCTGTTCAATGAGTTCCTGGAGATGGGTAGGTCTAGGTCCACGGTCTCCACCATGACTATCAAACCTGAAAACCAAAGTCACTGGTTTGAAGGTGGATTATTAGAGCAAACAAAGGCCTGACAGTTGGCACAAATTTAAGTTATTATTATTACAACCATTCTCTAATCCTAGCTCTGAAGTAAATGAAGTGCAGAAGGTTAATGCCAACAATTCCTATAGGTGCCCTAGCTTTTGTTGATGACTCTGTTTGTACAAAGGCAGTGTTGGAACAAACTGTTTTAGTGCATACTCTGATGTATTATTAGGATAATATTGTACTGCAGGAAGTAGGACTGTATTCTGCTGTCAGACTAGAGGAAATAGACTGATTGGTCAGGGCTTCATCCCACAGCAACACAATGAGCTACAACATTCAAAGAATATAACCAGCAGAGTCTCCAGACCTGAACCCAGGTGACAGTGACACACATAAGTGGGAACTCTTGCAACAGAGTTGGATCAACTTTCTGAACAAAATCTCTTTGTAAATATCAGTATCAACTAGAAAAATTGAGATGTCCTATATATTTCATACATAGTTGTCAAATCTACGAAGTCTGAAGCCACAATATTTGATGTTTATAGATATCATTTTTATATTACTCTTAATGCTTTTTGTGCCAGAGAAAGACAAAATTAATTACTTCTCAAATAAGTAAATGTTTGTGGCGTACTGTCTGTGCACTTCAGTGGTCCAGTTCAGTTTCACCACCATATTTGTGGCAGCGTTCCCCCTCGCTCCCTTGTTGGCTCTCATCAACAACATCTTTGAGATCCGCTTAGACGCCATCAAGATGGTCCACCTGGAGCGCCGGCTGGTTCCTAGGAAAACCAATGACATTGGTGAGCTGTGTGTCTGTTTATTTATGAGTGAAAGGTTTCTGTGTGGAGGGAACTGTTACATTAATTTCACAAAATCATTTTAATTCTACATGAGGACACTGGCTGTTGAAAATCTGAGCTAACTGTAAAACCAGAATAATTGTAGAATGGGTGGGTACAGGGGCACTTACAGGAAACCTGTCAATCAGTCTTGCAGTAACCTGTCCTCAAACTGAAACGTTATAAATCTTTATCAGATGTTGTCTGATGTGAATGTCGGTGTTCAACATTTGATTCCTTCTGATTCCACTGTGTTTTAATTTGAAAATAATAGAGATGGCTTATTGTCCTGTGTATCTTTTTGGTTTTAATTGTTCCATTATGTGGTTATTTAGAAAACATTTGTTTTGCCCAGAACTCCCTAACTGTGAAGTGTCACCACTCTTAAGCCCCTTTTACACTGGTAAAAAAAAAAAAAACCGCTAAGACCTGCAACATCTTGCTTTTGTTGCCAATGGAAAAGGCTATAATCAGCATTCACACCCAGGTCACATGACTGCTGTAGTCACAGGTACTGTATTTATCAGCTCCCGTGCCTATCAGCAGTGATGTAAACACAATACCCAGGTGAACGCACAAATTTTTGCCCTTTTTCCCTTTTGTGACATGTTTCAGAGCACAAACCCTGTACACAAGCCTTAAATCAGAAACACTGCAGCTACACTTTGAAAGAGAGTGAGCTGCAGCCCCGAGATAAGTTTTCAAAACACACAGTCACCAACCAAATAGTCTCACAAAGAGAATCAGAAGCTTAGAGGAGCGCCAACCCGGGAATGAGATGTGACAGATCTGTTTTACCAAACTTCATGGCAGCTAGCAGCTCACTCTCTCTCCCTTGCATCTGTGTGTGTGTGTGTGTGCTCTATAACTGCATGTGATGACATTGCTCCTTGCAGTTTTGTGTGTGTCCTCTCAGAAAGGCAAACTCAGCTGGCAATGTCTCTCTGTGTGACAGTACAGTCTTATGTGTACAGGTGTGTTTTACAGTACTGTGTTTGCTCTGCAGGTGTTTGGACGAAGGTGTTGGAGGCCATCGGTGTGTTGGCGGTCATCGCCAATGGCCTGGTCATTGGAGTGTCATCAGATTTTGTTCCACGCCTTGTCTATCGTTATCGTTATGGACCGTGTGCTAATGGAAGCACTAACACACAGTCAGTTATGTTTCAGCTGTTACGAGCACCTGATAACAAGTCAGCAGAGTGGTTTCTGTGTTGTGTCTCATATGTGTTTTGTGGTCTTGTTGCAGCTGCATGCAGGGCTACATTAATGACACTCTGTCCACGGCTTTCATCAGTCACTCAGCAGTTTACAATGACTTTCATATCAATCAAATGAGGACAGAGAATGGATTGAACGTTACACAGTGCAGGTGAGTCAGCCTTACTCTTATTCAGGTCTGTCCAAACATACAGGGTAGTCAGTCACAGATGTGATAAACAGGACCAACTGTCTCATTTGTGCAGCTATAGAGACTACAGGAGTGATGAGGACTACACACTGACCTCTCAGTTCTGGTTGGTCCTGGCTGTGCGGTTTGCCTTTGTCATCCTGTTTGAGGTTCGTACTCCAGATGGGGATGAGGCAGTGTTGTTCATTAGAATTGATGAGGCCAGTTAAATAGTTGTCTTGTCTGTTTCTGCAGCATGTTGTGGTGGTGTGTAAGTTTATAGCAGCCTGGTTCGTGCCCAACAATCCCATTCAGGTGAAGAATGATCGTCTGCATGACAAACTGGCTCGGCTGAAGGAAGAGCTCCGGTAAGTCAGCAGTACCATGAGACAAGAAGCTGTGAAAACACTGTCCTGCTGTGAGAACACAGTCATAACATATAGCTATAACAAGTAAAGAGCAGCTTATAGACACTGTAGAAAATGGTCAGTGGACGGAGACTCCATTTACACCTGGCTTTAAAATGCCTCTCGTATTCAAATTTGATGCAGATGTGATTTGCCTGGTAATAATATGTGTCTTCACTGTCCAAATTGAGATCAGATTGCTCTTTCCAGCTCACATCATCCTCTCTCATTTGTGCGGATCCAACAAAAAAAACAATGAACAACAAAAAAAGAAGAAAGAAGATCCTAGCCATCTATGAAGCTGCATTACTGTATTTGCTTGGTTTTCGAAGAGGGAGAATCCACCGTCTTTGACAACCAGAATGCTGAAGACGAACTCAGAGAAAAGTGCTGATTTATGTAGCTGGCTAATGGCTGCTAGCTGCCTAGCTGCTATCTTGATGGTTAGGAACATTTCTCCCAATCTAATTGTTTATGTGGAATGATAACACAATTGCATTGACAATTGTGTTCAATGTGGTCACATTATGTCTCTGACCACCTCTGGAGATGGTTTGGGTGATCGGATCACAATCTATCCTCAATGTGTCTTGGGCGCATTTACACCTGTAATGTCATGTGGTCAAGCTCCATCTGATTGCAGTCCAAGCACCCACAACACATTTTAATACCAGGTTTTAATGTGATACAGAGAGGATGTGATGAGCTTCTTATTCTACATTGTGCATGTTTGTTTGTTTTATTTCAGTGAAATGAAACGCAGCAGATCGACAGACGTCTGAACTTTCCACAGAGGACTTCAGATCTGCTCCTGCTGGTTAAAGTGTGAAATAAAAGGATGGATTGTTGTTTTTATAATTTATATTTACTGTCGGACCATGAGGCTGGACTCCATTGTAATGTTATGTTAATGTTAAAATTTATGTGTCATGATATTATCAACTTTTAATTTTCTCCTGCTGACATGTGACCAAGCAACAACCACCAGTTGACAGTCATGCAGTTTTGTTATATTAAAATGTAAGAAAGAATGAATTTTTTTACACAAATACAAAACAAACAATTGCACACATGAATGCGCATTTTAACAGTGCACACAGTCTGTCAACAAAATACTTCAGAGGTACAGCTAACCCCACTCTCCATTACAACTTACCTTTACAGTGTTCTACAAAATCAGTCAGTGTATCACTGCAAAGAGCAACAAAGCTAAGTAGCAAGCTGTAGTAGCGGCTAAGCTAACGCCGCGATGCTAACAACAAACTTAAGAATCCTTTTTTTAGCGTTTTTTATACAGCAAAACATCTACAACAAAATGATATTGTAACTCACAGGCTGTGCTCAGCATTAGCAAAGAGAGCTGCAGACATCGTATGAGTGGCAGAGATAATGCAAACAATCGCAAAACATGGACTTTCTACCATGGATGTATTATAAGACCTGGGTGCCGGATCTAAAAATGGCGCCCATTCAGTTCAATACGAATTGCTCACCAGGCACCATCCCAGGCACATACACCGAAAAAGTTTCTGGCTTCCAGGTTACTTCCACATTATGCGGCCCATAGAGACTGCGCAGTAGTGTCACTCCCATCATGCCTTTGGGCAATGAGAACGAGTGAACAACGTTCTCGATCTGGCACTGTGTGTTCATGAGTGGTCTTTATGGATGTATAATAAGGCTTCAACAGGACTGTTTGTTTATACAAACAGCAACAGCAACAAACAGTGAAGATAATGTTCTGAAAAGTAAGGTGGTATTAAACCCGCAGTCATTGATATCGTGGGTAATTCACATGTAAAGAATTAATTTATTTGTGATGTTAGACGGAAACATGCCAACATTCAGTTTGAAGCTTTAGAGCCTAAAGGCACATTGGAATCAACATTAACATCAACATAACCAGGCAAAAATATTAAGTTTAAATTGTCTTTTAGGCCTTTTTAAGATATGGATGCTGCCTGTGACAGATAACAACAACTAAAGTACCAGGTAAAGTTATTACGTTTACTTTCTCATATGCCGCATATTTATACGCCATGTCTTCTTTAAAAAAAAACAAAAAAAAAAAACAATCAAAACTGTATGTATAACTTTATGTATAAACTTTATGTCCTGTCATTCTTAGCCCTCTTTTTATTTTTCACTGTTCTCCACAGCTATATGCAACAGTCAGGACTGGATGGGTGTATTATAACAAGCCAAACCTCCACATGTCCTGTTCCCTCCAATCTCTGCCTGTCAGGAGAAAACATTTATAGTAGAGTAAATCAAACATCTATTAATTATTTGACTGATTTTTTTCAGTCTTACCACTTTGATTTTCGGTTTTATTTGTATTTACTTGCTTACTTAATTGTATTTAATGTTGTCAGTAAAATTTAGTGCAAATACATGAAAGTGAAGCTGTTATTTGTTACCACTGGAAAAAACGCCATGGCAGCAACGCCATATCCAGGTCTTATTATACATCCATGCTTTCTACTTCCTATTTCCTGTTACATCAAAGATGACGCATTTCTAGTTAAAACAATATACATTTCCAAATTATCTGCCAAAAATAAACCCTTTTTTTCTTTTTAACTAAATATTGCTTTTAAGCCTACAGGACAACACCAGTCCATGGCCTAATGAGCCTATTAACTGGTTTTAGAACTACCAGTAATCAGGAAACATGAGGAAGTTAAAGTTTAATAATGATATTCAGTCTGACTCCCACATTTGTTAATGTCCAGAAACTAAACAGTTATAACAGAATGTCCACAGATGGTTATCACCTAAAATAAACAATCTATTCTTTTAGGTGAAACTGATTAAATTATCACATATCTGACACTGTCAATATAATTATTGTATATATAATTCTATCAAAGGCTTTAAAAAAAAAGTTTAATCAGACTGAAACAAAATGGCGAGAGTGGGGCAATAGTTTCACCCTTCAAAGGTGGGTCACTGATGGGAGTCATACCGTCCTCTGCATCAGGTCTCAGAAACTGTTGTTTGTTGGGGCTGTGAAACCAACAAACACAGCATCTTTAACATGCCAACATCATACTTAAGGACCCCTTGCAATGCTGAATGTGTAAGTTTGACTCAAAAATGTCCATCACAAAAAATCTGACTCAGATCAACATTTATGTGAGCCTTGTAATTGTGATCTTGATAAATGCTTGTTCACTTGTATTTAGATTTACTGCTTGTGCAGGTTTTTCTGTGCCTGGCCCTATAAGGAGCAGAGCACTTTCCTTTTAAAATGCCTTTGTGGGCAGTTTCTTTCTGTTTAAATATTAGTCAGTTTCAAAGAAGGGAATATTTACATGTTTATCATCCAACCCTAACAGTATGTGTTTTTATGTTGCCTCTTGAGAGGTTAAATTTAATTAATTTAAATCTAAATGACTTTAGAGTCCTTATTTATTCATAATAAATACACACAAACAAAGGTATCAAAGGTAGCTGCTGGAACCTCATGCCATGTGGGGTTGGTAGAGAGTGAGTCTCTTTGTTTAGGCCAGTTCATGTAGTCTACAGGGTACCAGGTTAAAAGACAGGGTTAGCTGCATGCAAGTCCTAGTAGTGATGGCGAAGTGAAGCTTTATGAACCAGCAAAGCTTTCAGCACAGTTGCAGCAAAAAATGGTTCATTACTCGAAGCTATTCAAATAAGTGCTCAATGAGGCCATCTGCTGGTCAAAGTGAGGAAAAGCACTTTGTTGCAAAACGTTTCACAACTGGACCAACACATGAATTGCCTTGAAGCAAAAACAAATAAATTGATAGATGAGTACATGAATGGATTAATGAATAAATCAATATATAAATAAATAAATCTGTTCCATTACATTCTTCAAGTAACTAAAAACACACATAACATTTTGCATTGTGAATTCATAAAAAAACTCGTACATTGAGGAACTAAGAAGAATGGAAAACATTCAGCAGAAGGGACACAGGTTGGATTACCCTATATTTGTACTTGGTTCCTAAAATTATAATCATTGCAAATGAAATAATTTTTAAAAACTACATCTCATCCTGAGTATTATGTTTTGTTAATTTGTTTAAATAAACTGAATTTTGAAAGCTCTGTGGAGGACTGGTTAAGTGATTGCACTACAGCATAGGTTCAATTCCCACCATTAAACTATGATGATTATGCGGTTTACTTTTATCAATTCCAAGAGAGAAAATTCTGAATTGCAGCAACACTTTATATAAATGACACCTCACACAATTTTCACAAACTCAATGAGCCTACCTTTATTTCGTAGGCCACTGACATTATGAACCCATAATGTCAGTGAAGTCTGTGTCCCAATGAAATTCACAAGGACATTGCTGGAAAATTGTCAGCCTCATACCTTGCATTCAGGTGAGTTAGTTAAAAGGTTGTTTAATAGGTCCCTTAATAGGCCTACCCAGAGGACTAGGCTAGGTATATAAGCAGCACCCTACATCCTAAGTCCCAAGGAGCACACATCTCAAGTCCCAAGAATGGCATGTCCTTTCCTCGAGGAGGAGCCTATTGATGAAGGCGCTCAGATTTAAAACAAGCATTTGATCAACCTGCTCCAAGGGTCTTCAGAGACTGGACTAACCCACTGGCCTTCTCTGATGAGTACCTGTGGGAGAGGTACAGGTTCACCAGGCCAAGTATAGTTTATCTGCGCCGTCTTCTCGAGACACAGATCAGAAAACAGGCTTGACGTAGCCAGGCCTTGAGCACCGTTCAGTCAGTTTGTATAGCTCTGCGATTCTTTGCATCAGGGACATTCTTACATACTGTGAATGATGCAGAAGGTCTGTCCAAAGCAACCATATGCAGGGAGATAAGTAGGGTATACCTTGCCCTGAAGTGGTTCCTCAATATTATCACTTTCCCTGGCCATCTGAAACAGAATGGATCAAAGACACTTTTTTATTCAATTGCAGGTATGCGACAATTAAAATAATGTATATGACAATGTAGCCCACATGTTGAAATAGGGCGAAATCTTGGACATTGGGTAATGTGGGACACCTATGTAAATTCAGTGTATTACTTGATATCACAATAGACCAAAAATGTCCCAGATATCCTCAATTCACCCTATCTCTATCAGATGTTCTAGGCGCAATAGATTGCACCCATGTGCGCATCCAGACCCAACCTGGACCTGTTGAGGCAGAACCGGAAATCTTTCCATAGCCTAAATATACAGGTATTTACAAGGCCAGCTGTGCATACAGTGCCAAGCAGAATAGCTATATTTGTGTGAGACATGTGCATCTCAATAGATCAAACACATTGGACACTTATTTGGATTTAAATCCTTTTATGGACATGACCTCGTTGGCCTTACACCAAGTATATACAGCACAGATGATTCACTTCTACCTTATGAGAACAGACTAGACACACAAATGAGGGATTTTCTTGATTAATCACATGCATCATAGCATAAACAGCCACTGCCATTCTACCAAACAAATTGTCACTTCAATCCCCTCTCCATGTTGTCACATGGTCTGTGGAGAAAACTGCCTGATAGCCAATATTGAGGCAAAATGTCCTGGCTCTGCCCATGATGCCAGCATTTTCAGGGCATCAGAACTGTCTCGGCAGTTGGCACAAGGTAAGGAGAACATGGTTTAATTTGAGGTTTAACCTTACGTTAACTATAAAACACAAGTATTTAATAATCGCTTTATATTCTGTAGGGGAATGTAATAGGATTTCATTAGGCGACTGGAGCTACCCTTGTCTGCCCCACCTTTTAACACTCTATGCAGACCCTGTAAAGGAGGCAGAGAGAGCCTTCAATCATGCCGACTCCAAGACCAGGGCTAAGATTGAAATGACTTTTGGACTGCTCAAGTCAAAATTTTAATGTCTTGAGAGCCTCAGAGTTGCTCCAGACAGGGCATGCGACATTTGTGTGGCTTGTGCAGTCTTGTACAATGTTGCCATATTACGCCGAGAGAGAACGCCCATCATTCTACCAGAGGACCACCGGGAGCAGATTGACCCTGTGGCCCTTCAAGATGCAGATGGAAGAGCAGTGAGGGATCTTTACAGAAACACTTATTTTCAGTTAAACCTGCATTTAAGTGAATGCAATTTTATTTTTGGTCTGAACCTTTCAAGTTTTCATTTAAAAGAATGTCCGAGAGACAGATTTGTTTTCATTAAGTGCATTTTTATTTAATCATTTTGTCCAAGCTGTGAAGACAAAAAGAAATGATTAAAATCCCCGTTTTTCATTGCTGAGACCACTTCTGTTGAGATGTATAACAGAACACCACAATTAGACAAACCAGTTAGAGTAATTCAGTGGGCTGCATAAAGCTTAATAAAGTGGAATGCGACCTTACTCAATCATCACAACTGCATACTGCCATATTCGAACATGAAGGTATTTGAACCTGGGGCGTACGCATGGCATGCATACACACTACCCCACACCTGTCCATTTCCATTACAAATAACTGTCACCTTACAATTACAACACATTAAGCTTGTTATATTCCATATTAAAATACAAGAACGTACACATTTAATCGGTCCGCAATTATTTTACCAGGCCACCTCCCTGGTTTTGTTGAGTATTGCTTTTTTTTGTAATTGAGTCCTTATACTCTTCATATAATTCCAGGAGTTGCATTTGCTCCGTGGATGAGAAGTAGGTTGCACACACTTTCTGAGTCAGCGTATCCACATTCAGTGTCCTGGGCTGCTCATATACCTTGTGCGCGTGTGTAATGCATGATTAGCTTAACCTGGCTTGAGTTAACATTAATGAGGTGCGGCTGAATTGTGTTAATGGAACAGCTTAAGCCTCAAGTGAAAGTTGGCATTACTTCGAACAAGGCGTAGTCAATTAAGCGCCGCTTTCGTTAGCAACGTTGATGGAATACTCCCCTGCAATTCTCAAAAATGCACACATATTTGCTTGTAGCAAATCTGTACAGACTGACAATGTACTGCGGGTCAGGAGGCTATGTGCAAAACAATGTAAGAAGTGTTCTATCTGGATCAGATTTTGAAGCAGTCACGTGGATGTGTGTGAAATGAACCTTCGGGTGTCATTGGTCACCTGATTTTGACAGAACGAATCAAGCCTTGATACAAAGCTTCATTGAAAATAGATTCATTTTTTTTGACACATGCATCACAGTTTCTGTGCCACAGGTAACATCACCAAGTCCTAGTACTGGGATTTAAGCAGACATCACAACAACAAAGCCTCGATACATTAACCTATTCAGTACATGTGCATCGACAAAGGTTAACAGTCTTGTCCTTTGCCATGCTGTCCTAGGTTAGGTTAGGTTGGCCCAGTCTTTGGAACAAAAGAAAGGTATTTTCCAGTGTGCTACTTTTTAAGTCCTGTGAGATTGTGGATCTGTTCCACTAATGGTTGCCAGATTTCTGAAAAAACAGGACATGGATTGGAGAGCCAGACAAAAAGACAAGTAAGAGTTTGGATAGTAGCTGATAGAAGGATGGTCTCTCTACCCCCCTTCCTGTCAGTCTCCACTGATCTGGAATGACACGAATTCTGTTTCCATCCTGTCCCAAAAACCAAAGATGTCATCCAGGTAACGGAAATAGAGAAGTGGTTTTATTGCTGTTTTGGTGAATGCTGTGTCTTCCCAGTTTGCTGAGTATATGTTGGCATATGATAGTATTTGTGACCCATCACACATTGGCACAGCTGGAGATAGTGGTTATTATTAAATTGAAAATTGTTTCTGAGTAGTGTGAGCTATAGCATAATGTAAATTTCTCCACATGATTTTTCTTATGGCTGCGAGGCCAAGTGGTGTTTCTATATTTGTGTATAGAGAGTCTATGTGTATGGGGAAAAGGAGAGTGCTGCTGGGTACTTGGAAATGTTTCATTTTATGTAACTTCAGTGGATTTTAGAAAGTGGATTAATGAAATGGTCTATGTACTCTATTGTTCTATAAGATTCTGAACCACAGTCGCTGACAGCCAACCGAGACAACAAATGGTATCCATGGCCATCCATGTCTCAGGAGGCTTGTAGTTTTAGGGAGTAGATGGAAGAGGCGGGACCTGGGCTCATCTGGACTCAGTCCAAATAACAAATTTATTTTGGTATATTATTGCCTGATTATTGCCTTTGTTTCTAATTGTAATGAGTTTGAAAATGGTTTGTAATAAGTTCTGTTATTTAACTGTCTGCCTAACTGTTTGCCTCTAATATGTAGTTGTTCCCATCCTATAAGACATTTGTCCCCCTTTATCTGATGGTTTAATGACTATGTGTTTGTTATTACCAAGTGATTTAATAATCTGTTTTTGTTCTTGACTTAAGTTTTGTTTTCTATAAGGGAGGGGGTGCCATCTCGTCAATGACAATCACTTACACACAATGGCAAAGATCAAATTTCTAAACTTAAGTCCCTTTGTTGTAAACATTTGACCCAATTCTAAATGTTTGATTGAAATGTTAGATGTGAGGAATGTAATACAAAATATTGAAAATATAAAAAAATATATAAATACATACAATACAATATGAATATTTACACTGTGCAAAATAATAGGAATGTGCAATATTTCTGTGGGGAAGCAGCGGGGGTCAGTGACAGTGGGGCTCTCTTAGCCTTGTTGATAAGGCTACAATCTTTACTGCGCACCTCAGGATCCTGGAGGGATAGTAGATTGCAAGCAATCCCCTTCTCAGCAGAGCAGATGATACACTGCAGTCTGCTTTTGTTCTTCACAGTGGCAGCAGCGTACCATATGGTGATGGAGAAGGTGAGGATGGACTCGATGATGAGGTGTAGAAGTTCACCATCATTGTCCTTGGCAGGTTGAACTTCTTCAGCTGCATCAAGAATAACATTCTCTGCTGAGCTGAGGTGGAAGAAAAGATAAAGATATACTGTATTTTGCTCATTTTGGATTAAAACATTCTGGTATGTGTGGAAGCACTGCAACTGATCACAACTCTCACTGTGGGTCTGAGGGCACACATACCTTGTTCATGGGCTGTTGGTAAAATTGTCTTCTCAAATGCTCCTCTGGTCTTGATGGCTCTTGCTCCACTTCGAATCCTTGATAGTCTTTATCCTGCATGAGTTCTCTGCCCTGCCTTTCAACCTCTGCAGAGGAGCTTGTCTCCAAGTTGTCATATGCCTCTCTCCTTTTACTTTTCTTTGCTGCATATGTCGAAATTGCCATTGTTGTCAATACTCTGCCCTTAGAGTGTGTCCTCTACTGGGTCCTCCGCTGTGTAATGCAAAAGATTACTAAATACAAGTTGATGGATACAACATTGTCAATAGGTTTGGCATTCATTTAGCTTGGTAAAAGCTTTTGGCTGTGTTGGCATCATGACACATAAATGTTGCAACACTGTCATAGGTTTTACGTCCCAGTTGCTGCTTGGCCTAGAGGGATAAATAATGTAAAAAAAGAAAAATACACAAGAATAAAATGCGTGTTAAAGTAGACAATTGAAAGTTGTTGCATGTTGAATGTGGGGGCAGTCCCTAAATTCATCCCTTCCCAGGCCATTGGAATTGTGGAAAAAGATAGATGCCTCTGACCCTACTTCAATTTTTTCTTGAAGTTGGTTTTAACTCCGCAACCAGGTGTACACGTTCTGATTGAGGGGTACAGCTGCTTGCCCATGGTACCTTTGAGTCTTGTGCTGTCCAGCCTATTAAATCAAGAGATGTGGCTTTTCTCTCCAACCGATTAAACAATGTATAGCCTCTTGGATCACTTAGATTTTTATTATCATGTTTGTACTTACACAGATGATGTGGACACTTGGCTTAGTTTTTTCTGCCATCTCAACCTCCTCAGTAGTCATGTTGACGACGACACCGTTTTGATGGCCAGTTATTGCAATAATGGGACTGTTGGGTGGATTACCCAACAGTCCAAAAAACTATTTTAGTGTTGCTCTGTTCTCTCAGTTCTTCTCGATTCTCAGTTCTCAGTGAAAGCACTGTATCCATTAATTTGCAATGGTGATGTTGTTTCACTAAGGACCACACAGGGACTGCACAGTGACCACACAAGAGCCACAATGCATCCCAGTATTCTTCCACAGAATTTGAAATACATCCTAGTCATCAGACTGACAAATATCTAAAAACCCAGTTCCTACATGTAAGACCTTGTAATGTAAAAATCTGCAGGGCTTTATTTAACCCACAGCTCAAGTCTGTATAATCCCTCTTCATTAAAATATAAATTGTATTTAAATATCAAATAGTTGAAATTTAAATACAATTCATGATACACTTTACTTACTTTTTATGATGTGATGTGGAGGTTCGCATCTTAAACTTACCAGACTTGGATCAGCGCATGATGAGCTGGTGTCCAACTATGTCCCAGCAAACGTTTCTGTTATTTCTTCCCAGGATGTTACAAAAACATCCTTTTCAGAAACGCCAAAGACGGGTATTATGAAGTTTCCCTTCACAAGTAGTTGTAGCAAATGTTTGTCAGTGTATGCTCAAAACACACAAGTGTTGTTTTTGAGGCACTTTTCACTCAGACTGAATGATTTTGAATTCACTGTGTTTTTCAACTGCCTTTTCGAACCAGCAGGTGTCAAAAACTAATATACTGGAAAAAGATGAAGAAAAAGATAGTTTAGTATTACATTTGTGATCTACTGTCTCAAAACATCAAGAAAGATTGTTTTGAGTTACTGGTGGCACACTAAAAATCAACTCATTAACAAGTTCAACGGTTATTTCTCCCCAGAATGTAACACGAAATGCTTTTGCTTTGCAGAACTGTGAAAGAATGAGATAATAATGAGATAATATGAAACCACACAAATCACTCACATTCAGTAATTTTGAGTTAATTGTGTTCTAAAAGTACTGCTTCATACCTGCAGACCTCGGAAACTCAAAAACATCACACAAATCACACAACTATTGATTCTGACCAGTATTTATCACAACTTAGTGATTTTCAAATCACTGTCTCCTCAGACTAGTGCTTCACACCTGCAGACCTCAGAAACTCAAATACATCACACAAATCACACAACTGACAAGCATTCATTCACATTCAGTACTTTTAAATTGACTGTGATCAAAAAATACTGCTTCAACCCTCAGAAACTAAAATACATCACACAAATCACACAACTATTGATTCTGAACAGTATTCACTCAAATTCAGTAATTTTAAGTTGACTGTGTTCTAAAAATGCTGCTTAATGCCTGCAGACCTCAAATACATGAAGAAGAACATATAGTTTTATTCAAAATAGGGGAGAAAATAGATTTAACTGTTAGCGGACATTCTGTATTTTTGGTTGTTGACTGAGATTCTGTTTCTGGCTTGTGTGTGTGTTCTTTGTTTCTGACTCTGTGCTTTGTCATATGGAGTCCATCTGATCTTGGGGGGATATACGGAGATTGGGCTAGATGTTCACTCGCTGAGAGCTAGAATATACTGGAAGTTCTTGCTAATTTTAAGAGATGGAGCAAGGGGGGGGATACCCCACATAGAATGCAAATAAGATGGCTCTCCCTAATAGGAGGAGTGGTGAGGGTGCTCTCTCCCTTCTCTTATTGTAAGGTAGTGCAATGTTAGATGGTAGGTCATTATGATTTGGTTCTGATAGAAGTTTTTAGGATATTTGAATCACTGTATAGTAAAAAGAGTACTAGGAAATACAGCTTGTGGATAATAATATACTATTGGAAGATTTAAGATGTTATTAGAGTGAAACAAACTAAAATTTCTAAATTGATAATGAAATCATAACTTGGTGTTTATTAATAGTTGTAGTTTAAAAGAAGGAAAACATCTGGTGTAGATAAAAATGAAGTGTTGGCAGATAATGTGCATAAATCACACTGAATTGTTTATTGTGTTGTATATAAGGACCTAGTGGGTTCATAAGATACTGAATTTTTGTCTGTTTTCTCTTTTTCTTCCTTTATCCTCCTATGGTGTGTGAGAGTGGGAGGAGGAGAGAGAGGAGACGGAGTGCGTCTGAATTGGGATCTTCCAAAGCGCAGACGCCAGTGCATTACACGGATTGAGGCTTGCTGACGACAGAGTGTGCAGCTCCTGAGTCCAGTCTGATCAAGGCTAGTTCGGTTTTATCCACAAACTCTTTTAACAAAAACCTGCATTTTAAACATTTGTGTGTACACTCATTTATAGCTATTGTTGTTGATACACATTTAGTTTGTCATAAGAACATTTCTCAATTTGGGGTTAAGAGAATACATCCATCTGTCTACATATACAAAAGATAATACATGCTGTAGTCATTTAGAAGAGAGGCTTGGCAGCAGACTGACCAGTTAATGCATTTAATTAATTAATGGAGTATAATTATTTGGTTTAAACACTATTGAGAGTTACAAATGAGAGTTTTATTGTCTGTGTATGGTTTATTCTGATCTGATCTGCATTGGGGATTAAATATTGAGATTATTTGATGATTTTAAAAATGAATGGAGCATTGGGTGATAATTTGGTGATTGATTTGTTACGAAGGGGAACACGATTGGTGATAGTTTGCCCCTTGTTGGAGTGTGTGACCTTTTAAGCTTTTATATAGGATTGGACTTTCTTTTTATTTATAGGATATTTGGGGAAGTTTTACTTAAAATTTGATAGATTGTTTGTGTGTTTAGCCAATAGCATATGTGGACTCACTGGTTGTGATTTTGGTTTATATTAATGTCTTTTGATTCCTTTGAAGTTGGCAAATTTATTTCATTTTACTTTTGTTGACTGTGGCAAAATAGTGGCTTATAACTTTTAATTAGTCTTAATAATTAGTCTTAATTTACAATAAGGGAACATAAGAGAACCATTACAATGTTGAAAATGGACACTAAAATTCCGAAAGTAATTACTCCTGTTAATAGTAATAATAATAATTCTGCTAGTACAGAAGAATAATCCCTTAATTAAAGGCATTGCAAAGATGTCAAAGAAATGGCATAAGCGCTGGCCTGAAATTGACCAACCATGGCCAGTGGAGGGGACTCTTAAACCAGATGTAATTAAAACAATGCAGGTGCTTGTGTCCACATATAAGATGGATCAAAAGAAGGGTAAAAAGGGGGTTAAAACGTAAAGAAAAGAGACAAATAGAGCATGGCATTCTCCAGTTGTTTGAAAATGAGGGACAGAAATTGATAAAAGCTGTAAAAGATAAGAGAGATACAAGTGCAGAAGAAATAGGAAAAAATGCAAAAGACAAGGTGTTCGTGAAGGTGTTTAGGAGGAAGTGGTGATAGAAGGCGAACTAGTAGAACAATATCCATTTTGAATATTGTTAACAAGACTATTATAGTCTTAACATTTATTTCTGTTATTATTTTATTGTTAGTAGTTTCTTACTATAGAGTGGTATGATTAAAGGGGGGAAATGGAAAAGGTGATTTATAACTAGGAATAATGTGAAAGTATGATATTGTGAATTTCACATCTACTTATAAGGTGGTAATCTGTATTTGATGTTTCAATTTGCATCTGTTGTTTTTGCAAAGATACTGTTTGGTGTTTTCTTTTCTGTCCTCCAAGAACGATATTGGGGAAGACCACTTTGAGGGTGGTTGGTTGTTCAGGGATCCCGATGTTCTGAAGGGATTCAGACACTCAAACATGGACAATAAAAAAGGACTGGCCAGATTTAAAATGACATCGACACTACACTGAGAGTCGACGCTGCTGAGGAGCTGCAGTGTGATACATTTTTCTGTCTTCTTTTACATACATTTTTATAATATTGGATTTTGTTCAATTATATTGTAATCTGTGATAGTGATAAAGGACATTTATATAAGAGTGATAATTTTAGCCAAACTATTATGTCTTGCTTAGTTTTTGAGTTTCTTTTTTACATGAGTAAAACTTGATTTTTTAAACATTTTCTTTGTTTTAATTGAATGATGTTTTCTGATATTGAGTAAATATACTGGGATCTCAGATGTTTTCTTTTTTTTCAGGGATGCTTAGGGATATTGGTGCTAGGTAGGGAAAGGTCCATTGGAAGGTGCGATGGATCGACCAGCCTGAATTTGGACATTGTTTAGATTTTATTTTCTGAGGTTTCCATATGTATTTACTTAAGTCATATCCCTACACACTTGTAAAAATTCCTACTTTTTAATTGGTCTGGAGTACTATATGTGGTCGCCTAAGGCAGAGGGGCCGTGAGAGAATTTTCCTGTCTAGATTGTTTGATGGACATTTCAGGATAGATGGCTGCCTGACAGGTTTTTCACTCTCACACTCCACAAAGTTGCTGAATTGCTAAGGTTATTCTGTAGGAGGAACTGTTATACTTGTTATAACTGCAAGCATGTATGTGTTATTCTTTGATTTTTCGAGACTCTGCGTAGTCTTGAAGGGGGGAAATATGTAGTATCTGAAGTTCTATATGTTATGTAAATTTATGGGTTTGGTATGTTTAGCTAGGAGTCCCCTGCTCAAAAAGATTTAAGGGCCTTAGCCAGAAGGCTCTAGGGCAAAAAGATTTAGGGGCTTTGTCTAGGGGTTTCTAGATCAAAAGGTCTAGGTGTGGATGGGAGATACATTACTCCCTCATCTTATGTAAGGAAGCCCTTTTTCTTTAATTTAGGAACCATATGTTTTACCTTAGGTTCACGAAAACAACCATGAGTTGGGGAGTTAGAGCAGTTATTAAGAGGAGATTCATATTGGCTTCGACTCCTCTCTCAGGCAACCCAGGGTACTTGATTTGGACTTCATCATCATCACATCATTGCTATTTAAGAAACAACAGTGATCAGTATTCAGTCAGTCTGAATGATTTTCTGTGCAATGTGACGGAAAATAATAAATAATAAGTCAAACCTGCCGCCCTCAGAAACTGAAAAGTTTCACAAAGACCGCATAACTGTTGTTTCTGATCAGTATTCACTCAATCTGAATGTTTTTCTGTGCAATGTGACCGAAGAGCAGTACTACATACATGCCGACCTCAGAAACTGAAAAGTTTCACAAAGACCGCATCACTGTTGTTTCTGATCAGTATTCAGTCAGTCTGAATGGTTTTCTGTGCAATGTGACCTAAAGGCAGGGAGTCATGCCTGCCGACCTCAGAAACTCAAAAGTTTCAAAGACCACATCACTGTTGTTTCTGATCAGTATTCACTCAATCTGAGTGATTTTCTCTGTAATATGACTTAAAGCAGGGAGTCATGCCTGTAAATCTCAGAAACCGAAAAGTTTCACGAAGACCGCATCACTGTTGCTTCTGATCAGTATTCACTCAATCTGAGTGATTTTCTGTGCAATATGATCTAAAAGCATGGAATCATTCCTGCCGACCTCAGAAACTGAAAAGTTTCACAAAGGTCGCATAACTGTTGTTTCTGATCAGCATTCACTCAATCTGACTGATTTTCTGTGCAATGTGACCTAAAAGCAGGGAGTCATGCCTGCCAACCTCAGAAACTGAAAGGTTTCACAAAGACCGCATCACTGTTGTTTCTGATCAGTATTCACTCAGTCTGAATGATATTCCCTGTAATGTGACTGAAAATCATGGAGTCATGTCTGCAAATGTTAAAAACTGAAACGTTTCACAAAGACTGCATAACTGTTGTTTCTGATCAGGATTCTCTCAATCTGACTGATTTTCCCTGTAATGTGACCGAAAATCATGGAGTCATGCCTGCAAATCTCAGAAACTGAAAAGTTTCACAAAGATCGCATAGCTGTTGTTCAGTCAATCTGAGTGATTTTCTGTGAAATGTGACCGAAAATCAGCACCGTAAAAAATAAAGGGCTATGAAAACTCAAAAATTCTCGGTAACTGGCTGCAATAGATTTTTGCATTTTGAGTCCAAGTAAAAACTCTCAAGTTTTGAAGAAAACTACATACATTTACAAATTATCTTTTGTTGAGATAACATTTAAATTAACTTTGAGATAACTTCAAATTTAGATTTAGATTTGAATTTTTAACACTTAAAATTCAGCAGTCTCAACTAATTCTTTTTGTTTCAGAAAAGTTACCTTTCAAATGCATCAAAACTCAACATTTTGAGTTGTACTTATAAATACTCTCAAACATGAGAAGTTATGGCAACTAAAACTTTTCTATTATGCCTATATATGATACAAATACAAATAATACTAGTTCAGTAAAACATGTTTATTGAAACATTAAATACAACATTCCACACTTGTGTGGACATGTTAAAAGAGTCCAAACCACAACACAGTTCAAAAGCACTGTAATAACAATCCCGAGCTTAGTAACACCATGATAAATAGTGCAAATATGCAGCAGAATGAAATCTCTATCTACCAATACAGGTGCAAGTACACTGCGCACAAACAAAAAGATGCAGACTGAGCCTAAAAACATCCTGGTTTGAAGAAACATGTTAAAACTGTCTAAACTACAACACAGTTCAAAAGCACTGTAATAACAATCCTGAGCTTAGACATTACTTATACATGGCAGTTTTAGCTTCAGATGATCTCCTAACGTGAACATTTTTAATCGAGTGAAAAAAAAGTTATTTTCTTAAAAAAAAAAAAATCCCATCTTTGTAGAACTGTAGGAAAATAACCCTGACAGGGATGAGTCCTTTGCTTGCAAAACAGGCCCAAAAGCCAGCCAACATAACTAAAAAATAACAAAAAATAGAATGTAATGTAAATAAAAAGATGGGCTTGTGGCTAAGAGTGAGGCTTTGTTTTCAGGCTCTGCACACGCTGTGAACAAGTGGGTGTAAGCTCCATAAAGATGTGCTGCACTGTTTTTAATACAAGTTTGTCCCTGCTGGAAGTGATGTAAATCAACCCCTGGAGCAACTTTAGCCATAGCCTACAGTAGGAGACAGTCTTGTGTCTCAGCCTGAGTAAACCTGTAGTTTACGGTTCCTGTACTATACAGTTTTTTGCCTGTGATCCTGATTGCTATTCCTTTGTAGATGTGCTGTAGTTGTGAGACTACAAGTGTGAAAGAGGAACTATGATTTTTGCCTAAACTTTGTTTAATTTTTACCTTAAAGGTTGAATATGGAGAATATTTATTAAAAGCTATATTTTTTCAAAAATAATACACCCACGGTGCTTTTAGAGGGGTGCAGAATAATTGTGGCTCATTTCTCCGCTGTTTTCCGTCAGCAGCACCACTGCCATTCAGGTGAGAACTGCTCAGAGCAGGATGGTGCTACTGGGCCATGTAACTCAGCTTAATGGCTAAAATATATGGAATGTTGTTGATGAATACAGTTTTTTGGGAGCTACAATCCAGGGTGTGGATATTTCATCTTTTCAATTTTCTAAAGCAATATGGCATAGAGAATTATACATAATATGTGCATGATAATTAACATTCTGTATTCACCAGGCATTTCAGGAAAAGCTTCTCTAAAGTGTCACGGAGAAAAAGAGGTAGACCTTCTAGACATGCTGTGCTTCGATACATTGTGATGTCAGATGTCTGGAAATTGGACAAAGGAAAGACATAGGACATTTGGTTAAAAACAGTGCAGCTAAGATTTATTTGACACTAGTTTAACATGTCTTATGATAAAAAATATAAATAATAAAAATCCCCAAATATGAAAATCAAAGTTCATACTTAAATCAGGTTCTGTTACAACTACATAGAACAATGACATGTTAATAAAATGATTCAGCATCACTCTGTTAAGCTTTCATTAAATTAGCTAAAGAAACCTCAACCACTAAAGTGTAATCAATAATTGGGTTCAAGCCTAACTCGAATAATCCCCTCCCCTCTCTTTTGGAACCAGCTCTCAACCTGGGCCGAAAAAACACTCTCTCCACTTTTCAGAACCGGCTCAAAACCTTCCTCTATGAGCTTTTCATAAGGGCTGGCTCAGGTAACCCTGAACCATAATCAAAAATAAATTATGTTTATTACATGAATTCACCTGTTCATCAAGAACATCCAAGAGGCTCTCCATGTCTTGTCCTAAGGCCCCTTCCCTGGCACAATACAGTTTGAGTAGTCGAGGACAATAGGTGTCTAGGTCTGCTCTAAATGTCCCCAACAGGTCCTTGGTAGTTACATGGTAGAACTCGCTGCAAATCTGTGGAGCATGAAAGAAACAAAAAAAAAAAAAAAAATGCACACAAAAAAACAGCACACATAAATTCAACCAAACCAAGCAATAGTTTTGTGATATCAAATAGTTAGCAACTTTTTCACACACACATTTACTTACCTGTTCCTTAAGAAACAGGGCAGGCCATCTCTCCTGGATTTCCGTGACCATGGGCTGCACCTCAATAATCTCCTTTCTCCTGAGGGAAATGTGAGTTCCATCTTCTGACTGATAAGTTCCATGTCTTTCCACTTCTTTTTGGTTTCATCCACCAGAACACATCTTTCATCTTCTAGAGTGTCATCATCAAAATTTTCTGGATGATCAGGCAAATGATTGACTTCGCCTCGCTTGGTTTTTTCAAGGAAAAGCCACCTTCATCAGGATCTTCAGACTGCCCTCTTCTCCTGTTTACACTGACCTCATGACAACCAGCCTGTCGTAGCTTTGCTCGGTAATTCCCAAGCTTGTACTTGATGCTTGTTGTCCAGCCATCATATCCTGTTCCACTACCAGGCTCCTTGAGGCATGGCTGTTTGCAGACAAGTGCAGAAGCAACTGATTCAATTTGACTTTTATCAGGGTAAGCTTTCAGAGCAAACATTTCTTGTGCCAGCTTGTCTAGAATTTCCATTTTTACATCTCTTGTTAGACTCAGACCTTTTCCAGTTTCTTGAAATGTCTCATTTCCCTTACGCAGCTTTAACTCTACATCATATGCAAATGAAGGAACTGGAAAAGGAGAAGGCCACTCTTGATACTGGCTGTATCAAGAGAAGAGATGGACGCTTGACTTGGTGTTTGTGATTCATCACCACTATTCCAAACAATGTGCAAGACAGCCTTTTCTGCAGGCAACTCTACCATATCCATTAAGTTGCAGAGTGCATTCTCAAAGTCTGGATCCTCATATTGTACAGAGAAATCACCTTCGAGTTCAAGTTTTTCCCGTGGCTCATCAAGTAGTTGCCCCATAGATTCAGGGCGTTTAGTCAGCTGAACTTTCCTAATGAGTTTGGGGTTGATGTTTACACGTAGCAACAAAGCCTGTGAAGACAAAGAAAAACATTTTATACACAAGCATGGTCAAACAATAATTCTTGGATCATACACATCTATAGTACATACCATTACATTCAATGCAGTAGACACGCCCTTGAGGTTACCATCAACTTTCCAGCAACTTGGTATAGTTAGGGGCTGGTAGTCATTCAAGTCCTCAGGATCCAGGATTTCAACATCCACACAGCTAGTGTCAATAACTTCGTAAGACCTGTAGTGTTCCATAAACCAGGAGGAGAGCTTTGTGGTTACAAAAAACACTTTCTCAAAGTTGATGACAATGTTCAGAAGTTTGTAAAACTCAGGCAGTCCACTGCATTGCCCAGCAGAAATGATCATGCCTTTTGCATAGTGGGTTCCATGTTAACATCTTTGGTAAGGGATACAGTATCTTGCTGTGGAAACTTGTTTTGAATTGCCATCCTGAGTTTTTCCTCCAATGATGCTGTGTTAACCCTGTCAACACTGGCTGTGTACAGTTTTGGTTTAAACAGACTTTTGCCATCAAGGTAATATGCCATCATTTGTTGATGTTTAGTAGAGAGCGTAAGAAGGATGTTCTTGAAATTGAGAATATCATGCACCACCTTTTTAAAGAAGTTGTGCTTGGACTCAAAGCGCATGGTCCACAAGTCCACTAGAAGTCCAAAGCAACGTATAAGGTGTACATAGTGTTCAATATAGTGATGTTTTGGCAAACACTTGAAGTCAGGAAAAGTGTCAAGAAGCAGCTTGCGATGGTCATATATTTTAGTCTCCAGATAACACAGTATTTCCTCTGATATATTAGTAGAGACAATAATCTCCACAATCTCTTTGCGGTCCATTAATATTTCCCATGAGGGTTCCTTTTCTGGAATACTGCTCCCAATCAAAAGAGGAAGTAAATGTAACAGTGTCCAGTTTTCATGTCCGTTGCCACTGATTCTTCTCTTTCCAAAGCTGGCTTTTGTAATTTGTTTTGGCTTGTTAACCTTATCAGAATGTTTATATGGAAACAGTTTTATGTGGCTATTCAGCCCATCAAATGTAATGAAACCTTTTCTTACCAAATCTTTAAGACACAAATATAACTCTACTGGGATAACACCTTCAAAGAAGTCATGTAAAATATCTGGGGGAAACCCAGTAACAGGATGTAAATGGGACAAATGCTTATGAAGTACACAGGCCTTTTTCACACCATTCACAGTTTGTTTATCACCAGATTCAAGTTCCTCCACAAAGGTGTTGTGCTGTTCCACAGTTCTTAGTTGACAATCCCTTGCTTCAACAGTATTAATTTAATACAATAAAATCGGCAAAAATTTTCAACATTGAATGATTCCTGGAAACCTGCTAGGCTTTGTGCCCCAAGATTATCTGCGCACACACAAAATACTGTCCCCCTCACAAATGTATCTAGTGCCTCCACAAACACCCCATTCGTTTCCAAAAAATTTATATCCTTAATCAGTGGATGAAGAAATGCATCATACCCAAACTGTTTCACATCAACACTCTTTCCAAGAAGAGCCAGTTGTATTAAGGGCAGAGTAGAGCGAAACTTGGCTGGTAAATTCAGCAAAATCCAGTAAACAGCAGTTATTTTATGTATTGTTCTATATGTCCCCAAAGGGTTACATACTTAAAAATGGTCTATATACAGTCCAATAGAAAAACTTGCCTCTTGCACACCCAAAAGTGTATTTTCTTTGTAGTGCTGGCCGTCTTGAAATGACCCATATTGACCTGGTTTGCTTTCTTGATCAAAAACTAACTTCTCTGTAAAATATGAGTCTCTCAATAAACTCTCTAGAACTTGAATAAGTGGAACATAAAACAAAACTATTTTTATGGGTATATTTATATGTGTATTCAGTTGGTGCAATCACAGGGAAGTGCTCGTTAAAATAGATATTCCTCCTGTAATTAGTGGAGAGAGCACCTTTTGCTTCAGTGCTTACAATAAGTGGATTTTTTTTTTACAATTGCGTCATTAATTTCTTTAACAACACAATCATCTACTTGAATGTCATGTTTAGTTAGCACCTCTTTGATTATTTGTAGAGAATGACATTTAGTGAAATGGAGGATGTCATTCAATTCCTCAACAATTGCCTGTAAAGCACTTTTTGAAACATGTAATACAGTTTGCATACGCAGAAAAAGTGATGCAATTTTATGTTCTATAGTGTCAGTGTCTATTATACTCTTCCTCAGCCCTGTCATTTGAATCTTCATCAGTTTGTGATCTCTCACTTTCACCACAGATATCTGACGTCTGGTTCACATTTTCAGGTTCAATTGCACATGCTACATTTTTTCTAACACAAGTTCTAATGTCCTGTTTATGTTTGTGTTTTCTGCTTCTGTGAGACATGAATGTTTTTAAATTGTTAGTTTTAAACTCACACTGCAAAAAAGGGCAATGCACAGTCTGTCTATTTCTTAAATGATGTGCAAGATAGATGAAAAATGTGCGTTGAGTGCAATTTTCTCGGAATTCACAAGACTCACAAAAAAAAGTGCATGTCTCCTCCCTTCTCCTTGTCCTGCAATGTGCTCTTGTAAGATGTGTTTTCAGTTTTCTTTTAAATACAGGGCCAGTTAGCTCCTCCTCCGTGCCTCAGACGATAGTGCTTGAAGAGACCCTCTTGGTTTGTGCAGGCAAAATCACAAAATTTGCACCTCATAGGACAACTGCAACAAGAAATAAAAGTCCAGTTACTTGATAAAATAAACAAATAAAATAACAAAATATACACTCAAAAAAAGTGCAGCATAAAAGACCCTCCGTACACAAACTTGTCAGTCCACCAATTTATCATTTAATTTAATATTTAGATGGTTTCTCTGTTGGTGCTGTCTCATAGTATGTATAGTATGTGTTGTTATACATACTGGTGGTGTAAACTGATTAGATACATGGTTTCATTTTTCATCTCCTACACTTTTCACTCTGGTCCAAACCGCATCACTGACAGAGCGTCATGTTTCCATGACGACCGACCGGAACAAGACGAGCAGTACTCCCGATTGTAAAAATGAGTCTCTAAAGTAACACTAAACTTTAACATCAAAGACATACGTGCGCAGTATACTGGTTATTTGTAGCACTGCTTATTTTGTTTAATAAATGAGCTCCAGTTCAACTGTAGCCGCACTAACGGAGCCAACAGAGCTAACGGAGCTAACGTAGCTAACTGGTAAACAGACGGACATTTTCGGCAGTATGGGAGGCATATCTGATACCGGTATTGGAATCGGAACAACTCTAGTCCGGTCCAGTGACTCTGGCTGTTTAATTTTAACTTGGTAACACGTTTTGAGTTGCTAACAGGCTACCTTGCTAACACGACATACACAACGTGTATGTTAAAAAACATGTTAAAAGGCCAATAAATATATAATAAAATAAAGTATATATAATAAAGTATAACCTACATGCGTGAACCCTGACTTTTAGTACCATATTGAGCATAATACTCACCTTGAGAGTAAAAAATCTCGAAGAGATGTCGGCAGCACATGGACACTGTGGTTGTGATGGAACCTCCGCAGATACGCATTGGAGACCCCCGGGTCTTGTTCTCTAGTTTTCTAGAATTTGTCCTGACCTCAAATGCACAGTTTTGAGGTTTGCTAACTCAAATTATTAAGTGAGACCAACTTTAGCCAAGAAACTTGAAAAAGATAGTTGGAATACATAGGTTGATTAGTTTACAACACAACTCAACCTTTTTTGTTTAGTTAACTGAAAAAATATGGTTAGGACAACAACTTTAAGTTTTCATTTTTAGAGTGAGGGAGTCATGTCTGCCGACCTCAGAAACTCAAATTCTTAACACAAATCACACAACTGTTAATCCTGACCAGTTTTCACTTAATGTTTTGTACTTCACTTTGTCTGGTCAAAAAATTACAATGTACAGGGCGGCCCGGATACTCAAGTGGTTTGGGTGTGTACCACGTGAGTGCAAGACGCTCTTAGCAACCAGACACCTGTTCGACTCTTTCCTGCATGTCATTCTCCTCTCTCTACCCCTTTTCCTGTCAGTTTCCTCTGTTTTATAATTCAGGCACAAAAAAAGCCGCAAAAAATAATAGTAATAATTAAAAAATTACATTACATTCACCATTTTCGTAAAGGCATACAAACCTACAAACCTGTCATTGAATCACGAGACAGTTTCAGAACTACAGAGACACAGAGCAACACACCTGCCTGCATAGCAGCATGGGACTGATTGTATAAATTAAATAATAAAATAATAACTGATTTGTCACTTTCCCTGATGATCTGAATAACTCTCTGCTGCTGTCATGTCTAGAGTGTCTATGGAGCAGCAACGTCATCATTACTTTTTCTAACTGTATTTTTGCATCTCTCATTGCAACGACCATTTGGAAAGGCAATGGAAGGGAAAGAACGCATTAGTCTAAACAAGGAAACATGGCTTTACTAAATACACACTGAATGTTAGGTAACGCAGAAACGAACTTTTGAAAACTTCTCACGGAGCAAATCATTCATTCATTTTTTCCCCCGGTCACGGAGCCAATCCCAGCTGACATTGGGCGAGGGCGGGGTACACCCTCTGACTGTGATGGACAGGAAGAATGTTTTTGGGCATTTTTGCCTTTATTAGATAGGACAGCAGGAAAAAGTCGGGTCGGTCGGGAATCGAACCGGCGACTCCGCTGCAAAAAAAATCAGTCCACTCACTCGTACGCTGCCATACGATGGCACTCAGCCATCAGGTTACGACTATATGCGGCGATATTTTAATATTATTTCATACATTTCTGGATGGTACTTTTTCTTAATTTGGATGATAAGTCTCCTCTGCTTGTCTCTCCCACATCAAAGAATCGCCGCCGCCAGACGACCCAGGGTCACACCTTTTCTTAACGTGGACGGTTAGTCTCTCTCTCCGACATCAAAACATTGTGCCGCCTCTTTGATCCACCTGCCTCACTCCCTGCAGAGCATCCTGCAACCACATGCCCCACATGCCATTCCTATCCGTGCACCGTGTCACCTCACCCTCTGTGCGCTGGAAGTAAATGTAAGTACTAATAGTTAACGATCTTGCTTGTTTAAGACACTTTACTTTCTTACCACCAGAGAATCGGAATGAGATTATGTTAAATATTTATGGAGGAGTGCTAATGTTAGTTAGTTAACTTTTGCCCTAAATTACGGTTTAGCTAGCTAATGTTGGCCAGCTGATAGTGTATCATTTCAAATATGTCTGATCAGTTGTGAGCAGTGAGACAATGGTGGATTTTGCTGTAGAGATGGGGTGATCCGATCACAGGTGGACAGCAGGAAGAACAGGTGACGCACCCAAGAGGCATTGAGACCACATCAGATCATGTCTGTAGCCACAGTTTCACAATGAATCGAGAATATTTTACTCTTTCAAGTGAGTAAAAGCTCATTTAATTTGAGCTGTGCACGGCCGATGATTGCCCAGCTTCTCCGCACCCTCTCTCTCTTTTTTTCTCAGTCTCTCTCTCTCTCTCTCTCTCTCCCTCTCCTCTCTCTCGCTCACACACACACACACACATACATTAACACCGTCTGTCTGACGTTATTGGCAGGTAATGAACAAGGCCATGGAGTTTATTAATGGCTGTGGTGTCCCTATCTAATGTAGTGCATTAAAAGACGTGAGATGTGGGATCCTTCACTTTCCCTTAATAAATAAAATAAATTGAGTAAATAAATAGATATTAACAATAAAGTAAAGTGAAGGGATAAATAAATGAATGAATAATATTTCAAAAGAATATAATAACAGCAATAATAAATTAATTACAATTGTAATGATAGCAATGATCGTATTAATAATGATGAAAAATAGTCATATAAATAATAATTAAATTAGAGAAAAGAATGTAGTAAAGCAATCCAAGGAATCCAGAAATGGATAAAAATAAATAAATAAAAAAATGTAAGTGTGATAGTAATGGTGGGATACATGATTACACAGAAAACTGAGATAGTAATCCTATGGATTCTGTACATATCAATAATAATAATAGTTAGAATGATAATAATAATAATAATAATAAAGAGAGAAAAAAGATAGCAACTTCATTGTGGGAGTTTGTATGTGGAAACCACGCTGGAAGTTGGTAGACAGGCAAAAAGAGAAAGATTAAACAGAATAAATTAAGGGACCACCCAATAGAGAAGTAATAATATTAGTGATAATAGTAATAATAATAATAATAAGTATTAATAGTGATAATGACGTAGAAAATGAGAGGAGGAAAAAATCAGGAATGTAGAAAATGAATGAAGGGTTTCCATGTGGGGTATGGTTCTGATATCGGGCTGTTATTGTGAATTGGATGAATATTCTAGAGAGATATATTCCAAGAGTATGTTTTTCCAGAATGCTGTGTGGATGGTGTTCCTTCATTTCCAATTCATGAGGATAGTCTTCTTAGTGATGGCTAGGGCAATGAGGAAGGTTAGCTGACGTGTCTCCTAATAAGCAGAGTGAAGGGGAAAGTGGGATGTGGCAGCCAAAGATGGCAGATAGTGATCGTATGACCTTTTTTCCAAAATTGGTGAATGGGTTTGCAGTGCCAGGTGGCATGAATGTAGGTGTCTGAGCTGTTTTGGATGCAATTGGTACAAATTTCAGAAGTGAATCCCATTCTAAATATTTTTTGCCCAAGGTAGTGAGTAGTGAGTTCCAGATTACAGGCTGTGTTGCATTTTGCTTGTATACATGATTTAAGTTGTAAGTATTCTAAGAAGTGGTTGCTCTCGATGCCATACTTCTTGGTCAGATGATCGAAAGAAGGCAGTTTATTATTATGGAAGATATGCTTGAGGTGTGTGATTCCTTTTTCAGCCCAGGTGCAGAAGTTAAGTGGTGCTTTATTGATAAGAAAGTCTGGATTATTCCATATTGGGGTGAGGCTAGATGGTGTAAGGATAGAGTTTGTGATTTGATGGAATTTCCACCAGGCTGTCAGAGTCGCTGATATTGTTAGTGTTAAGTCTGAAATGTGACTGTCTTACATAATATTTGTTCTATGTCTAACCATGTGTTATCTGAGTGGCAATGGACACATTTGCATTCACACTGCTAAAAGAATGTGGCCACGTGGCCCAGAGCGTTTGGTCTGGGTGATCGGATCTCAAATGTGTCCTCAATATGTCCTGGGTACAGTCACAACTCTACTTAGAGCAGTCTGGTTGTGGATCACCAGAAATGGATGTTAATCCCAGGTTTTAACAGGGCCTATGAGCGCCACCAAATAGTGATTTTCCCTCTAAAGCTCTGACATGGTTTGATTTTTGGAGATATGTGTTATTATTTGAACATTCAGTGAAATACTAAATGTTCAAATGATGCATCTCACCAAAAACCAAAGATTAGAGAAAAAGTCCAAAAAATGAAAACAGATCTATGTATCGGTATTATTCTTTCTTCTTTCCTCTCCAAATTATCATCTGCCAACCCTTCAGATTTATCTGGTGACCCTTTATATAAAACTCTATATAAAGTAGTTCAAAGAGTAACATGCTGCTGAAAACTGATGCTTCAGTATTAAACATCTGATGATGTCATATACAATAATACATTAGTCAGATGGACCTAACTGTTACTTTCAGAGGAAACTTGTAAGAATTAGGACTCAGAGATGATAATGTAGTGTGTATTTTCTGTGGCTGTCCTGCAGGTTTCATACTGAACAGGAAAGTATGGGTGATGTGAGTTTTAAATTTATGTTCTTTTGAAGCAGAGGGAGGCCATAATGACAGTCAGCAGGCAGGAGGAGGTCAAGAGGACACAGTGAGCAGGCAGGACCTTTGAAGGACATTTGTGACATCCTGAGTGATAGATGGACATTGCCTTCCAACATCGTGTACGTCAAGGAGGAGACCCAGAAGAATCAACCCGAACCCAAACCTCAATTTTTTAAGGTAAGACTGATTTGATGGAATCTTTTGTAGGGCTGCAGCAGGCCTATGCACAGACATTTTGAGGGGTAGGTGCTCATGGGGAAAAGGGGGCATTCTTCTCATAATTATTAAATTAAATAAAGTTACTTACATATTTATTCATTTCAATACTCTACACTTACAGATAAAATTATCAATTTACACAGAGACAACAGAGACTACATTTATCACAAGAACAGGCAAAAGAAAAGAATGACACACTGTGTTTTAGGGCATTATAGATTTGTCTATAAAATAATAATTCAGTCTCAACAAATAAAGATTTGTGAAAAAAGCTGGTCTCTAACTATATAAAATAATGATAAACCAACCAATCTACCTGCCAAACTAGAATGCAGCAACAATTAGGCTCATTGTATTCTGTGTACTGTACAAGGAACACACTGTGTACCCCTGTACAGGGAGCATTATGTTGCTATTGGTCTGTATTGAGCTGTTTTAATAGTAGTTTAATTTCACAACAGTGACAAACAATACCAAGGCTTAGGACAAACATTCATTACTTGGTTGTCACCGGTGAAGGTAGGTCAGTGAAAAGCGCTGCTCTGCAGTCCTCTCAATCTGTGTAGGTTAACTGTGGAGACTGTGATGAGGGAAGCTGAAACACAGTCATTGGTCAATTCAACATGTTTTTTAGATGAGAACTGATGCCACGAGACAAATTTAATAACTTAAATATAAACATAGAAAAGGAGAAACAAATAAAAAAAGTATTGTAAAAAGAGCACTTAACTGATCAGACGCCAAAAAGGCAGATGCTTGAACACCATCAGAGGTCTGTCTGTGCGCATGCTTGGGGTGCAGTGATTAGTCTACTATTATACTATAGACTATTTTAAGTCAATGCGTCATTTCCCATACATTGGTTTATTTATGGAAGCCAGCCGCAACATAAACATGAACTTAAAATACCACAAAACATTAATAAAAAATAGACATATATTTATTTTCTGTTTTATCATTTACGGTTTCACTGTTCCTCTGCTCTTAACTCTGCTCTCTGTTCTCTGTTCTCTGCATGAGGTACAGACACACACGCGGAACAAACAGCAGGGCAGAGAGGCTGCACTGGACACAGAACCAGGTGAAGAAAAGATGACTCAAGTACACTGTTGCGGTACTTTATGTTATTTTAAGTGCAATAAAAAGTAAAAGGCCAATAAGAACTTTATCAAACAACCTGTTCAACAAGCATCTGTAAAAGAGATATTTTCAACTATTTTGTCTGATGTCTCCCAGTGTTATTTACATGACAACACTCTTTCTAACAATAGCCAATTGTTAGAAAAAGCTAAAAGGAAAGCTGTCTTCGTTTACCACAAATTGAGCAACTGCTCAGACAAAAAAGCCAATTAAATTCAAGTCAATTCTAATCGTGTTCTTTATTTAATTTATCGAATTCTTAAGTGATACTATTAGCTGGATCAAAAAGTGTATGGAAAGATAAAGATAAAATCCTAATCCCTACAGCTGGTTAGTGGTTAGGATAGTCTGGTCATGGAGAGAGTTGGGGGTTACAGCAGTGTTAAATCAGGTGCTCAGATTTACAGTGCAGTTGTGATTTTTTTGGATGAGATTGAAAAGGCAAAGAAAGAAACTGGTTGAGAGCAGTGTACTGATCAACAACACTTTTGTATCAGTCTCATCACTGACTACACCAGTAAAGACGGTGATGATCTCTTACATATCACGATTCAACAGTGATGAGATTCTGAAGGAACTGTCAAGACACAGGAAGATTGTCTCTCCATTCAGGAGGTTGCAGTCAGGATGGTCAGGAAGGTCTTCACTGGTGAAACATGTTGTCTCTCACAGATGGCAGGTTCACATGATCTTCAGTAAAAAAGATGAGGACCTCCGTCTAGGTTTAAGTGTGAAGGCTGATGACTTTGAATATGTGGTGTTTGTCAGCTTTGGGGCCTTGAAGTGTTTTGGCTGCAGGAAAGAGGGTCACTGTGAACCAATAACAGTCTCATAAAAACAGATTCAGACAGCCAGGGATTAATAGGTCATATTAGCTGTATGAACCAATCCTGTCAACTTATGGAGATGAGGGGGCGGACAAAATAAACCCAAGACCTCGTCAGGACAGAAGGCCAGAGTTTGCACTAGCACAGCCGATGACAGTGTTAGTTAGCACTAGCACAGCTACTGACGCGGTTACAAGCTAACAAACAACGTAATCAGTGAGCTACGCATACAGTTCTGATATGTCCTCCAGTCACCAAATTTGGTCACAATAAACTCAAAAACTCCTGAGTCTGGGTATGACTGAGGCACAAACATGCAGCTCAGACTTTGTGATGTTTCCTCCACTAACCATCTTGATATGCTCTGTTGTTTCACCTGTCAACCAAGCGCAAGCAGCAGTGGTGGGTGGGGCATAAGGCCTGATCCAGATTTTTCAACGAGGAGTGTAGATGTGCTTACATCCCCGGTTTTTTAATTTTTTTTTTCACCATGTATGCAGGAAAACCTTGTTAAACAAAATATTAATCATAGCAGATTTTTAGAGAGTTTAAAACATTTCAGGAGAGAAATGAAAACGATCTCCATCCAGACAAAGCTTGAGCTTCATATGAGAAATGATCTCCGTCCATACTAACACAACTGAAAATGCATATACATGACCATTCACGTACACTTGGTATGCACGAGCCAGTTTAAACAGGAAGCAGGTAGTGCACAACAGCTGCTAGCAAAGACAGCAATGTCAGTCGCGCTTGTAATTCATTATCCATACTGCTTTTGACAGCTGGTAGTCAAGGCTGATAAGACCCAATCAGGGAGCGACTGTGGTTGTCTATATAATTGTTTCCAGAGGTCTCTGTTTTGCCCATCCAGACTACAAACACATGGCTGGAGTTTTCAAACTAACACAGGGCCAGCATCATTTCCAAATGTCTCCGTTTAGAAAATTTGGGAGTAGTGTGGATGCCAGGCACAAATGTAACAAAAGTGATGCATTTTAAAATGAAAACAGTAGTGTGGACGTAGCCAGAAAGTAACAGCTGTGATAGAGCTCAAGAGGACAAGAGCCAGCTGTGTTGAACACTGCAGACAGAGTAGCAAAGGACACTCTGAGGGACACTGATGAGGACCTGATGGTGGATGACAATGTGTTTAAAGTCCCTGCTCTCAAGAGAAAGCAGATGAACACCAGTGGCTTTTAGGCCAAGAGAGAGCAGCAGCAGGAGGAGCATCCAGACCCTGAGACTATCTACACACCCAACACAGTGCACAGAGTTCAGTATTTAAATGAGCTCTGTGTGATTTTAAGTCAGTGTGGTCCTGAACAGTTTTTAATTCTTGGAGGAGATTTTAAATGTACAGATGTAATGAGCTGGACATTAACCATACTGAGCCTCATGCTGCTTCAAAATGCGCCACAAAGCAGCTGGTGTAGGCTCACAGGTTAAATGATGTATGGAGAGAAATGCTTGAGAAACACACAGTAACACATGGGTGTTCAGAAACGGTAGTGATCCTTCCACAGGTTGATGTACGGAAACCTTGTTACGACTTTTGCTTCCTATTTTCCTATTTTTCTATGGCCAGATGAGACAGTTGGGTTCTTTTTTGTTGGTTTTTTTTGTTTTAAGCATCATTTCAATATGTTAAAATGGTGCAGGATACTGCAGGATACTGGGGTTCTGATCAGATCGTTCACACAGTGTTGTTTAATGTGTTATTGCAAATCTGAAATACAAGTCTGCATACTGGCACTGTAACACTTGTTTGTTATTAGATGCACATTTAAGAGAAACTCATCTCAGTAACACTTTGACAGAACTTCTTGAAATTTGGCACAAACATTCACTTGGACTCAAGGATGAACTGATAAGATTTTTGTGGTCAAAGGTCAAGTTCTTGATGACCTCACCATACACAGTTTTGGCCTAATGAATTCCTTGAGATAATTTCTTCAAATACATCTCAACAAAAATCAAAGAATAGAGAAAAAGTCCAAAAGCTGAAAACAGATGTATGTATGTATGTTTCCTCTCAGATTAATCAACTAAGTAATGGTTAGGTTCCTGTCACTCAGTCAGAGGGACCTAACCATTACTTTTCTGATATAATTTAACTACATTTTGCTGCTAATACTCATGTACTTTTACTAAGGCAGGATTTTTTATGCAGGACTTACAATGAAGGATTTGCTGTATTGGTACCTTTGCTGAAGTAAAGGGTCTGAATACTACTTCCACCACTGTGTTGTTAGTTCAAAGACTACTTCATCAAAGAGTTAATTTCTAGATGAGCATGAGCAAGTGGAGAGGAGAAAAGTTGCTGAAAAAAAGAGTAAGATGAAATTTGTAAGAATTAGGACTGATGATATTACTGTGTTTGTTTTCTGTGGTTGTGCTGTTGTATTAAGCAAGCAGAGGGAGAACATAATGACATCAGCAGGCAGGAGGAGGTCAAGAGGACAGTGAGGACCCAGAAGGATTTTTGACATACTGGGTGAGAGCTGGACATTGCTTTCTAACATTGTCGATGCCAGGGAGGACAGCCCAGGAGAGTCAACCCAAACCTCTGTGGTCAATTTTTTAAGGTAAGACTGATTTGATAGAAGCTTTTGTAGGGCTGAATTCGCCATAATTAATGTCAACATTGAAAATGCTTCAACATCAATATTTTTAGGTAGACACATTGTTTCCCATACAGGTAGGGCTGCATATTCAGTTGACACAGACACACACACACAGAGGAACAGGCCTATATGCTGTATAGACATCTGCCTCACTCTTTGTGATGTTGACCATGTCATGGGTTCTGGTTCTGGTGTGGATCAGTGTTGAACTAGAAATGATGATCTGCTGCTATGGTTTGTGTGTGGGTCTGACTTTGTTACAGTTTTGCTCGATAATACTTTGTGATGTTTTGAGACAGAAGCTTATATAATTCATATTAAACAATCTTTTGCTGCATCTTCTTCAACATAACATGATGTCCATCAGTTTGTGAGTTTCTGAGGTCTGCAGGTGTGAAGCACGATTTTTAAGAGAAAGTGAACAGAAAATCACACAGTATGAGTGAAAACAGATCAGAATCAACAGTTGTTAGTTTAGTGTGATGTATTTAAGTTTCTAAGATCTGCAGGAGAGAAGCACTATTTTTAGGAGACAGTGAACTGAAAATTAGTCAAAGTGAGTGAATACTGGTCAGAATCAACGGTTGTGTGATTTGTGTGATGTATTTGAGTCTCTGAGGTCTGCAGGTATAAAGCAATATTTTTAGAACACATTAAATAGAAAGTCACTCAGAATGAGGGAATGCTATTCAGAATCAACAGTTGTGTGATTTTTGTGAAACTTTTGAGTTACTGAGGTCGGCAGTTATGAAGCAATACTTTGAGGTCACATTGCACAGAAAATGACTCAGATGGGTGAATAATGTCCAGAATCAACAGTTGTGCGTTTTTTTTGGTGAAACTTTTGAGTTGTTGTCGTCGGCAGATATCGTTGGCAGATATGACTGAATGTGAGTGAATACTGTTCAGAATCAACAGTTGTGCGTTTTTGGTGAAGCTTTTGAGTTTTTGAGGTCGGCAGATATCAAACAGTAATCTTAGGATACAGTCAGCTTAAATGTGAGTGAATACTGTTCAGAATCAACAGTTGTGCGTTTTTGGTGAAGCTTTTGAGTTTTTGACGTTGGCAGATATCAAACAGTAATCTTAGGATACAGTCATCTTAAAATGACTGAATGTGAGTGAATACTGTTCAGAATCAACAGTTGTGCGTTTTTGGTGAAGCTTTTGAGTTTTTGACGTCGGCAGATATCAAACAGTAATCTTAGGATACAGTCATCTTAAAATGACTGAATGTGAGTGAATACTGTTCAGAATCAACAGTTGTGCGTTTTTGGTGAAGCTTTTGAGTTTTTGAGGTCGGCAGATATCAAACAGTAATCTTAGGATACAGTCAGCTTAAATGTGAGTGAATACTGTTCAGAATCAACAGTTGTGCGTTTTTGGTGAAGCTTTTGAGTTTTTGAGGTCGGCAGATATCAAACAGTAATCTTAGGATACAGTCAGCTTAAATGTGAGTGAATACTGTTCAGAATCAACAGTTGTGCGTTTTTGGTGAAGCTTTTGAGTTTTTGACGTCGGCAGATATCAAACAGTAATCTTAGGATACAGTCAGCTTAAATGTGAGTGAATACTGTTCAGAATCAACAGTTGTGCGTTTTTGGTGAAGCTTTTGAGTTTTTGACGTCTGCAGATATCAAACAGTAATCTTAGGATACAGTCATCTTAAAATGACTGAATGTGAGTGAATACTGTTCAGAATCAACAGTTGTGCGTTTTTAGTGAAGCTTTTGAGTTTTTGACGTCGGCAGATATCAAACAGTAATCTTAGGATACAGTCAGCTTAAATGTGAGTGAATACTGTTCAGAATCAACAGTTGTGCGTTTTTGGTGAAGCTTTTGAGTTTTTGACGTCGGCAGATATCAAACAGTAATCTTAGGATACAGTCATCTTAAAATGACTGAATGTGAGTGAATACTGTTCAGAATCAACAGTTGTGCGTTTTTAGTGAAGCTTTTGAGTTTTTGACGTCAGCAGATATCAAACAGTAATCTTAGGATACAGTCATCTTAAAATGACTGAATGTGAGTGAATACTGTTCAGAATCAACAGTTGTGCGTTTTTGGTGAAGCTTTTGAGTTTTTGACGTCGGCAGATATCAAACAGTAATCTTAGGATACAGTCAGCTTAAATGTGAGTGAATACTGTTCAGAATCAACAGTTGTGCGTTTTTGGTGAAGCTTTTGAGTTTTTGACGTCGGCAGATATCAAACAGTAATCTTAGGATACAGTCAGCTTAAATGTGAGTGAATACTGTTCAGAATCAACAGTTGTGCGTTTTTGGTGAAGCTTTTGAGTTTTTGAGGTCGGCAGATATCAAACAGTAATCTTAGGATACAGTTATCTTAAAATGACTGAATGTGAGTGAATACTGTTCAGAATCAACAGTTGTGCGTTTTTGGTGAAGCTTTTGAGTTTTTGACGTCGGCAGATATCAAACAGTAATCTTAGGATACAGTCAGCTTAAATGTGAGTGAATACTGTTCAGAATCAACAGTTGTGCGTTTTTGGTGAAGCTTTTGAGTTTTTGACGTCGGCAGATATCAAACAGTAATCTTAGGATACAGTCATCTTAAAATGACTGAATGTGAGTGAATACTGTTCAGAATCAACAGTTGTGCGTTTTTGGTGAAGCTTTTGAGTTTTTGACGTCGGCAGATATCAAACAGTAATCTTAGGATACAGTCATCTTAAAATGACTGAATGTGAGTGAATACTGTTCAGAATCAACAGTTGTGCGTTTTTGGTGAAGCTTTTGAGTTTTTGAGGTCGGCAGATATCAAACAGTAATCTTAGGATACAGTCAGCTTAAATGTGAGTGAATACTGTTCAGAATCAACAGTTGTGCGTTTTTGGTGAAGCTTTTGAGTTTTTGACGTCGGCAGATATCAAACAGTAATCTTAGGATACAGTCAGCTTAAATGTGAGTGAATACTGTTCAGAATCAACAGTTGTGCGTTTTTGGTGAAGCTTTTGAGTTTTTGAGGTCGGCAGATATCAAACAGTAATCTTAGGATACAGTCAGCTTAAAATGACTGAATGTGAGTGAATACTGTTCAGAATCAACAGTTGTGCGTTTTTGGTGAAGCTTTTGAGTTTTTGACGTCGGCAGATATCAAGCAGTAATCTTAGGATACAGTCAGCTTAAATGTGAGTGAATACTGTTCAGAATCAACAGTTGTGCGTTTTTGGTGAAGCTTTTGAGTTTTTGACGTCGGCAGATATCAAACAGTAATCTTAGGATACAGTCAGCTTAAATGTGAGTGAATACTGTTCAGAATCAACAGTTGTGCGTTTTTGGTGAAGCTTTTGAGTTTTTGAGGTCGGCAGATATCAAACAGTAATCTTAGGATACAGTCATCTTAAAATGACTGAATGTGAGTGAATACTGTTCAGAATCAACAGTTGTGCGTTTTTGGTGAAGCTTTTGAGTTTTTGAGGTCGGCAGATATCAAACAGTAATCTTAGGATACAGTCAGCTTAAATGTGAGTGAATACTGTTCAGAATCAACAGTTGTGCGTTTTTGGTGAAGCTTTTGAGTTTTTGACGTCGGCAGATATCAAACAGTAATCTTAGGATACAGTCATCTTAAAATGACTGAATGTGAGTGAATACTGTTCAGAATCAACAGTTGTGCGTTTTTGGTGAAGCTTTTGAGTTTTTGACGTCGGCAGATATCAAACAGTAATCTTAGGATACAGTCAGCTTAAATGTGAGTGAATACTGTTCAGAATCAACAGTTGTGCGTTTTTGGTGAAGCTTTTGAGTTTTTGAGGTCGGCAGATATCAAACAGTAATCTTAGGATACAGTCAGCTTAAATGTGAGTGAATACTGTTCAGAATCAACAGTTGTGCGTTTTTGGTGAAGCTTTTGAGTTTTTGACGTTGGCAGATATCAAACAGTAATCTTAGGATACAGTCATCTTAAAATGACTGAATGTGAGTGAATACTGTTCAGAATCAACAGTTGTGCGTTTTTGGTGAAGCTTTTGAGTTTTTGACGTCGGCAGATATCAAACAGTAATCTTAGGATACAGTCATCTTAAAATGACTGAATGTGAGTGAATACTGTTCAGAATCAACAGTTGTGCGTTTTTGGTGAAGCTTTTGAGTTTTTGAGGTCGGCAGATATCAAACAGTAATCTTAGGATACAGTCAGCTTAAATGTGAGTGAATACTGTTCAGAATCAACAGTTGTGCGTTTTTGGTGAAGCTTTTGAGTTTTTGACGTCGGCAGATATCAAACAGTAATCTTAGGATACAGTCATCTTAAAATGACTGAATGTGAGTGAATACTGTTCAGAATCAACAGTTGTGCGTTTTTAGTGAAGCTTTTGAGTTTTTGACGTCAGCAGATATCAAACAGTAATCTTAGGATACAGTCATCTTAAAATGACTGAATGTGAGTGAATACTGTTCAGAATCAACAGTTGTGCGTTTTTGGTGAAGCTTTTGAGTTTTTGACGTCGGCAGATATCAAACAGTAATCTTAGGATACAGTCAGCTTAAATGTGAGTGAATACTGTTCAGAATCAACAGTTGTGCGTTTTTGGTGAAGCTTTTGAGTTTTTGACGTCGGCAGATATCAAACAGTAATCTTAGGATACAGTCAGCTTAAATGTGAGTGAATACTGTTCAGAATCAACAGTTGTGCGTTTTTGGTGAAGCTTTTGAGTTTTTGACGTCGGCAGATATCAAACAGTAATCTTAGGATACAGTTATCTTAAAATGACTGAATGTGAGTGAATACTGTTCAGAATCAACAGTTGTGCGTTTTTGGTGAAGCTTTTGAGTTTTTGAGGTCGGCAGATATCAAACAGTAATCTTAGGATACAGTCAGCTTAAATGTGAGTGAATACTGTTCAGAATCAACAGTTGTGCGTTTTTGGTGAAGCTTTTGAGTTTTTGACGTCGGCAGATATCAAACAGTAATCTTAGGATACAGTCATCTTAAAATGACTGAATGTGAGTGAATACTGTTCAGAATCAACAGTTGTGCGTTTTTGGTGAAGCTTTTGAGTTTTTGAGGTCGGCAGATATCAAACAGTAATCTTAGGATACAGTCAGCTTAAATGTGAGTGAATACTGTTCAGAATCAACAGTTGTGCGTTTTTGGTGAAGCTTTTGAGTTTTTGACGTCGGCAGATATCAAACAGTAATCTTAGGATACAGTCAGCTTAAATGTGAGTGAATACTGTTCAGAATCAACAGTTGTGCGTTTTTGGTGAAGCTTTTGAGTTTTTGAGGTCGGCAGATATCAAACAGTAATCTTAGGATACAGTCATCTTAAAATGACTGAATGTGAGTGAATACTGTTCAGAATCAACAGTTGTGCGTTTTTGGTGAAGCTTTTGAGTTTTTGAGGTCGGCAGATATCAAACAGTAATCTTAGGATACAGTCAGCTTAAATGTGAGTGAATACTGTTCAGAATCAACAGTTGTGCATTTTTGGTGAAGCTTTTGAGTTTTTGACGTCGGCAGATATCAAACAGTAATCTTAGGATACAGTCATCTTAAAATGACTGAATGTGAGTGAATACTGTTCAGAATCAACAGTTGTGCGTTTTTGGTGAAGCTTTTGAGTTTTTGACGTCGGCAGATATCAAACAGTAATCTTAGGATACAGTCAGCTTAAATGTGAGTGAATACTGTTCAGAATCAACAGTTGTGCGTTTTTGGTGAAGCTTTTGAGTTTTTGACGTCGGCAGATATCAAACAGTAATCTTAGGATACAGTCAGCTTAAATGTGAGTGAATACTGTTCAGAATCAACAGTTGTGCGTTTTTGGTGAAGCTTTTGAGTTTTTGACGTTGGCAGATATCAAACAGTAATCTTAGGATACAGTCATCTTAAAATGACTGAATGTGAGTGAATACTGTTCAGAATCAACAGTTGTGCGTTTTTGGTGAAGCTTTTGAGTTTTTGACGTCGGCAGATATCAAACAGTAATCTTAGGATACAGTCATCTTAAAATGACTGAATGTGAGTGAATACTGTTCAGAATCAACAGTTGTGCGTTTTTGGTGAAGCTTTTGAGTTTTTGACGTCGGCAGATATCAAACAGTAATCTTAGGATACAGTCAGCTTAAATGTGAGTGAATACTGTTCAGAATCAACAGTTGTGCGTTTTTGGTGAAGCTTTTGAGTTTTTGACGTCGGCAGATATCAAACAGTAATCTTAGGATACAGTCAGCTTAAATGTGAGTGAATACTGTTCAGAATCAACAGTTGTGCGTTTTTGGTGAAGCTTTTGAGTTTTTGACGTCGGCAGATATCAAACAGTAATCTTAGGATACAGTCATCTTAAAATGACTGAATGTGAGTGAATACTGTTCAGAATCAACAGTTGTGCGTTTTTGGTGAAGCTTTTGAGTTTTTGAGGTCGGCAGATATCAAACAGTAATCTTAGGATACAGTCAGCTTAAATGTGAGTGAATACTGTTCAGAATCAACAGTTGTGCGTTTTTGGTGAAGCTTTTGAGTTTTTGACGTCGGCAGATATCAAACAGTAATCTTAGGATACAGTCAACTTAAAATGACTGAATGTGAGTGAATACTGTTCAGAATCAACAGTTGTGCGTTTTTGGTGAAGCTTTTGAGTTTTTGAGGTCGGCAGATATCAAACAGTAATCTTAGGATACAGTCAGCTTAAATGTGAGTGAATACTGTTCAGAATCAACAGTTGTGCGTTTTTGGTGAAGCTTTTGAGTTTTTGACGTTGGCAGATATCAAACAGTAATCTTAGGATACAGTCATCTTAAAATGACTGAATGTGAGTGAATACTGTTCAGAATCAACAGTTGTGCGTTTTTGGTGAAGCTTTTGAGTTTTTGACGTCGGCAGATATCAAACAGTAATCTTAGGATACAGTCATCTTAAAATGACTGAATGTGAGTGAATACTGTTCAGAATCAACAGTTGTGCGTTTTTGGTGAAGCTTTTGAGTTTTTGAGGTCGGCAGATATCAAACAGTAATCTTAGGATACAGTCAGCTTAAATGTGAGTGAATACTGTTCAGAATCAACAGTTGTGCGTTTTTGGTGAAGCTTTTGAGTTTTTGACGTCGGCAGATATCAAACAGTAATCTTAGGATACAGTCAGCTTAAATGTGAGTGAATACTGTTCAGAATCAACAGTTGTGCGTTTTTGGTGAAGCTTTTGAGTTTTTGACATCGGCAGATATCAAACAGTAATCTTAGGATACAGTCATCTTAAAATGACTGAATGTGAGTGAATACTGTTCAGAATCAACAGTTGTGCGTTTTTGGTGAAGCTTTTGAGTTTTTGACGTCGGCAGATATCAAACAATAATCTTAGGATACAGTCAGCTTAAATGTGAGTGAATACTGTTCAGAATCAACAGTTGTGCGTTTTTGGTGAAGCTTTTGAGTTTTTGAGGTCGGCAGATATCAAACAGTAATCTTAGGATACAGTCATCTTAAAATGACTGAATGTGAGTGAATACTGTTCAGAATCAACAGTTGTGCGTTTTTGGTGAAGCTTTTGAGTTTTTGAGGTCGGCAGATATCAAACAGTAATCTTAGGATACAGTCATCTTAAAATGACTGAATGTGAGTGAATACTGTTCAGAATCAACAGTTGTGCGTTTTTGGTGAAGCTTTTGAGTTTTTGACGTCGGCAGATATCAAACAGTAATCTTAGGATACAGTCAGCTTAAATGTGAGTGAATACTGTTCAGAATCAACAGTTGTGCGTTTTTGGTGAAGCTTTTGAGTTTTTGACGTCGGCAGATATCAAACAGTAATCTTAGGATACAGTCAGCTTAAATGTGAGTGAATACTGTTCAGAATCAACAGTTGTGCGTTTTTGGTGAAGCTTTTGAGTTTTTGACGTCGGCAGATATCAAGCAGTAATCTTAGGATACAGTCAGCTTAAATGTGAGTGAATACTGTTCAGAATCAACAGTTGTGCGTTTTTGGTGAAGCTTTTGAGTTTTTGACGTCGGCAGATATCAAACAGTAATCTTAGGATACAGTCAGCTTAAATGTGAGTGAATACTGTTCAGAATCAACAGTTGTGCGTTTTTGGTGAAGCTTTTGAGTTTTTGACGTCGGCAGATATCAAACAGTAATCTTAGGATACAGTCATCTTAAAATGACTGAATGTGAGTGAATACTGTTCAGAATCAACAGTTGTGCGTTTTTGGTGAAGCTTTTGAGTTTTTGAGGTCGGCAGATATCAAACAGTAATCTTAGGATACAGTCAGCTTAAATGTGAGTGAATACTGTTCAGAATCAACAGTTGTGCGTTTTTGGTGAAGCTTTTGAGTTTTTGACGTCGGCAGATATCAAACAGTAATCTTAGGATACAGTCAGCTTAAATGTGAGTGAATACTGTTCAGAATCAACAGTTGTGCGTTTTTGGTGAAGCTTTTGAGTTTTTGACGTCGGCAGATATCAAGCAGTAATCTTAGGATACAGTCAGCTTAAATGTGAGTGAATACTGTTCAGAATCAACAGTTGTGCGTTTTTGGTGAAGCTTTTGAGTTTTTGAGGTCGGCAGATATCAAACAGTAATCTTAGGATACAGTCAGCTTAAATGTGAGTGAATACTGTTCAGAATCAACAGTTGTGCGTTTTTGGTGAAGCTTTTGAGTTTTTGACGTCGGCAGATATCAAACAGTAATCTTAGGATACAGTCATCTTAAAATGACTGAATGTGAGTGAATACTGTTCAGAATCAACAGTTGTGCGTTTTTGGTGAAGCTTTTGAGTTTTTGAGGTCGGCAGATATCAAACAGTAATCTTAGGATACAGTCAGCTTAAATGTGAGTGAATACTGTTCAGAATCAACAGTTGTGCGTTTTTGGTGAAGCTTTTGAGTTTTTGACGTCGGCAGATATCAAACAGTAATCTTAGGATACAGTCAGCTTAAATGTGAGTGAATACTGTTCAGAATCAACAGTTGTGCGTTTTTGGTGAAGCTTTTGAGTTTTTGAGGTCGGCAGATATCAAACAGTAATCTTAGGATACAGTCATCTTAAAATGACTGAATGTGAGTGAATACTGTTCAGAATCAACAGTTGTGCGTTTTTGGTGAAGCTTTTGAGTTTTTGACGTCGGCAGATATCAAACAGTAATCTTAGGATACAGTCATCTTAAAATGACTGAATGTGAGTGAATACTGTTCAGAATCAACAGCTGTGCGTTTTTGGTGAAGCTTTTGAGTTTTTGACGTCGGCAGATATCAAACAGTAATCTTAGGATACAGTCATCTTAAAATGACTGAATGTGAGTGAATACTGTTCAGAATCAACAGTTGTGCGTTTTTGGTGAAGCTTTTGAGTTTTTGAGGTCGGCAGATATCAAACAGTAATCTTAGGATACAGTCAGCTTAAATGTGAGTGAATACTGTTCAGAATCAACAGTTGTGCGTTTTTGGTGAAGCTTTTGAGTTTTTGACGTCGGCAGATATCAAACAGTAATCTTAGGATACAGTCAGCTTAAATGTGAGTGAATACTGTTCAGAATCAACAGTTGTGCGTTTTTGGTGAAGCTTTTGAGTTTTTGACGTCGGCAGATATCAAGCAGTAATCTTAGGATACAGTCAGCTTAAATGTGAGTGAATACTGTTCAGAATCAACAGTTGTGCGTTTTTGGTGAAGCTTTTGAGTTTTTGAGGTCGGCAGATATCAAACAGTAATCTTAGGATACAGTCAGCTTAAATGTGAGTGAATACTGTTCAGAATCAACAGTTGTGCGTTTTTGGTGAAGCTTTTGAGTTTTTGACGTCGGCAGATATCAAACAGTAATCTTAGGATACAGTCATCTTAAAATGACTGAATGTGAGTGAATACTGTTCAGAATCAACAGTTGTGCGTTTTTGGTGAAGCTTTTGAGTTTTTGAGGTCGGCAGATATCAAACAGTAATCTTAGGATACAGTCAGCTTAAATGTGAGTGAATACTGTTCAGAATCAACAGTTGTGCGTTTTTGGTGAAGCTTTTGAGTTTTTGACGTCGGCAGATATCAAACAGTAATCTTAGGATACAGTCAGCTTAAATGTGAGTGAATACTGTTCAGAATCAACAGTTGTGCGTTTTTGGTGAAGCTTTTGAGTTTTTGAGGTCGGCAGATATCAAACAGTAATCTTAGGATACAGTCATCTTAAAATGACTGAATGTGAGTGAATACTGTTCAGAATCAACAGTTGTGCGTTTTTGGTGAAGCTTTTGAGTTTTTGACGTCGGCAGATATCAAACAGTAATCTTAGGATACAGTCATCTTAAAATGACTGAATGTGAGTGAATACTGTTCAGAATCAACAGCTGTGCGTTTTTGGTGAAGCTTTTGAGTTTTTGACGTCGGCAGATATCAAACAGTAATCTTAGGATACAGTCAGCTTAAATGTGAGTGAATACTGTTCAGAATCAACAGTTGTGCGTTTTTGGTGAAGCTTTTGAGTTTTTGACGTCGGCAGATATCAAGCAGTAATCTTAGGATACAGTCAGCTTAAATGTGAGTGAATACTGTTCAGAATCAACAGTTGTGCGTTTTTGGTGAAGCTTTTGAGTTTTTGACGTCGGCAGATATCAAACAGTAATCTTAGGATACAGTCAGCTTAAATGTGAGTGAATACTGTTCAGAATCAACAGTTGTGCGTTTTTGGTGAAGCTTTTGAGTTTTTGACGTCGGCAGATATCAAACAGTAATCTTAGGATACAGTCATCTTAAAATGACTGAATGTGAGTGAATACTGTTCAGAATCAACAGTTGTGCGTTTTTGGTGAAGCTTTTGAGTTTTTGAGGTCGGCAGATATCAAACAGTAATCTTAGGATACAGTCAGCTTAAATGTGAGTGAATACTGTTCAGAATCAACAGTTGTGCGTTTTTGGTGAAGCTTTTGAGTTTTTGACGTCGGCAGATATCAAACAGTAATCTTAGGATACAGTCATCTTAAAATGACTGAATGTGAGTGAATACTGTTCAGAATCAACAGTTGTGCGTTTTTGGTGAAGCTTTTGAGTTTTTGAGGTCGGCAGATATCAAACAGTAATCTTAGGATACAGTCATCTTAAAATGACTGAATGTGAGTGAATACTGTTCAGAATCAACAGTTGTGCGTTTTTGGTGACGCTTTTGAGTTTTTGAGGTCGGCAGATATCAAACAGTAATCTTAGGATACAGTCAGCTTAAATGTAAGTGAATACTGTTCAGAATCAACAGTTGTGCGTTTTTGGTGAAGCTTTTGAGTTTTTGACGTCGGCAGATATCAAACAGTAATCTTAGGATACAGTCATCTTAAAATGACTGAATGTGAGTGAATACTGTTCAGAATCAACAGTTGTGCGTTTTTGGTGAAGCTTTTGAGTTTTTGACGTCGGCAGATATCAAACAGTAATCTTAGGATACAGTCATCTTAAAATGACTGAATGTGAGTGAATACTGTTCAGAATCAACAGTTGTGCGTTTTTGGTGAAGCTTTTGAGTTTTTGACGTCGGCAGATATCAAACAGTAATCTTAGGATACAGTCATCTTAAAATGACTGAATGTGAGTGAATACTGTTCAGAATCAACAGTTGTGCGTTTTTGGTGAAGCTTTTGAGTTTTTGACGTCGGCAGATATCAAACAGTAATCTTAGGATACAGTCATCTTAAAATGACTGAATGTGAGTGAATACTGTTCAGAATCAACAGTTGTGCGTTTTTGGTGAAGCTTTTGAGTTTTTGACGTCGGCAGATATCAAACAGTAATCTTAGGATACAGTCATCTTAAAATGACTGAATGTGAGTGAATACTGTTCAGAATCAACAGTTGTGCGTTTTTGGTGAAGCTTTTGAGTTTTTGACGTCGGCAGATATCAAACAGTAATCTTAGGATACAGTCATCTTAAAATGACTGAATGTGAGTGAATACTGTTCAGAATCAACAGTTGTGCGTTTTTGGTGAAGCTTTTGAGTTTTTGACGTCGGCAGATATCAAACAGTAATCTTAGGATACAGTCATCTTAAAATGACTGAATGTGAGTGAATACTGTTCAGAATCAACAGTTGTGCGTTTTTGGTGAAGCTTTTGAGTTTTTGACGTCGGCAGATATCAAACAGTAATCTTAGGATACAGTCATCTTAAATGTGAGTGAATACTGTTCAGAATCAACAGTTGTGCGTTTTTGGTGAAGCTTTTGAGTTTTTGACGTCGGCAGATATCAAACAGTAATCTTAGGATACAGTCAGCTTAAATGTGAGTGAATACTGTTCAGAATCAACAGTTGTGCGTTTTTGGTGAAGCTTTTGAGTTTTTGACGTCGGCAGATATCAAACAGTAATCTTAGGATACAGTCAGCTTAAATGTGAGTGAATACTGTTCAGAATCAACAGTTGTGCGTTTTTGGTGAAGCTTTTGAGTTTTTGACGTCGGCAGATATCAAACAGTAATCTTAGGATACAGTCAGCTTAAATGTGAGTGAATACTGTTCAGAATCAACAGTTGTGCGTTTTTGGTGAAGCTTTTGAGTTTTTGACGTCGGCAGATATCAAACAGTAATCTTAGGATACAGTCAGCTTAAATGTGAGTGAATACTGTTCAGAATCAACAGTTGTGCGTTTTTGGTGAAGCTTTTGAGTTTTTGACGTCGGCAGATATCAAACAGTAATCTTAGGATACAGTCATCTTAAAATGACTGAATGTGAGTGAATACTGTTCAGAATCAACAGTTGTGCGTTTTTGGTGAAGCTTTTGAGTTTTTGACGTCGGCAGATATCAAACAGTAATCTTAGGATACAGTCATCTTAAAATGACTGAATGTGAGTGAATACTGTTCAGAATCAACAGTTGTGCGTTTTTGGTGAAGCTTTTGAGTTTTTGACGTCGGCAGATATCAAACAGTAATCTTAGGATACAGTCAGCTTAAATGTGAGTGAATACTGTTCAGAATCAACAGTTGTGCGTTTTTGGTGAAGCTTTTGAGTTTTTGAGGTCGGCAGATATCAAACAGTAATCTTAGGATACAGTCATCTTAAAATGACTGAATGTGAGTGAATACTGTTCAGAATCAACAGTTGTGCGTTTTTGGTGAAGCTTTTGAGTTTTTGACGTCGGCAGATATCAAACAGTAATCTTAGGATACAGTCATCTTAAAATGACTGAATGTGAGTGAATACTGTTCAGAATCAACAGTTGTGCGTTTTTGGTGAAGCTTTTGAGTTTTTGACGTCGGCAGATATCAAACAGTAATCTTAGGATACAGTCATCTTAAAATGACTGAATGTGAGTGAATACTGTTCAGAATCAACAGTTGTGCGTTTTTGGTGAAGCTTTTGAGTTTTTGACGTCGGCAGATATCAAACAGTAATCTTAGGATACAGTCATCTTAAAATGACTGAATGTGAGTGAATACTGTTCAGAATCAACAGTTGTGCGTTTTTGGTGAAGCTTTTGAGTTTTTGACGTCGGCAGATATCAAACAGTAATCTTAGGATACAGTCGGCTTAAATGTGAGTGAATACTGTTCAGAATCAACAGTTGTGCGTTTTTGGTGAAGCTTTTGAGTTTTTGACGTCGGCAGATATCAAACAGTAATCTTAGGATACAGTCGGCTTAAATGTGAGTGAATACTGTTCAGAATCAACAGTTGTGCGTTTTTGGTGAAGCTTTTGAGTTTTTGACGTCGGCAGATATCAAACAGTAATCTTAGGATACAGTCAGCTTAAATGTGAGTGAATACTGTTCAGAATCAACAGTTGTGCGTTTTTGGTGAAGCTTTTGAGTTTTTGACGTCGGCAGATATCAAACAGTAATCTTAGGATACAGTCAGCTTAAATGTGAGTGAATACTGTTCAGAATCAACAGTTGTGCGTTTTTGGTGAAGCTTTTGAGTTTTTGAGGTCGGCAGATATCAAACAGTAATCTTAGGATACAGTCATCTTAAAATGACTGAATGTGAGTGAATACTGTTCAGAATCAACAGTTGTGCGTTTTTGGTGAAGCTTTTGAGTTTTTGACGTCGGCAGATATCAAACAGTAATCTTGGGATACAGTCATCTTAAAATGACTGAATGTGAGTGAATACTGTTCAGAATCAACAGTTGTGCGTTTTTGGTGAAGCTTTTGAGTTTTTGACGTCGGCAGATATCAAACAGTAATCTTAGGATACAGTCAGCTTAAATGTGAGTGAATACTGTTCAGAATCAACAGTTGTGCGTTTTTGTTGAAGCTTTTGAGTTTTTGACGTCGGCAGATATCAAACAGTAATCTTAGGATACAGTCATCTTAAAATGACTGAATGTGAGTGAATACTGTTCAGAATCAACAGTTGTGCGTTTTTGGTGAAGCTTTTGAGTTTTTGACGTCGGCAGATATCAAACAGTAATCTTAGGATACAGTCATCTTAAAATGACTGAATGTGAGTGAATACTGTTCAGAATCAACAGTTGTGCGTTTTTGGTGAAGCTTTTGAGTTTTTGAGGTCGGCAGATATCAAACAGTAATCTTAGGATACAGTCAGCTTAAATGTGAGTGAATACTGTTCAGAATCAACAGTTGTGCGTTTTTGGTGAAGCTTTTGAGTTTTTGACGTCGGCAGATATCAAACAGTAATCTTAGGATACAGTCATCTTAAAATGACTGAATGTGAGTGAATACTGTTCAGAATCAACAGTTGTGCATTTTTGGTGAAGCTTTTGAGTTTTTGAGGTCGGCAGATATCAAACAGTAATCTTAGGATACAGTCAGCTTAAATGTGAGTGAATACTGTTCAGAATCAACAGTTGTGCGTTTTTGGTGAAGCTTTTGAGTTTTTGACGTCGGCAGATATCAAACAGTAATCTTAGGATACAGTCATCTTAAAATGACTGAATGTGAGTGAATACTGTTCAGAATCAACAGTTGTGCGTTTTTGGTGAAGCTTTTGAGTTTTTGAGGTCGGCAGATATCAAACAGTAATCTTAGGATACAGTCAGCTTAAATGTGAGTGAATACTGTTCAGAATCAACAGTTGTGCGTTTTTGGTGAAGCTTTTGAGTTTTTGACGTCGGCAGATATCAAACAGTAATCTTAGGATACAGTCATCTTAAAATGACTGAATGTGAGTGAATACTGTTCAGAATCAACAGTTGTGCGTTTTTGGTGAAGCTTTTGAGTTTTTGAGGTCGGCAGATATCAAACAGTAATCTTAGGATACAGTCATCTTAAAATGACTGAATGTGAGTGAATACTGTTCAGAATCAACAGTTGTGCGTTTTTGGTGAAGCTTTTGAGTTTTTGAGGTCGGCAGATATCAAACAGTAATCTTAGGATACAGTCATCTTAAAATGACTGAATGTGAGTGAATACTGTTCAGAATCAACAGTTGTGCGTTTTTGGTGAAGCTTTTGAGTTTTTGACGTCGGCAGATATCAAACAGTAATCTTAGGATACAGTCATCTTAAAATGACTGAATGTGAGTGAATACTGTTCAGAATCAACAGTTGTGCGTTTTTGGTGAAGCTTTTGAGTTTTTGACGTCGGCAGATATCAAACAGTAATCTTAGGATACAGTCAGCTTAAATGTGAGTGAATACTGTTCAGAATCAACAGTTGTGCGTTTTTGGTGAAGCTTTTGAGTTTTTGACGTCGGCAGATATCAAACAGTAATCTTAGGATACAGTCATCTTAAAATGACTGAATGTGAGTGAATACTGTTCAGAATCAACAGTTGTGCGTTTTTGGTGAAGCTTTTGAGTTTTTGAGGTCGGCAGATATCAAACAGTAATCTTAGGATACAGTCATCTTAAAATGACTGAATGTGAGTGAATACTGTTCAGAATCAACAGTTGTGCGTTTTTGGTGAAGCTTTTGAGTTTTTGAGGTCGGCAGATATCAAACAGTAATCTTAGGATACAGTCAGCTTAAATGTGAGTGAATACTGTTCAGAATCAACAGTTGTGCGTTTTTGGTGAAGCTTTTGAGTTTTTGACGTCGGCAGATATCAAACAGTAATCTTAGGATACAGTCAGCTTAAATGTGAGTGAATACTGTTCAGAATCAACAGTTGTGCGTTTTTGGTGAAGCTTTTGAGTTTTTGACGTCGGCAGATATCAAACAGTAATCTTGGGATACAGTCATCTTAAAATGACTGAATGTGAGTGAATACTGTTCAGAATCAACAGTTGTGCGTTTTTGGTGAAGCTTTTGAGTTTTTGACGTCGGCAGATATCAAACAGTAATCTTGGGATACAGTCATCTTAAAATGACTGAATGTGAGTGAATACTGTTCAGAATCAACAGTTGTGCGTTTTTGGTGAAGCTTTTGAGTTTTTGACGTCAGCAGATATCAAACAGTAATCTTAGGATACAGTCATCTTAAAATGACTGAATGTGAGTGAATACTGTTCAGAATCAACAGTTGTGCGTTTTTGGTGAAGCTTTTGAGTTTTTGACGTCGGCAGATATCAAACAGTAATCTTAGGATACAGTCAGCTTAAATGTGAGTGAATACTGTTCAGAATCAACAGTTGTGCGTTTTTGGTGAAGCTTTTGAGTTTTTGACGTCGGCAGATATCAAACAGTAATCTTAGGATACAGTCATCTTAAAATGACTGAATGTGAGTGAATACTGTTCAGAATCAACAGTTGTGCGTTTTTGGTGAAGCTTTTGAGTTTTTGACGTCGGCAGATATCAAACAGTAATCTTAGGATACAGTCATCTTAAAATGACTGAATGTGAGTGAATACTGTTCAGAATCAACAGTTGTGCGTTTTTGGTGAAGCTTTTGAGTTTTTGACGTCGGCAGATATCAAACAGTAATCTTAGGATACAGTCAGCTTAAATGTGAGTGAATACTGTTCAGAATCAACAGTTGTGCGTTTTTGGTGCGTTTTTGAGTTTTTGACGTCGGCAGATATCAAACAGTAATCTTAGGATACAGTCATCTTAAAATGACTGAATGTGAGTGAATACTGTTCAGAATCAACAGTTGTGCGTTTTTGGTGAAGCTTTTGAGTTTTTGAGGTCGGCAGATATCAAACAGTAATCTTAGGATACAGTCATCTTAAAATGACTGAATGTGAGTGAATACTGTTCAGAATCAACAGTTGTGCGTTTTTGGTGAAGCTTTTGAGTTTTTGACGTCAGCAGATATCAAACAGTAATCTTACGATAAAGTCATCTTAAAATGACTGAATGTGAGTGAATACTGTTCAGAATCAACAGTTGTGCGTTTTTGGTGAAGCTTTTGAGTTTTTGACGTCGGCAGATATCAAACAGTAATCTTAGGATACAGTCAGCTTAAATGTGAGTGAATACTGTTCAGAATCAACAGTTGTGCGTTTTTGGTGAAGCTTTTGAGTTTTTGACGTCGGCAGATATCAAGCAGTAATCTTAGGATACAGTCAGCTTAAATGTGAGTGAATACTGTTCAGAATCAACAGTTGTGCGTTTTTGGTGAAGCTTTTGAGTTTTTGACGTCGGCAGATATCAAACAGTAATCTTAGGATACAGTCATCTTAAAATGACTGAATGTGAGTGAATACTGTTCAGAATCAACAGTTGTGCGTTTTTGGTGAAGCTTTTGAGTTTTTGACGTCGGCAGATATCAAACAGTAATCTTAGGATACAGTCATCTTAAATGTGAGTGAATACTGTTCAGAATCAACAGTTGTGCGTTTTTGGTGAAGCTTTTGAGTTTTTGACGTCGGCAGATATCAAACAGTAATCTTAGGATACAGTCATCTTAAAATGACTGAATGTGAGTGAATACTGTTCAGAATCAACAGTTGTGCGTTTTTGGTGAAGCTTTTGAGTTTTTGACGTCGGCAGATATCAAACAGTAATCTTAGGATACAGTCAGCTTAAATGTGAGTGAATACTGTTCAGAATCAACAGTTGTGCGTTTTTGGTGAAGCTTTTGAGTTTTTGAGGTCGGCAGATATCAAACAGTAATCTTAGGATACAGTCAGCTTAAATGTGAGTGAATACTGTTCAGAATCAACAGTTGTGCGTTTTTGGTGAAGCTTTTGAGTTTTTGACGTCGGCAGATATCAAACAGTAATCTTAGGATACAGTCAGCTTAAATGTGAGTGAATACTGTTCAGAATCAACAGTTGTGCGTTTTTGGTGAAGCTTTTGAGTTTTTGAGGTCGGCAGATATCAAACAGTAATCTTAGGATACAGTCAGCTTAAATGTGAGTGAATACTGTTCAGAATCAACAGTTGTGCGTTTTTGGTGAAGCTTTTGAGTTTTTGAGGTCGGCAGATATCAAACAGTAATCTTAGGATACAGTCATCTTAAAATGACTGAATGTGAGTGAATACTGTTCAGAATCAACAGTTGTGCGTTTTTGGTGAAGCTTTTGAGTTTTTGAGGTCGGCAGATATCAAACAGTAATCTTAGGATACAGTCATCTTAAAATGACTGAATGTGAGTGAATACTGTTCAGAATCAACAGTTGTGCGTTTTTGGTGACGCTTTTGAGTTTTTGAGGTCGGCAGATATCAAACAGTAATCTTAGGATACAGTCAGCTTAAATGTGAGTGAATACTGTTCAGAATCAACAGTTGTGCGTTTTTGGTGAAGCTTTTGAGTTTTTGACGTCGGCAGATATCAAGCAGTAATCTTAGGATACAGTCAGCTTAAATGTGAGTGAATACTGTTCAGAATCAACAGTTGTGCGTTTTTGGTGAAGCTTTTGAGTTTTTGACGTCGGCAGATATCAAACAGTAATCTTAGGATACAGTCAGCTTAAATGTGAGTGAATACTGTTCAGAATCAACAGTTGTGCGTTTTTGGTGAAGCTTTTGAGTTTTTGACGTCGGCAGATATCAAGCAGTAATCTTAGGATACAGTCAGCTTAAATGTGAGTGAATACTGTTCAGAATCAACAGTTGTGCGTTTTTGGTGAAGCTTTTGAGTTTTTGACGTCGGCAGATATCAAACAGTAATCTTAGGATACAGTCATCTTAAAATGACTGAATGTGAGTGAATACTGTTCAGAATCAACAGTTGTGCGTTTTTGGTGAAGCTTTTGAGTTTTTGACGTCGGCAGATATCAAACAGTAATCTTAGGATACAGTCATCTTAAATGTGAGTGAATACTGTTCAGAATCAACAGTTGTGCGTTTTTGGTGCGTTTTTGAGTTTTTGACGTCGGCAGATATCAAACAGTAATCTTAGGATACAGTCATCTTAAAATGACTGAATGTGAGTGAATACTGTTCAGAATCAACAGTTGTGCGTTTTTGGTGAAGCTTTTGAGTTTTTGACGTCGGCAGATATCAAACAGTAATCTTAGGATACAGTCATCTTAAAATGACTGAATGTGAGTGAATACTGTTCAGAATCAACAGTTGTGCGTTTTTGGTGAAGCTTTTGAGTTTTTGACGTCGGCAGATATCAAACAGTAATCTTAGGATACAGTCAGCTTAAATGTGAGTGAATACTGTTCAGAATCAACAGTTGTGCGTTTTTGGTGAAGCTTTTGAGTTTTTGAGGTCGGCAGATATCAAACAGTAATCTTAGGATACAGTCATCTTAAAATGACTGAATGTGAGTGAATACTGTTCAGAATCAACAGTTGTGCGTTTTTGGTGAAGCTTTTGAGTTTTTGAGGTCGGCAGATATCAAACAGTAATCTTAGGATACAGTCATCTTAAAATGACTGAATGTGAGTGAATACTGTTCAGAATCAACAGTTGTGCGTTTTTGGTGACGCTTTTGAGTTTTTGAGGTCGGCAGATATCAAACAGTAATCTTAGGATACAGTCAGCTTAAATGTGAGTGAATACTGTTCAGAATCAACAGTTGTGCGTTTTTGGTGAAGCTTTTGAGTTTTTGACGTCGGCAGATATCAAACAGTAATCTTAGGATACAGTCATCTTACAATGACTGAATGTGAGTGAATACTGTTCAGAATCAACAGTTGTGCGTTTTTGGTGAAGCTTTTGAGTTTTTGACGTCGGCAGATATCAAACAGTAATCTTAGGATACAGTCATCTTAAAATGACTGAATGTGAGTGAATACTGTTCAGAATCAACAGTTGTGCGTTTTTGGTGAAGCTTTTGAGTTTTTGAGGTCGGCAGATATCAAACAGTAATCTTAGGATACAGTCATCTTAAAATGACTGAATGTGAGTGAATACTGTTCAGAATCAACAGTTGTGCGTTTTTGGTGAAGCTTTTGAGTTTTTGACGTCAGCAGATATCAAACAGTAATCTTAGGATACAGTCATCTTAAAATGACTGAATGTGAGTGAATACTGTTCAGAATCAACAGTTGTGCGTTTTTGGTGAAGCTTTTGAGTTTTTGACGTCGGCAGATATCAAACAGTAATCTTAGGATACAGTCAGCTTAAATGTGAGTGAATACTGTTCAGAATCAACAGTTGTGCGTTTTTGGTGAAGCTTTTGAGTTTTTGACGTCGGCAGATATCAAACAGTAATCTTAGGATACAGTCATCTTAAAATGACTGAATGTGAGTGAATACTGTTCAGAATCAACAGTTGTGCGTTTTTGGTGAAGCTTTTGAGTTTTTGACGTCGGCAGATATCAAACAGTAATCTTAGGATACAGTCAGCTTAAATGTGAGTGAATACTGTTCAGAATCAACAGTTGTGCGTTTTTGGTGAAGCTTTTGAGTTTTTGACGTCGGCAGATATCAAACAGTAATCTTAGGATACAGTCATCTTAAATGTGAGTGAATACTGTTCAGAATCAACAGTTGTGCGTTTTTGGTGCCTTTTTGAGTTTTTGACGTCGGCAGATATCAAACAGTAATCTTAGGATACAGTCATCTTAAAATGACTGAATGTGAGTGAATACTGTTCAGAATCAACAGTTGTGCGTTTTTGGTGAAGCTTTTGAGTTTTTGACGTCGGCAGATATCAAACAGTAATCTTAGGATACAGTCAGCTTAAATGTGAGTGAATACTGTTCAGAATCAACAGTTGTGCGTTTTTGGTGAAGCTTTTGAGTTTTTGACGTCGGCAGATATCAAACAGTAATCTTAGGATACAGTCATCTTAAATGTGAGTGAATACTGTTCAGAATCAACAGTTGTGCGTTTTTGGTGCCTTTTTGAGTTTTTGACGTCGGCAGATATCAAACAGTAATCTTAGGATACAGTCATCTTAAAATGACTGAATGTGAGTGAATACTGTTCAGAATCAACAGTTGTGCGTTTTTGGTGAAGCTTTTGAGTTTTTGACGTCGGCAGATATCAAACAGTAATCTTAGGATACAGTCATCTTAAAATGACTGAATGTGAGTGAATACTGTTCAGAATCAACAGTTGTGCGTTTTTGGTGAAGCTTTTGAGTTTTTGACGTCGGCAGATATCAAACAGTAATCTTAGGATACAGTCATCTTAAAATGACTGAATGTGAGTGAATACTGTTCAGAATCAACAGTTGTGCGTTTTTGGTGAAGCTTTTGAGTTTTTGAGGTCGGCAGATATCAAACAGTAATCTTAGGATACAGTCATCTTAAAATGACTGAATGTGAGTGAATACTGTTCAGAATCAACAGTTGTGCGTTTTTGGTGAAGCTTTTGAGTTTTTGACGTCAGCAGATATCAAACAGTAATCTTAGGATACAGTCATCTTAAAATGACTGAATGTGAGTGAATACTGTTCAGAATCAACAGTTGTGCGTTTTTGGTGAAGCTTTTGAGTTTTTGACGTCGGCAGATATCAAACAGTAATCTTAGGATACAGTCAGCTTAAATGTGAGTGAATACTGTTCAGAATCAACAGTTGTGCGTTTTTGGTGAAGCTTTTGAGTTTTTGACGTCGGCAGATATCAAACAGTAATCTTAGGATACAGTCATCTTAAAATGACTGAATGTGAGTGAATACTGTTCAGAATCAACAGTTGTGCGTTTTTGGTGAAGCTTTTGAGTTTTTGAGGTCGGCAGATATCAAACAGTAATCTTAGGATACAGTCAGCTTAAATGTGAGTGAATACTGTTCAGAATCAACAGTTGTGCGTTTTTGGTGAAGCTTTTGAGTTTTTGACGTCGGCAGATATCAAACAGTAATCTTAGGATACAGTCATCTTAAATGTGAGTGAATACTGTTCAGAATCAACAGTTGTGCGTTTTTGGTGCCTTTTTGAGTTTTTGACGTCGGCAGATATCAAACAGTAATCTTAGGATACAGTCATCTTAAAATGACTGAATGTGAGTGAATACTGTTCAGAATCAACAGTTGTGCGTTTTTGGTGAAGCTTTTGAGTTTTTGACGTCGGCAGATATCAAACAGTAATCTTAGGATACAGTCATCTTACAATGACTGAATGTGAGTGAATACTGTTCAGAATCAACAGTTGTGCGTTTTTGGTGAAGCTTTTGAGTTTTTGACGTCGGCAGATATCAAACAGTAATCTTAGGATACAGTCATCTTAAAATGACTGAATGTGAGTGAATACTGTTCAGAATCAACAGTTGTGCGTTTTTGGTGAAGCTTTTGAGTTTTTGACGTCGGCAGATATCAAACAGTAATCTTAGGATACAGTCATCTTAAATGTGAGTGAATACTGTTCAGAATCAACAGTTGTGCGTTTTTGGTGCGTTTTTGAGTTTTTGACGTCGGCAGATATCAAACAGTAATCTTAGGATACAGTCATCTTAAAATGACTGAATGTGAGTGAATACTGTTCAGAATCAACAGTTGTGCGTTTTTGGTGAAGCTTTTGAGTTTTTGACGTCGGCAGATATCAAACAGTAATCTTAGGATACAGTCATCTTAAAATGACTGAATGTGAGTGAATACTGTTCAGAATCAACAGTTGTGCGTTTTTGGTGAAGCTTTTGAGTTTTTGACGTCGGCAGATATCAAACAGTAATCTTAGGATACAGTCAGCTTAAATGTGAGTGAATACTGTTCAGAATCAACAGTTGTGCGTTTTTGGTGAAGCTTTTGAGTTTTTGAGGTCGGCAGATATCAAACAGTAATCTTAGGATACAGTCATCTTAAAATGACTGAATGTGAGTGAATACTGTTCAGAATCAACAGTTGTGCGTTTTTGGTGAAGCTTTTGAGTTTTTGAGGTCGGCAGATATCAAACAGTAATCTTAGGATACAGTCAGCTTAAATGTGAGTGAATACTGTTCAGAATCAACAGTTGTGCGTTTTTGGTGAAGCTTTTGAGTTTTTGACGTCGGCAGATATCAAACAGTAATCTTAGGATACAGTCATCTTAAAATGACTGAATGTGAGTGAATACTGTTCAGAATCAACAGTTGTGCGTTTTTGGTGAAGCTTTTGAGTTTTTGAGGTCGGCAGATATCAAACAGTAATCTTAGGATACAGTCATCTTAAAATGACTGAATGTGAGTGAATACTGTTCAGAATCAACAGTTGTGCGTTTTTGGTGAAGCTTTTGAGTTTTTGACGTCGGCAGATATCAAACAGTAATCTTAGGATACAGTCAGCTTAAATGTGAGTGAATACTGTTCAGAATCAACAGTTGTGCGTTTTTGGTGAAGCTTTTGAGTTTTTGACGTCGGCAGATATCAAGCAGTAATCTTAGGATACAGTCAGCTTAAATGTGAGTGAATACTGTTCAGAATCAACAGTTGTGCGTTTTTGGTGAAGCTTTTGAGTTTTTGACGTCGGCAGATATCAAACAGTAATCTTAGGATACAGTCATCTTAAAATGACTGAATGTGAGTGAATACTGTTCAGAATCAACAGTTGTGCGTTTTTGGTGAAGCTTTTGAGTTTTTGACGTCGGCAGATATCAAACAGTAATCTTAGGATACAGTCATCTTAAATGTGAGTGAATACTGTTCAGAATCAACAGTTGTGCGTTTTTGGTGCCTTTTTGAGTTTTTGACGTCGGCAGATATCAAACAGTAATCTTAGGATACAGTCATCTTAAAATGACTGAATGTGAGTGAATACTGTTCAGAATCAACAGTTGTGCGTTTTTGGTGAAGCTTTTGAGTTTTTGACGTCGGCAGATATCAAACAGTAATCTTAGGATACAGTCAGCTTAAATGTGAGTGAATACTGTTCAGAATCAACAGTTGTGCGTTTTTGGTGAAGCTTTTGAGTTTTTGACGTCGGCAGATATCAAGCAGTAATCTTAGGATACAGTCAGCTTAAATGTGAGTGAATACTGTTCAGAATCAACAGTTGTGCGTTTTTGGTGAAGCTTTTGAGTTTTTGACGTCGGCAGATATCAAACAGTAATCTTAGGATACAGTCATCTTAAAATGACTGAATGTGAGTGAATACTGTTCAGAATCAACAGTTGTGCGTTTTTGGTGAAGCTTTTGAGTTTTTGACGTCGGCAGATATCAAACAGTAATCTTAGGATACAGTCATCTTAAATGTGAGTGAATACTGTTCAGAATCAACAGTTGTGCGTTTTTGGTGCCTTTTTGAGTTTTTGACGTCGGCAGATATCAAACAGTAATCTTAGGATACAGTCATCTTAAAATGACTGAATGTGAGTGAATACTGTTCAGAATCAACAGTTGTGCGTTTTTGGTGAAGCTTTTGAGTTTTTGACGTCGGCAGATATCAAACAGTAATCTTAGGATACAGTCATCTTACAATGACTGAATGTGAGTGAATACTGTTCAGAATCAACAGTTGTGCGTTTTTGGTGAAGCTTTTGAGTTTTTGACGTCGGCAGATATCAAACAGTAATCTTAGGATACAGTCATCTTAAAATGACTGAATGTGAGTGAATACTGTTCAGAATCAACAGTTGTGCGTTTTTGGTGAAGCTTTTGAGTTTTTGAGGTCGGCAGATATCAAACAGTAATCTTAGGATACAGTCATCTTAAAATGACTGAATGTGAGTGAATACTGTTCAGAATCAACAGTTGTGCGTTTTTGGTGAAGCTTTTGAGTTTTTGACGTCAGCAGATATCAAACAGTAATCTTAGGATACAGTCATCTTAAAATGACTGAATGTGAGTGAATACTGTTCAGAATCAACAGTTGTGCGTTTTTGGTGAAGCTTTTGAGTTTTTGACGTCGGCAGATATCAAACAGTAATCTTAGGATACAGTCAGCTTAAATGTGAGTGAATACTGTTCAGAATCAACAGTTGTGCGTTTTTGGTGAAGCTTTTGAGTTTTTGACGTCGGCAGATATCAAACAGTAATCTTAGGATACAGTCATCTTAAAATGACTGAATGTGAGTGAATACTGTTCAGAATCAACAGTTGTGCGTTTTTGGTGAAGCTTTTGAGTTTTTGACGTCGGCAGATATCAAACAGTAATCTTAGGATACAGTCAGCTTAAATGTGAGTGAATACTGTTCAGAATCAACAGTTGTGCGTTTTTGGTGAAGCTTTTGAGTTTTTGACGTCGGCAGATATCAAACAGTAATCTTAGGATACAGTCATCTTAAAATGACTGAATGTGAGTGAATACTGTTCAGAATCAACAGTTGTGCGTTTTTGGTGAAGCTTTTGAGTTTTTGAGGTCGGCAGATATCAAACAGTAATCTTAGGATACAGTCAGCTTAAATGTGAGTGAATACTGTTCAGAATCAACAGTTGTGCGTTTTTGGTGAAGCTTTTGAGTTTTTGACGTCGGCAGATATCAAACAGTAATCTTAGGATACAGTCATCTTAAAATGACTGAATGTGAGTGAATACTGTTCAGAATCAACAGTTGTGCGTTTTTGGTGAAGCTTTTGAGTTTTTGAGGTCGGCAGATATCAAACAGTAATCTTAGGATACAGTCAGCTTAAATGTGAGTGAATACTGTTCAGAATCAACAGTTGTGCGTTTTTGGTGAAGCTTTTGAGTTTTTGACGTCGGCAGATATCAAACAGTAATCTTAGGATACAGTCATCTTAAAATGACTGAATGTGAGTGAATACTGTTCAGAATCAACAGTTGTGCGTTTTTGGTGAAGCTTTTGAGTTTTTGACGTCAGCAGATATCAAACAGTAATCTTAGGATACAGTCATCTTAAAATGACTGAATGTGAGTGAATACTGTTCAGAATCAACAGTTGTGCGTTTTTGGTGAAGCTTTTGAGTTTTTGACGTCGGCAGATATCAAACAGTAATCTTAGGATACAGTCAGCTTAAATGTGAGTGAATACTGTTCAGAATCAACAGTTGTGCGTTTTTGGTGAAGCTTTTGAGTTTTTGACGTCGGCAGATATCAAGCAGTAATCTTAGGATACAGTCAGCTTAAATGTGAGTGAATACTGTTCAGAATCAACAGTTGTGCGTTTTTGGTGAAGCTTTTGAGTTTTTGACGTCGGCAGATATCAAACAGTAATCTTAGGATACAGTCAGCTTAAATGTGAGTGAATACTGTTCAGAATCAACAGTTGTGCGTTTTTGGTGAAGCTTTTGAGTTTTTGACGTCGGCAGATATCAAACAGTAATCTTAGGATACAGTCATCTTAAAATGACTGAATGTGAGTGAATACTGTTCAGAATCAACAGTTGTGCGTTTTTGGTGAAGCTTTTGAGTTTTTGAGGTCGGCAGATATCAAACAGTAATCTTAGGATACAGTCAGCTTAAATGTGAGTGAATACTGTTCAGAATCAACAGTTGTGCGTTTTTGGTGAAGCTTTTGAGTTTTTGACGTCGGCAGATATCAAACAGTAATCTTAGGATACAGTCATCTTAAAATGACTGAATGTGAGTGAATACTGTTCAGAATCAACAGTTGTGCGTTTTTGGTGACGCTTTTGAGTTTTTGAGGTCGGCAGATATCAAACAGTAATCTTAGGATACAGTCAGCTTAAATGTGAGTGAATACTGTTCAGAATCAACAGTTGTGCGTTTTTGGTGAAGCTTTTGAGTTTTTGACGTCGGCAGATATCAAACAGTAATCTTAGGATACAGTCATCTTAAAATGACTGAATGTGAGTGAATACTGTTCAGAATCAACAGTTGTGCGTTTTTGGTGAAGCTTTTGAGTTTTTGAGGTCGGCAGATATCAAACAGTAATCTTAGGATACAGTCATCTTAAAATGACTGAATGTGAGTGAATACTGTTCAGAATCAACAGTTGTGCGTTTTTGGTGAAGCTTTTGAGTTTTTGACGTCAGCAGATATCAAACAGTAATCTTAGGCTACAGTCATCTTAAAATGACTGAATGTGAGTGAATACTGTTCAGAATCAACAGTTGTGCGTTTTTGGTGAAGCTTTTGAGTTTTTGACGTCGGCAGATATCAAACAGTAATCTTAGGATACAGTCATCTTAAATGTGAGTGAATACTGTTCAGAATCAACAGTTGTGCGTTTTTGGTGAAGCTTTTGAGTTTTTGACGTCGGCAGATATCAAGCAGTAATCTTAGGATACAGTCAGCTTAAATGTGAGTGAATACTGTTCAGAATCAACAGTTGTGCGTTTTTGGTGAAGCTTTTGAGTTTTTGACGTCGGCAGATATCAAACAGTAATCTTGGGATACAGTCATCTTAAAATGACTGAATGTGAGTGAATACTGTTCAGAATCAACAGTTGTGCGCTTTTGGTGAAGCTTTTGAGTTTTTGAGGTCGGCAGATATCAAACAGTAATCTTAGGATACAGTCATCTTAAAATGACTGAATGTGAGTGAATACTGTTCAGAATCAACAGTTGTGCGTTTTTGGTGAAGCTTTTGAGTTTTTGACGTCAGCAGATATCAAACAGTAATCTTAGGATACAGTCAGCTTAAATGTGAGTGAATACTGTTCAGAATCAACAGTTCTGCGTTTTTGGTGAAGCTTTTGAGTTTTTGACATCGGCAGATATCAAACAGTAATCTTAGGATACAGTCATCTTAAAATGACTGAATGTGAGTGAATACTGTTCAGAATCAACAGTTGTGCGTTTTTGGTGAAGCTTTTGAGTTTTTGACGTCGGCAGATATCAAACAGTAATCTTAGGATACAGTCATCTTAAAATGACTGAATGTGAGTGAATACTGTTCAGAATCAACAGTTGTGCGTTTTTGGTGAAGCTTTTGAGTTTTTGACGTCGGCAGATATCAAACAGTAATCTTAGGATACAGTCATCTTAAAATGACTGAATGTGAGTGAATACTGTTCAGAATCAACAGTTGTGCGTTTTTGGTGAAGCTTTTGAGTTTTTGACGTCGGCAGATATCAAACAGTAATCTTAGGATACAGTCATCTTAAAATGACTGAATGTGAGTGAATACTGTTCAGAATCAACAGTTGTGCGTTTTTGGTGAAGCTTTTGAGTTTTTGACGTCGGCAGATATCAAACAGTAATCTTAGGATACAGTCGGCTTAAATGTGAGTGAATACTGTTCAGAATCAACAGTTGTGCGTTTTTGGTGAAGCTTTTGAGTTTTTGACGTCGGCAGATATCAAACAGTAATCTTAGGATACAGTCAGCTTAAATGTGAGTGAATACTGTTCAGAATCAACAGTTGTGCGTTTTTGGTGAAGCTTTTGAGTTTTTGACGTCGGCAGATATCAAACAGTAATCTTAGGATACAGTCAGCTTAAATGTGAGTGAATACTGTTCAGAATCAACAGTTGTGCGTTTTTGGTGAAGCTTTTGAGTTTTTGACGTCGGCAGATATCAAACAGTAATCTTAGGATACAGTCAGCTTAAATGTGAGTGAATACTGTTCAGAATCAACAGTTGTGCGTTTTTGGTGAAGCTTTTGAGTTTTTGACGTCGGCAGATATCAAACAGTAATCTTAGGATACAGTCATCTTAAAATGACTGAATGTGAGTGAATACTGTTCAGAATCAACAGTTGTGCGTTTTTGGTGAAGCTTTTGAGTTTTTGACGTCGGCAGATATCAAACAGTAATCTTAGGATACAGTCATCTTAAATGTGAGTGAATACTGTTCAGAATCAACAGTTGTGCGTTTTTGGTGAAGCTTTTGAGTTTTTGAGGTCGGCAGATATCAAACAGTAATCTTGGGATACAGTCATCTTAAAATGACTGAATGTGAGTGAATACTGTTCAGAATCAACAGTTGTGCGTTTTTGGTGAAGCTTTTGAGTTTTTGAGGTCGGCAGATATCAAACAGTAATCTTGGGATACAGTCATCTTAAAATGACTGAATGTGAGTGAATACTGTTCAGAATCAACAGTTGTGCGCTTTTGGTGAAGCTTTTGAGTTTTTGAGGTCGGCAGATATCAAACAGTAATCTTAGGATACAGTCATCTTAAAATGACTGAATGTGAGTGAATACTGTTCAGAATCAACAGTTGTGCGTTTTTGGTGAAGCTTTTGAGTTTTTGACGTCAGCAGATATCAAACAGTAATCTTAGGATACAGTCAGCTTAAATGTGAGTGAATACTGTTCAGAATCAACAGTTGTGCGTTTTTGGTGAAGCTTTTGAGTTTTTGACGTCGGCAGATATCAAACAGTAATCTTAGGATACAGTCGGATTAAATGTGAGTGAATACTGTTCAGAATCAACAGTTGTGCGTTTTTGGTGAAGCTTTTGAGTTTTTGACGTCGGCAGATATCAAACAGTAATCTTAGGATACAGTCATCTTAAAATGACTGAATGTGAGTGAATACTGTTCAGAATCAACAGTTGTGCGTTTTTGGTGAAGCTTTTGAGTTTTTGACGTCGGCAGATATCAAACAGTAATCTTAGGATACAGTCATCTTAAAATGACTGAATGTGAGTGAATACTGTTCAGAATCAACAGTTGTGCGTTTTTGGTGAAGCTTTTGAGTTTTTGACGTCGGCAGATATCAAACAGTAATCTTAGGATACAGTCGGCTTAAATGTGAGTGAATACTGTTCAGAATCAACAGTTGTGCGTTTTTGGTGAAGCTTTTGAGTTTTTGACGTCGGCAGATATCAAACAGTAATCTTAGGATACAGTCAGCTTAAATGTGAGTGAATACTGTTCAGAATCAACAGTTGTGCGTTTTTGGTGAAGCTTTTGAGTTTTTGACGTCGGCAGATATCAAACAGTAATCTTAGGATACAGTCATCTTAAAATGTGTGAATGTGAGTGAATACTGTTCAGAATCAACAGTTGTGCGTTTTTGGTGAAGCTTTTGAGTTTTTGACGTCGGCAGATATCATACAGTAATCTTAGGATACAGTCATCTTAAAATGACTGAATGTGAGTGAATACTGTTCAGAATCAACAGTTGTGCGTTTTTGGTGAAGCTTTTGAGTTTTTGACGTCGGCAGATATCAAACAGTAATCTTAGGATACAGTCAGCTTAAATGTGAGTGAATACTGTTCAGAATCAACAGTTGTGCGTTTTTGGTGAAGCTTTTGAGTTTTTGAGGTCGGCAGATATCAAACAGTAATCTTAGGATACAGTCATCTTAAAATGACTGAATGTGAGTGAATACTGTTCAGAATCAACAGTTGTGCGTTTTTGGTGAAGCTTTTGAGTTTTTGAGGTCGGCAGATATCAAACAGTAATCTTAGGATACAGTCAGCTTAAATGTGAGTGAATACTGTTCAGAATCAACAGTTGTGCGTTTTTGGTGAAGCTTTTGAGTTTTTGACGTCGGCAGATATCAAACAGTAATCTTAGGATACAGTCATCTTAAAATGACTGAATGTGAGTGAATACTGTTCAGAATCAACAGTTGTGCGTTTTTGGTGAAGCTTTTGAGTTTTTGACGTCAGCAGATATCAAACAGTAATCTTAGGATACAGTCATCTTAAAATGACTGAATGTGAGTGAATACTGTTCAGAATCAACAGTTGTGCGTTTTTGGTGAAGCTTTTGAGTTTTTGACGTCGGCAGATATCAAACAGTAATCTTAGGATACAGTCAGCTTAAATGTGAGTGAATACTGTTCAGAATCAACAGTTGTGCGTTTTTGGTGAAGCTTTTGAGTTTTTGACGTCGGCAGATATCAAGCAGTAATCTTAGGATACAGTCAGCTTAAATGTGAGTGAATACTGTTCAGAATCAACAGTTGTGCGTTTTTGGTGAAGCTTTTGAGTTTTTGACGTCGGCAGATATCAAACAGTAATCTTAGGATACAGTCAGCTTAAATGTGAGTGAATACTGTTCAGAATCAACAGTTGTGCGTTTTTGGTGAAGCTTTTGAGTTTTTGACGTCGGCAGATATCAAACAGTAATCTTAGGATACAGTCATCTTAAAATGACTGAATGTGAGTGAATACTGTTCAGAATCAACAGTTGTGCGTTTTTGGTGAAGCTTTTGAGTTTTTGAGGTCGGCAGATATCAAACAGTAATCTTAGGATACAGTCAGCTTAAATGTGAGTGAATACTGTTCAGAATCAACAGTTGTGCGTTTTTGGTGAAGCTTTTGAGTTTTTGACGTCGGCAGATATCAAACAGTAATCTTAGGATACAGTCATCTTAAAATGACTGAATGTGAGTGAATACTGTTCAGAATCAACAGTTGTGCGTTTTTGGTGACGCTTTTGAGTTTTTGAGGTCGGCAGATATCAAACAGTAATCTTAGGATACAGTCAGCTTAAATGTGAGTGAATACTGTTCAGAATCAACAGTTGTGCGTTTTTGGTGAAGCTTTTGAGTTTTTGACGTCGGCAGATATCAAACAGTAATCTTAGGATACAGTCATCTTAAAATGACTGAATGTGAGTGAATACTGTTCAGAATCAACAGTTGTGCGTTTTTGGTGAAGCTTTTGAGTTTTTGAGGTCGGCAGATATCAAACAGTAATCTTAGGATACAGTCATCTTAAAATGACTGAATGTGAGTGAATACTGTTCAGAATCAACAGTTGTGCGTTTTTGGTGAAGCTTTTGAGTTTTTGACGTCAGCAGATATCAAACAGTAATCTTAGGCTACAGTCATCTTAAAATGACTGAATGTGAGTGAATACTGTTCAGAATCAACAGTTGTGCGTTTTTGGTGAAGCTTTTGAGTTTTTGACGTCGGCAGATATCAAACAGTAATCTTAGGATACAGTCATCTTAAATGTGAGTGAATACTGTTCAGAATCAACAGTTGTGCGTTTTTGGTGAAGCTTTTGAGTTTTTGACGTCGGCAGATATCAAGCAGTAATCTTAGGATACAGTCAGCTTAAATGTGAGTGAATACTGTTCAGAATCAACAGTTGTGCGTTTTTGGTGAAGCTTTTGAGTTTTTGACGTCGGCAGATATCAAACAGTAATCTTGGGATACAGTCATCTTAAAATGACTGAATGTGAGTGAATACTGTTCAGAATCAACAGTTGTGCGCTTTTGGTGAAGCTTTTGAGTTTTTGAGGTCGGCAGATATCAAACAGTAATCTTAGGATACAGTCATCTTAAAATGACTGAATGTGAGTGAATACTGTTCAGAATCAACAGTTGTGCGTTTTTGGTGAAGCTTTTGAGTTTTTGACGTCAGCAGATATCAAACAGTAATCTTAGGATACAGTCATCTTAAAATGACTGAATGTGAGTGAATACTGTTCAGAATCAACAGTTGTGCGTTTTTGGTGAAGCTTTTGAGTTTTTGACGTCGGCAGATATCAAACAGTAATCTTAGGATACAGTCGGCTTAAATGTGAGTGAATACTGTTCAGAATCAACAGTTGTGCGTTTTTGGTGAAGCTTTTGAGTTTTTGACGTCGGCAGATATCAAACAGTAATCTTAGGATACAGTCAGCTTAAATGTGAGTGAATACTGTTCAGAATCAACAGTTGTGCGTTTTTGGTGAAGCTTTTGAGTTTTTGACGTCGGCAGATATCAAACAGTAATCTTAGGATACAGTCAGCTTAAATGTGAGTGAATACTGTTCAGAATCAACAGTTGTGCGTTTTTGGTGAAGCTTTTGAGTTTTTGACGTCGGCAGATATCAAACAGTAATCTTAGGATACAGTCAGCTTAAATGTGAGTGAATACTGTTCAGAATCAACAGTTGTGCGTTTTTGGTGAAGCTTTTGAGTTTTTGACGTCGGCAGATATCAAACAGTAATCTTAGGATACAGTCATCTTAAAATGACTGAATGTGAGTGAATACTGTTCAGAATCAACAGTTGTGCGTTTTTGGTGAAGCTTTTGAGTTTTTGACGTCGGCAGATATCAAACAGTAATCTTAGGATACAGTCATCTTAAATGTGAGTGAATACTGTTCAGAATCAACAGTTGTGCGTTTTTGGTGAAGCTTTTGAGTTTTTGAGGTCGGCAGATATCAAACAGTAATCTTGGGATACAGTCATCTTAAAATGACTGAATGTGAGTGAATACTGTTCAGAATCAACAGTTGTGCGTTTTTGGTGAAGCTTTTGAGTTTTTGAGGTCGGCAGATATCAAACAGTAATCTTGGGATACAGTCATCTTAAAATGACTGAATGTGAGTGAATACTGTTCAGAATCAACAGTTGTGCGCTTTTGGTGAAGCTTTTGAGTTTTTGAGGTCGGCAGATATCAAACAGTAATCTTAGGATACAGTCATCTTAAAATGACTGAATGTGAGTGAATACTGTTCAGAATCAACAGTTGTGCGTTTTTGGTGAAGCTTTTGAGTTTTTGACGTCAGCAGATATCAAACAGTAATCTTAGGATACAGTCAGCTTAAATGTGAGTGAATACTGTTCAGAATCAACAGTTGTGCGTTTTTGGTGAAGCTTTTGAGTTTTTGACGTCGGCAGATATCAAACAGTAATCTTAGGATACAGTCAGCTTAAATGTGAGTGAATACTGTTCAGAATCAACAGTTGTGCGTTTTTGGTGAAGCTTTTGAGTTTTTGAGGTCGGCAGATATCAAACAGTAATCTTAGGATACAGTCATCTTAAAATGACTGAATGTGAGTGAATACTGTTCAGAATCAACAGTTGTGCGTTTTTGGTGAAGCTTTTGAGTTTTTGACGTCGGCAGATATCAAACAGTAATCTTAGGATACAGTCATCTTAAATGTGAGTGAATACTGTTCAGAATCAACAGTTGTGCGTTTTTGGTGAAGCTTTTGAGTTTTTGACGTCGGCAGATATCAAACAGTAATCTTGGGATACAGTCATCTTAAAATGACTGAATGTGAGTGAATACTGTTCAGAATCAACAGTTGTGCGTTTTTGGTGAAGCTTTTGAGTTTTTGACGTCGGCAGATATCATACAGTAATCTTAGGATACAGTCATCTTAAAATGACTGAATGTGAGTGAATACTGTTCAGAATCAACAGTTGTGCGTTTTTGGTGAAGCTTTTGAGTTTTTGACGTCGGCAGATATCAAACAGTAATCTTAGGATACAGTCAGCTTAAATGTGAGTGAATACTGTTCAGAATCAACAGTTGTGCGTTTTTGGTGAAGCTTTTGAGTTTTTGAGGTCGGCAGATATCAAACAGTAATCTTAGGATACAGTCATCTTAAAATGACTGAATGTGAGTGAATACTGTTCAGAATCAACAGTTGTGCGTTTTTGGTGAAGCTTTTGAGTTTTTGACGTCGGCAGATATCAAACAGTAATCTTAGGATACAGTCATCTTAAATGTGAGTGAATACTGTTCAGAATCAACAGTTGTGCGTTTTTGGTGAAGCTTTTGAGTTTTTGACGTCGGCAGATATCAAACAGTAATCTTGGGATACAGTCATCTTAAAATGACTGAATGTGAGTGAATACTGTTCAGAATCAACAGTTGTGCGCTTTTGGTGAAGCTTTTGAGTTTTTGAGGTCGGCAGATATCAAACAGTAATCTTAGGATACAGTCATCTTAAAATGACTGAATGTGAGTGAATACTGTTCAGAATCAACAGTTGTGCGTTTTTGGTGAAGCTTTTGAGTTTTTGACGTCAGCAGATATCAAACAGTAATCTTAGGATACAGTCAGCTTAAATGTGAGTGAATACTGTTCAGAATCAACAGTTCTGCGTTTTTGGTGAAGCTTTTGAGTTTTTGACATCGGCAGATATCAAACAGTAATCTTAGGATACAGTCATCTTAAAATGACTGAATGTGAGTGAATACTGTTCAGAATCAACAGTTGTGCGTTTTTGGTGAAGCTTTTGAGTTTTTGACGTCGGCAGATATCAAACAGTAATCTTAGGATACAGTCATCTTAAAATGACTGAATGTGAGTGAATACTGTTCAGAATCAACAGTTGTGCGTTTTTGGTGAAGCTTTTGAGTTTTTGACGTCGGCAGATATCAAACAGTAATCTTAGGATACAGTCAGCTTAAATGTGAGTGAATACTGTTCAGAATCAACAGTTGTGCGTTTTTGGTGAAGCTTTTGAGTTTTTGACGTCGGCAGATATCAAACAGTAATCTTAGGATACAGTCATCTTAAAATGACTGAATGTGAGTGAATACTGTTCAGAATCAACAGTTGTGCGTTTTTGGTGAAGCTTTTGAGTTTTTGACGTCGGCAGATATCAAACAGTAATCTTAGGATACAGTCGGCTTAAATGTGAGTGAATACTGTTCAGAATCAACAGTTGTGCGTTTTTGGTGAAGCTTTTGAGTTTTTGACGTCGGCAGATATCAAACAGTAATCTTAGGATACAGTCAGCTTAAATGTGAGTGAATACTGTTCAGAATCAACAGTTGTGCGTTTTTGGTGAAGCTTTTGAGTTTTTGACGTCGGCAGATATCAAACAGTAATCTTAGGATACAGTCAGCTTAAATGTGAGTGAATACTGTTCAGAATCAACAGTTGTGCGTTTTTGGTGAAGCTTTTGAGTTTTTGACGTCGGCAGATATCAAACAGTAATCTTAGGATACAGTCAGCTTAAATGTGAGTGAATACTGTTCAGAATCAACAGTTGTGCGTTTTTGGTGAAGCTTTTGAGTTTTTGACGTCGGCAGATATCAAACAGTAATCTTAGGATACAGTCATCTTAAAATGACTGAATGTGAGTGAATACTGTTCAGAATCAACAGTTGTGCGTTTTTGGTGAAGCTTTTGAGTTTTTGACGTCGGCAGATATCAAACAGTAATCTTAGGATACAGTCATCTTAAATGTGAGTGAATACTGTTCAGAATCAACAGTTGTGCGTTTTTGGTGAAGCTTTTGAGTTTTTGAGGTCGGCAGATATCAAACAGTAATCTTGGGATACAGTCATCTTAAAATGACTGAATGTGAGTGAATACTGTTCAGAATCAACAGTTGTGCGTTTTTGGTGAAGCTTTTGAGTTTTTGAGGTCGGCAGATATCAAACAGTAATCTTGGGATACAGTCATCTTAAAATGACTGAATGTGAGTGAATACTGTTCAGAATCAACAGTTGTGCGCTTTTGGTGAAGCTTTTGAGTTTTTGAGGTCGGCAGATATCAAACAGTAATCTTAGGATACAGTCATCTTAAAATGACTGAATGTGAGTGAATACTGTTCAGAATCAACAGTTGTGCGTTTTTGGTGAAGCTTTTGAGTTTTTGACGTCAGCAGATATCAAACAGTAATCTTAGGATACAGTCAGCTTAAATGTGAGTGAATACTGTTCAGAATCAACAGTTGTGCGTTTTTGGTGAAGCTTTTGAGTTTTTGACGTCGGCAGATATCAAACAGTAATCTTAGGATACAGTCAGCTTAAATGTGAGTGAATACTGTTCAGAATCAACAGTTGTGCGTTTTTGGTGAAGCTTTTGAGTTTTTGAGGTCGGCAGATATCAAACAGTAATCTTAGGATACAGTCATCTTAAAATGACTGAATGTGAGTGAATACTGTTCAGAATCAACAGTTGTGCGTTTTTGGTGAAGCTTTTGAGTTTTTGACGTCGGCAGATATCAAACAGTAATCTTAGGATACAGTCATCTTAAATGTGAGTGAATACTGTTCAGAATCAACAGTTGTGCGTTTTTGGTGAAGCTTTTGAGTTTTTGACGTCGGCAGATATCAAACAGTAATCTTGGGATACAGTCATCTTAAAATGACTGAATGTGAGTGAATACTGTTCAGAATCAACAGTTGTGCGTTTTTGGTGAAGCTTTTGAGTTTTTGACGTCGGCAGATATCATACAGTAATCTTAGGATACAGTCATCTTAAAATGACTGAATGTGAGTGAATACTGTTCAGAATCAACAGTTGTGCGTTTTTGGTGAAGCTTTTGAGTTTTTGACGTCGGCAGATATCAAACAGTAATCTTAGGATACAGTCAGCTTAAATGTGAGTGAATACTGTTCAGAATCAACAGTTGTGCGTTTTTGGTGAAGCTTTTGAGTTTTTGAGGTCGGCAGATATCAAACAGTAATCTTAGGATACAGTCATCTTAAAATGACTGAATGTGAGTGAATACTGTTCAGAATCAACAGTTGTGCGTTTTTGGTGAAGCTTTTGAGTTTTTGACGTCGGCAGATATCAAACAGTAATCTTAGGATACAGTCATCTTAAATGTGAGTGAATACTGTTCAGAATCAACAGTTGTGCGTTTTTGGTGAAGCTTTTGAGTTTTTGACGTCGGCAGATATCAAACAGTAATCTTGGGATACAGTCATCTTAAAATGACTGAATGTGAGTGAATACTGTTCAGAATCAACAGTTGTGCGCTTTTGGTGAAGCTTTTGAGTTTTTGAGGTCGGCAGATATCAAACAGTAATCTTAGGATACAGTCATCTTAAAATGACTGAATGTGAGTGAATACTGTTCAGAATCAACAGTTGTGCGTTTTTGGTGAAGCTTTTGAGTTTTTGACGTCAGCAGATATCAAACAGTAATCTTAGGATACAGTCAGCTTAAATGTGAGTGAATACTGTTCAGAATCAACAGTTCTGCGTTTTTGGTGAAGCTTTTGAGTTTTTGACATCGGCAGATATCAAACAGTAATCTTAGGATACAGTCATCTTAAAATGACTGAATGTGAGTGAATACTGTTCAGAATCAACAGTTGTGCGTTTTTGGTGAAGCTTTTGAGTTTTTGACGTCGGCAGATATCAAACAGTAATCTTAGGATACAGTCATCTTAAAATGACTGAATGTGAGTGAATACTGTTCAGAATCAACAGTTGTGCGTTTTTGGTGAAGCTTTTGAGTTTTTGACGTCGGCAGATATCAAACAGTAATCTTAGGATACAGTCAGCTTAAATGTGAGTGAATACTGTTCAGAATCAACAGTTGTGCGTTTTTGGTGAAGCTTTTGAGTTTTTGACGTCGGCAGATATCAAACAGTAATCTTAGGATACAGTCATCTTAAAATGACTGAATGTGAGTGAATACTGTTCAGAATCAACAGTTGTGCGTTTTTGGTGAAGCTTTTGAGTTTTTGACGTCGGCAGATATCAAACAGTAATCTTAGGATACAGTCGGCTTAAATGTGAGTGAATACTGTTCAGAATCAACAGTTGTGCGTTTTTGGTGAAGCTTTTGAGTTTTTGACGTCGGCAGATATCAAACAGTAATCTTAGGATACAGTCAGCTTAAATGTGAGTGAATACTGTTCAGAATCAACAGTTGTGCGTTTTTGGTGAAGCTTTTGAGTTTTTGACGTCGGCAGATATCAAACAGTAATCTTAGGATACAGTCAGCTTAAATGTGAGTGAATACTGTTCAGAATCAACAGTTGTGCGTTTTTGGTGAAGCTTTTGAGTTTTTGACGTCGGCAGATATCAAACAGTAATCTTAGGATACAGTCAGCTTAAATGTGAGTGAATACTGTTCAGAATCAACAGTTGTGCGTTTTTGGTGAAGCTTTTGAGTTTTTGACGTCGGCAGATATCAAACAGTAATCTTAGGATACAGTCATCTTAAAATGACTGAATGTGAGTGAATACTGTTCAGAATCAACAGTTGTGCGTTTTTGGTGAAGCTTTTGAGTTTTTGACGTCGGCAGATATCAAACAGTAATCTTAGGATACAGTCATCTTAAATGTGAGTGAATACTGTTCAGAATCAACAGTTGTGCGTTTTTGGTGAAGCTTTTGAGTTTTTGAGGTCGGCAGATATCAAACAGTAATCTTGGGATACAGTCATCTTAAAATGACTGAATGTGAGTGAATACTGTTCAGAATCAACAGTTGTGCGTTTTTGGTGAAGCTTTTGAGTTTTTGAGGTCGGCAGATATCAAACAGTAATCTTGGGATACAGTCATCTTAAAATGACTGAATGTGAGTGAATACTGTTCAGAATCAACAGTTGTGCGCTTTTGGTGAAGCTTTTGAGTTTTTGAGGTCGGCAGATATCAAACAGTAATCTTAGGATACAGTCATCTTAAAATGACTGAATGTGAGTGAATACTGTTCAGAATCAACAGTTGTGCGTTTTTGGTGAAGCTTTTGAGTTTTTGACGTCAGCAGATATCAAACAGTAATCTTAGGATACAGTCAGCTTAAATGTGAGTGAATACTGTTCAGAATCAACAGTTGTGCGTTTTTGGTGAAGCTTTTGAGTTTTTGACGTCGGCAGATATCAAACAGTAATCTTAGGATACAGTCGGATTAAATGTGAGTGAATACTGTTCAGAATCAACAGTTGTGCGTTTTTGGTGAAGCTTTTGAGTTTTTGACGTCGGCAGATATCAAACAGTAATCTTAGGATACAGTCATCTTAAAATGACTGAATGTGAGTGAATACTGTTCAGAATCAACAGTTGTGCGTTTTTGGTGAAGCTTTTGAGTTTTTGACGTCGGCAGATATCAAACAGTAATCTTAGGATACAGTCATCTTAAAATGACTGAATGTGAGTGAATACTGTTCAGAATCAACAGTTGTGCGTTTTTGGTGAAGCTTTTGAGTTTTTGACGTCGGCAGATATCAAACAGTAATCTTAGGATACAGTCGGCTTAAATGTGAGTGAATACTGTTCAGAATCAACAGTTGTGCGTTTTTGGTGAAGCTTTTGAGTTTTTGACGTCGGCAGATATCAAACAGTAATCTTAGGATACAGTCAGCTTAAATGTGAGTGAATACTGTTCAGAATCAACAGTTGTGCGTTTTTGGTGAAGCTTTTGAGTTTTTGACGTCGGCAGATATCAAACAGTAATCTTAGGATACAGTCATCTTAAAATGTGTGAATGTGAGTGAATACTGTTCAGAATCAACAGTTGTGCGTTTTTGGTGAAGCTTTTGAGTTTTTGACGTCGGCAGATATCATACAGTAATCTTAGGATACAGTCATCTTAAAATGACTGAATGTGAGTGAATACTGTTCAGAATCAACAGTTGTGCGTTTTTGGTGAAGCTTTTGAGTTTTTGACGTCGGCAGATATCAAACAGTAATCTTAGGATACAGTCAGCTTAAATGTGAGTGAATACTGTTCAGAATCAACAGTTGTGCGTTTTTGGTGAAGCTTTTGAGTTTTTGAGGTCGGCAGATATCAAACAGTAATCTTAGGATACAGTCATCTTAAAATGACTGAATGTGAGTGAATACTGTTCAGAATCAACAGTTGTGCGTTTTTGGTGAAGCTTTTGAGTTTTTGACGTCGGCAGATATCAAACAGTAATCTTAGGATACAGTCATCTTAAATGTGAGTGAATACTGTTCAGAATCAACAGTTGTGCGTTTTTGGTGAAGCTTTTGAGTTTTTGAGGTCGGCAGATATCAAACAGTAATCTTGGGATACAGTCATCTTAAAATGACTGAATGTGAGTGAATACTGTTCAGAATCAACAGTTGTGCGTTTTTGGTGAAGCTTTTGAGTTTTTGACGTCGGCAGATATCAAACAGTAATCTTAGGATACAGTCATCTTAAAATGACTGAATGTGAGTGAATACTGTTCAGAATCAACAGTTGTGCGTTTTTGGTGAAGCTTTTGAGTTTTTGACGTCGGCAGATATCAAACAGTAATCTTAGGATACAGTCAGCTTAAATGTGAGTGAATACTGTTCAGAATCAACAGTTGTGCGTTTTTGGTGAAGCTTTTGAGTTTTTGAGGTCGGCAGATATCAAACAGTAATCTTAGGATACAGTCATCTTAAAATGACTGAATGTGAGTGAATACTGTTCAGAATCAACAGTTGTGCGTTTTTGGTGAAGCTTTTGAG